>NC_139971.1:32201675-32715328 GCF_963993115.1 Abramis brama
CATTCGTTAAAAAATAACAACAACAAACCACCACAAATATTTGAACCGTACTGATATTAAATACTTTAGCAATGCGTTTAAATGTGTATTCTTTGTCAAAGCACACCATCTGCTGGTTGGACACAGAATGCAGCCTCACGGCTAAATAATGGACTATGCAGTGTGCAATGAGCTAAACCATGAGAACTGCAAAAAGTATACAGTTAATTCAACTTAGCAGACAAAGATACAAAACCATCATGCTCTAGTCTAAATCAAAGTCTTGAACCGATTTCTCACCTTAAAGATGATAGCGATAGGTGCGTCTTCAGAGAGGGTGTTGTGCTTTAGGTAAAAGCGTCCCTGTTTCACAATCATGTTGGTTCTGCTCTTTTTCTCGTGCGTAGAGCTACAAACCAGAGAGAAAAAAAGGAAGATATATGAGCACACAACTGGAGCTTTAGAGATGAAATTAACAATAATTCTACTTAACATTTGAACGTAAAACACTTTGAGCAAATATATCAATTAAAGTTGCTCTTTAAATCAAGATTATTATTATAACTTATACAGAAGAGCAAATTCCAGCACCTGGTGACAGAGGCTCCCACAGCACCTTTGCGATCTTGCTCCACAATGATGCGGTTCTTGGACAACTGTTCCTGAATGAGAATGACCTTTTCTTGCCCTTTCACAATAAAATAACCACCTGCACACAGACAAATCCTACTTATGCGCCATGACCTGATCCCACACATATGAGCTTCAGATAGGATTATCTGCTTTATACTATGGCATGCAAACAATGAAATATCAGTGAGATTTAATGATAATCAACCTGGATCCAGGGGACATTCATTGAGCTTAGAGAACTCCAATTGGGTCTTTCCTGTCAAAACACAGTTGGAGCTTCGCAGCATTATTGGCATCCTATATAAAAAAATAAAATAAAAAGAGAAGGTCATTTGAAATATAAAAGGAAACGCATATTAAGAGGTGTATGCAAATCTTTCAGTAATTGTATTTGTATTTATGTACCTTCCGATTGGGAGAGCATTGCGGATGATTCTCTGGCTGCCTCGGGTGTACTCTATATCCACAGTGATGGGGGCTGAGTATGTCATATCTCTCAGACGACACTAGTGGTCAAAAAGCAAAATCATCATGAGCAAATATTGCCGTCTGGAGCTCGTTCTCTTTTTTACTTTCTTCAACAAACTTTTCAGTTTGCTTTGAATAAGAATAGTCATTAGGTCACAGGAAAACAAAGATGTTACCTCATGTGGTGCCACTGGTCTGGTTACATTAAAACTTTCTTCTACGTCAGGCATGCCAACGTAGATATTGAGATATCTAGGGACGGATGAGATGTAACAGGCAGTGTTGTTATTGTTAATAAAACTGTTAAAAATCATTTTCGGTAATTCTATTCACATCTCGGTCGTTTATTTCAAAAGCTGGTATTAAAATAAAACATATTAAGTGAATAAGATACAAAAAATAAGTTAAAATACTAACATTTTTAAAACTGAAATCATTTATTAGAGCTATATTAGGCCTGTCATGTTCATGAATTTTGTGCTGATGTTTTACTGTCATACAAATAATTGCAATTAACGATTTAATTATGTTTTGTTCATGTCACCTACAGCGTAAGCATAATATAATATAATATAATATAATATAATATAATATAATATAACATAATATAATATAATATAATATAATATAATATGCAGGCTGATCAAACCCTCAAACCTTCATTTCATATATACTATATTTGTGTATATATAGTTTTTTTTTAAATATTCTTTGGCAAAATATGATTGAAATTTAAACTGCACAATTATTGCAGTTCTCAAATAATTGCAATTTCATTGAACAACAACAATTAGGCAATTCATCAATAATCGAGACAGGATTTATAAGAAATATAAAATATAGAAATATAAGGTATAGAAAAAAACATTATATATATATAAAAACAAAATTTTCTAATAAAAGTTAATAAATACTGTAGTAAAAGTATAAAAATAATACTAAAATGACACGTGTTAAAAATGCTAAAAAAATGTCAAATGTGCAAAAAAGTCTAATTGAACAATATCCTCACTTTAGATACCACATTGGGTCGGCATCACTCGTGATCTTCTCGTTCGCCTTCATGATCTTTTTTATCTGGAGAGATAAGTAGACATTTGTTTATGCTACTTAAGCTTTTTGTCGATATCAAATTATTTTGCTGGTACAAAAAGTACCCAACAAACAACTTGATGCAATGGAAACCAAGTGAAAAGGAAACAGATAATAAACTGATAATACATTTATTGCATTTACAAAATATGTGCAGAACACTGGTACATCCTTAAATAAATCAACAAACCTCCACATTGATGAAGTAATTGAAGGAATCAATGTGCTGCTTTACTAAGCCTTTAACCTAAAAAAAATAAAATAAAAAGAAATATTACATAAATATGACCTTGGCTTAGAGGCTGTAAACATAATATCATCATTCAACATAAATCTTGCTGGATGCTAAGAATGTATGATATGTATAAGAATGTGCATATATAGATATTTGGCAAATAACAAACATTTTTCTTTACAACATCAAGATTATTATTATTTATTTTTTTAAATCAGCTATTTTACAATCAAACAAGTTATTATTTTTTTGCACTTCACTTAAATATGCCTGTGGTGTGACAGATTAAATCCAAATATGTAGTCTCAATTAACGTGGTCATTAAAATTTCTAAAATAATAATGATCAAAGTAGATGTAGTAAATGAAGTGTAATATAGTTCTAAACTATTTATTATTTAAAATATCACAGCATGTCTCAGAGCTGTCATTGCTTGACACGCGCCAGATTCTGTCAGATCATATCTTTCTTATGTTTAATTTGTAATGATAGTTGTTGAAAACATGATTTTACCTTCAAAAAGGCTGGAAGCAGCTTCCACTTTTCCTGCAGTATAGAAGGGGACAGATGAATTACCTTGCAATTATGTCTCTCATTCATACCTAACAAATATACTAACGTTTGCTCTTTGTGAAATAGCACTCACCTCCACAGTGTGTACGGGAGCAGCGAGCTGCTGGGGAGTCATCTCCCCAAACTCCTCCTGCAGCATTTCTGCTATTAGCTGAGATAGCAATGAACTTCAGAAATATAATACAAGTTAGGAAACCATCATACACGCCGCAGTCACTCTGCAAAGTGCAAAAACACTCTGAACGGAAGTTTGCGCTACACGTGAAAGTGTGAGGTGTAACATGAAAATCAGACCGGGGAGGAACGCAATGCGCACATATGTATTCCGACTCATGTCCACGGTTTATTTTTTATTTTTTATAACGTACATGTGACAATATGTATAAAATAATACACAAATACAAACGGATAGTTGTCAAATAACATGCACAACATTTTTCAACATTAAAATGTCAAAATTTGAATTGAAAAATGCGGGTTTAAACCTTTTTAAACCTTTGTGGTTTTAAACCTTTGGACCCATTGTGAATATTTGGTGTATATAGATGGGGTAAGTGGTCACTATATTTATAATATTATACTTTTAATCACATTGTTTATTTTGATTATTTTTGTATGCATTTATTGTTTACAGTTAACTTAAATCGTGCTGTGGTGTGACAAATGAATTTTTTTAAATCATGAGGCCATGAACCTGTATGTGTAACAATTATACAATAATTATAAGTTGTTTATAGCATTTTTTTAAGGTTGGCATGATACAGAAGTTGCGATTATCTTTAATTCACCATTGTGACGTATATCGTAGAGATAGTCGAATAAATAAATGTAATGAGTTCTGCAAATAAACAAACACAAGTGGATCAAGAAATTCTTTTTAATGTGAAAGCTCCATTTTTCGTAACCAACTCGTATATAACAGCAGTCGTGGTCAAAATAGGCAAACAGAAAAACTCTCTAAATGAGAATACTGTTGTTTGTTAAAGGAACACGCTGACTTTTTGGGACTTTAGCTTATTCACCGTATCCCCCAGAGTTAGATAAGTCCATACATACCTTTTTCATCTCTGTGCGTGCCGTAACTCAGTCTGACGCACCCACCGCTAGCCTAGCTTAGCACAAAGACTGGAGGTAAACGGCTCCAGCTAGCATACTGCTCCCAATAAGTGACAAAATAACGCCAACATTTTCCTATTTACATGTTGTGATTTGTATAGTCACAGCGTGTACAAATAACAAGGTCACATGAGACAAGTAGCAGTGCTTCGCCTTCTGAGAATATAGTTCCCAGTATGTATATGGTTAGAAGATGGCTGTTGGCGTTATTTTGTCACTTATTGGGAGCAGTATGCTAGCTGGAGCCGTTTACCTCCAGTCTTTGTGCTAAGCTAGGCTAGCGGTGGGTGCGTCAGAAAGAGTTACGGCACACACAGAGATGAAAAGGGTATGTATGGACTTATCTAACTCTGGGGGATACGGTGATGAATAGTCCCAAAAAGTCGGCGTGTTCCTTTAACATATTAGTAAACAAGCATCTAAATTGAAGACTTCTCCAATACAAAACAAATATCTATGCATTTAAAATTACAATGTGCCTTTAAAAACTAACTTTTTAAAAATTAGAAAAATCTGAAAAGCTATTGTCAGTACACAGTATGTGGGATTTATATGTGTCTGTTGTTGCTGCTAAGCAGCTTGGGATAAGCGGTCCCGATAGAGCGGCCATGTCTGTGCACCACCATCTCCAGCTGGTACTCATCCAGATTGACCACAGCTGTGGTGGTCTTCTGAGTGGACGTGAGGAACAGGATGGTAAAGATTGCCATCTCGAACTCAGGACTCACACCAACAAAGGCACTGGCCACTGGCTTGACCAAACCATGCCAGCTGAACTGCACGTTCAAGACATGATCATCATCTTCAGGCTGCGTGGATTAAAAACAAACACACATTCAGCAAAGTCTACACACAGAACAATCAATTATTATCTACTGTTGTGTTATCTTCATATTTATTGATGAAAGAAGTACCGCATTATTGTCCCTGGCTTTGTAACCCTTGTAATCAAGAAGACCCTGCTTCTCTTGCAGGTAAAACTGGACCCAGTTGTGAAGACCCATGATTTCTCTGCCAAATTTGGTTTCCCCAACAAACACATGCTCAAATCCACTGGAATCCTCCCTTTTTGGAAGAAAGAAAGTGATGCATTTTATAAATAGAGCAGATAGGGAATAAAAGATAGACATTTTTCATGTTACGCTGGTGTATGTTGCTTACCCTCCATTTCTGTCTCTATGATAAAGGCGGAACCACATGTAGTACAATTGACTCTTAAACTGTCTCAGATCTGAGCGTGATTTCCCCTTGCCGATCAGGTACCGGTGGGCACGCTGAGGGAGTAAAACACCATTCATATAAAACTGAACTAATGACCCCAGAATCATCATACGCCCTTCCACACTCTTTTCCTCTTGGCATAATAAGCAGCTGTCAAGAACAGGGTGTGGCAGGCAACAACCACAATATTTTGGTTAGCAACGAGAAAAAAGTGAACTTGTCTTTACATGTAGTACTTTAAATACTTTTCATTTTTTTTGTTATTGTCTTGAGAAACAAGAGGAGGAGATTTCTTATTTGGTTATGGGTATAATTTGAGTCATACTGTACCTTCATGACTGCGGTATCTAAGATAGCATCCAGAAAGGAGTTATTTTCGGTCACCTCCTCAGTGGTCACCCTCTCTGCCACACCAGTGGACCTCTCATAGTTGTCCAAAAGCTTCATGAAACCTGTTGAGAGATGAGAAAAATCACAGAAGACCAGTTTTGGTTGGTGAAAACAATTTCATTTCTGGTCATTTTGGTGGTTAGATATCATATTCATACACATGTAAATGGAAGAAATGTAAACCTTCTTTTACTTTATTTCTTTGTGATTTTGTGAGAATTTTTAAAGGGTTATAGTTCATCCAAAAATGAAAATGTATTAACCCCCTGGGGCCGGTGTATGGATTACTTTTATGATGGATGGATCCGCTTTTTTGGGCTTCAAAATCGAGGGTCAAACTCACTCCATTATAAAGCTTTGAAGAGCCAGGATATTTTTTAATAGAACTCTGATTGTGTTTGGCTGATTGTGAAGTCATATACACCTAGGATGGCCTGAGGGTGAGTAAATTCTTGGGTGAACTAACCCTTAAAGTCTCAAGTTCTTCAATATTAAAGCAAAAAGACAGAAAATGTATGATCCTCAAGGTCGAAATGTTTACTTTTTTGTATGTTAACAATTGTGCCTTATGAAACTGGTATGTTCCCTGTCTTGTGTTGTAAATGTGAAAATGTGTAATAATAAAAATTGCATCATGTATATTTTGCTATCCTATTCAACCTCATAAATCCAAAATATGTGAAGTGATTTAAGTTTATATGCATGAGGGTTTTAAAATAACATTTCGGATTCAAATTTTTCTGGTAAAGTGTTGCATCAATCAACCAACCAATATATTAGTGGTTTCCTGTGGAAAATATGTCCTAACCCTAACTCCACCAAAAGAAGGGACTGAAAGCAACATTGAACATTCCACCAATCAACTTTAAGATTAACTGCCTGCCTAAACATGCAACTCTTGGTGTGTCTCTGTTAAATGTTTTAGCACAGCTGCATGGAAAAATCCTTCTTTTTTTGCAAACTGACAAAATGATTAAAGGGGGTTAAGAATCTTTTTTCTTTAGGTGTTGGGTTTTTACAAAAGAAACATACGTGCATAAGTGGTAATGCCGTCCAATTTGGCCTCATCGACACTGGAAAACAGTGGGGATGAGGCATGGTCTACCGCACTTGTGCTTCCCTGTGCTATGTAACCAGCTTTGCCCTAAAAGAAATGTTAGATGTTTTAATGTAATACATGATTGGTCACTATACTTAATATTGTGGGACATTAAAAAATACTGACACCTGTAGTGTGATGTTGTAATCAGTTCCAGGCTTCAGGCGATTCACGTCCAGCTTCCAGAGCTCATTGAAAATATTCGAAAGCTCCTGGTTGACAGTTTGACTGAGAGTGTAGAGAAAAAAAAGAAGTGAATTGTCTAAAACTTGTATAAACAGTTCTCAGGTGTAGTGCATTGCAGAATATACAGGTTGGAAAATATTTTACCTTGCCGCATCACTGAAATTAAACAGTGCCAAAAGCACAAGGATCCATCCACAATCATACCTGCAACATACAAACACAAGAATGTAGTGTGTGTGATTATATGTGTATATACATGTATGTATGTATATTTGTGTATAGTATATTTCATGCCTGCTACCTACTTAAATGGACATAAATTATGCAATGATATAATTTAAGTTTATACAACTTAACCTGCTGATTTACAGTAAAGAGAAATGCAATATCAAATCGCAAAAGTTAAAACCAAAGAGAATATTCTAATAAATGACCGTTGACTGTAAATAACAATAAACACATGAATTTACAAACATAAATGCGACTTAAGAGGTCCCCAAAACAAGGTATTAAAAATCACAACGTTACACTGAATGACCTTTTGTAAAACTATTCTGCCTATTAAAATGCTCTTTAAAGACGTACAATTGTATATGCAAAACATAAAGTGTTCAACATACCCTCTGCTGCGCATGGTTGTTGCTTTGATGCGCGTGCACAGATGAACGCGAGCTTGTGTAGTTTTCCTCTTTTGTTGAAGGTCTTATATAAGTGACCACTGACGATTATCTCATGACTGAATACACCCCAAATACGTTGACTGGCTGAGTCAAACCATTTGCATCGAAACAGAATAAAGGAGTAGATTGAAAATGTACACCAAAACAACAAATGGGCGGGGCTTAGGATAAGTTGTCTGTGATTGGTCAAGAAGGGTAGACACCGTGTTTTTCAAAATATACTAATTTATTTTCTCTGCGCTGGTCGGGACGGATTTTGATTTAATAATTTTCACGGAGACAACAAAGAACGATTCCCATTTGTATATCAGATAATTCAGATAACGATACATTTCAGTGCAAAACATATTCAATAGGACAAAGGGTAGGAAGCACACAGGAAAAAGTCAACATTGTTGACAATGAAGTACAAGGACTGATTCATTTCATCAGTTTATTTCTAAAAACTGAAAGCAAAAACAGGATACTATATAACCTGATTCAAAACCTGACATTGAAAGCATGGTGAAAGCAAGTTATATCAATTTTCAAAGGGAAAGAACACGGACTCATTATAAAATGCTAGCAAGCAACTATCTACAGACTGTCCAACAGATGGCGCTGTTTATCAACTTTAAACAGTTCCTTACACAAAATAGCTTAAAAATGTAAGTTTAAAGCACTGTATTTGCTATTTAAAAAAAAAAAAAAAAAAATGCCGCTAAAATATTGCAAAGGGCAATGTAATTTAAAATTACAAAGCAAAAAAAAAAAAAAAAAAGTATATGGGAAATATAGTATTTATTTTGGCAGCAATGTTACTCTTAGTAAAATAGTTTGCTTGTAAATGTATGCAAGAATGTGCATTCAAAGTGAATCATACATACTTCATTATTTTAAGAAATTCTGCTCTACCAAGTCATATACCATTGGTTATTATAGAATTTACTAATTGACACGCGAATAACAAACAAAGCCTGCATGCTTTCACTGTTTTATTCACCTTTGAAAACGAGCAAAAGTCAACGAAGTACAAACATGTAACTTTGAAACTGTTATGAGTGGCACTATACTTTAAATATATTTTTCAGCTGCTTACAATTTTGTGCACATGCCAGTATTGCATTAAAGATTCATTCATGCTACATGATAGCATTTTCATAAACGAGAGCATTATTGCTATCCTTAAAGTACTGCAGCAGTGTAAAAATAATTCACAATGAACTTTCATTAAAGTAACAAATATTTTATCCAAATGAGACTTAAATAACATGCAAACCTTTACAAACTGGATGTAAAATATATTGTACAGTTTTGCATGCAAATGTGTTAAACATATGCAATAATGATGTATGTACTGGCTTTATAAATTGTACAGGTCAAAAAAAAAAAAAAACTTCCAACATTTATGTTTAAGACTGGACCTAGAACTTTCATTTGAAATATTGATGATATATGCTAGTTTCATTATTGGCAATGTACAACTTCAATCTATCAACAATTTAATAAAATATATCTTTGATTTTGACTGAAAGTGTCATTGTGCTCTTCTGCCACCATAACTGGCACAAACCTGTCACAGATTTTATTTCAGACCAGCAAACTACAGTAGGACTGCTTTTCATATCATATCGATCCACAAAAATGACCACTAACAATCTGATTAAAAAACAGGGCAGACATTCTTTAATCTACCTTCTGGAGACATATTAATTCAACAAAATGTTCTTGAAAGGCAATTGAAATACTTTAAAATGGTGTTTTGATGAGTTGACGTGGCTGTGATTGATATATTTGGCATTCAGATGGAGGTGTGTGTGTGTGTGTGGAGGTGTTGGCAGAGGAATTGGCACAGTCACTTCCGATTAAAGCAGCAGCACTAGGGGTGAGACGGTCCCTGCAGTGCCCTCACACGTTGGAGTCATCATCCTTTAAGCTGGCATTGGGAAATGGCGTGGAGATCTCCTTGAAGAATTCATCCTCCTTCAGCATACTCTGAGTACAAAACACATGACACACAGTTTAGGCTCAAGAACACACACAAACACACATATAC
The DNA here is from genome assembly GCF_963993115.1 of Abramis brama. Classification (NCBI taxonomy): domain Eukaryota; kingdom Metazoa; phylum Chordata; class Actinopteri; order Cypriniformes; family Leuciscidae; genus Abramis; species Abramis brama. The sequence continues at coordinate 32,211,383 of NC_139971.1, forward strand.
ATATACATATGCATATACATATACATATACATAAAGCAGCAAGGGAGATCAGATGTGCAGCTGTTTGTTACCGTTAAGTTGTTGATGCCCTCAGAGAAAGCGCCGATCTGCCTTACTGTCCCCTCAGAGTCATCCATCTGGATCAAAAACAATGCAAAGAAGAACAAAACCATAAAGGTGTTAGTGATTAAATTAATGACTGATTCATTATCTTTAATTATTCGATTCAGGTTCTTGACTATCGATTTATCAACTCATCATACAATACCGGTCAAAAGTTTGGAATAATTAAAGATTAAAGTTTTTTTCTTAAGTCTCTTATGCTCACCAAGGCTGCATATATTTGATCAAAAATACAGTAAAACAGTAATATTGTGAAATATTATTGTAATTTGAAATAACTGTTTTCTATTGTAATATATTTTAAAATATATTCCTGAAAAAATATTCTTCAGTGTCACATGATCCTTCAGAAATCATTCTAATATGCTCAATAATTATTGATGCTCAATTATTATCAGTTACATATCTATGTTTTTGCTGCTTAATACTTCTGTGAAAAACGTGATGCATTTTTTTCAGGATTCTGTAATGAATAGTTCAAAACAACAGCATTCATTTGAAATAGAACTCTTCAGTATTATTTTAAATGTTTTTACTGTCACTTTTGATCAAATTAATGCGTTCTTGATGAATAAAAGTATTAATTACTTTTTTTTTTTAAATCTTACATTATCATCATGGTTTTCACAAATACATAAAGCAGAATGACAGTTTTCAACATTGATTATAAGGAATGTTTCTTGAGCAGCAAGTTGGCATATTAGAATGATTTCTGAAGGATCATGTGACACTGAAGACTGGAGTAATGATGCTGAAAATTCAGCTTTGCATTACAGGAATAAATTCTTAAATTTATTTAATTCATCTTAAAATGCATTCAAACAGAAAATGTTATTTTATTTTAAATTGTAATAATATTTAAAATATTACTGTTTTTGATCAAATAAATGTTGTTTTGGTGAGCATAAGAGACTTCCTTCAAAGACATTGAATAAGCACTTTATTATTTATATATTTATATTAAATATTTAAAATATTGTAGTTAAAATTACACATTATTCAGTGAGTCATCCATGTGTTTTGCAGTATTTAATGTTAACAATGATAAATTCCTGATTTTTTTTTTTTTCAAGGTTCATCCTGACCACCAGACATCATGTACCCACAAGCTTCTATCACTACCTGGTCGAATCGATCTAGGTCATCATCATAGATCTGGAGCTCCATGCCTCTGTAGCCCTTCTGGAAGCTGCGTCCTTTGGGCATCTCCACATCCATGGGACAGACATACTCTTCATTGTCCTCTTGTTTCTTCTTCCTACCAAACCCCCCAAACGCCAGCTTGTGCGGCTAAAATTGACACAGACACAAACATATGTCTATACTCCAAATTGAATGAATGAATCACATGCCAGTTCTGCAGTAAATGGCCTGGAGATGTTCTGCATCATACCTTGACTTTAGCCGTGGCAGTGAGTAAGATGTAGTCTGGGTTCTCTAGACACTCCTGTTTGTGTTGCTGGGCCTCAGAACCCACCAGCAGGTTAAAGTGAGTGGCCAGATGCCTCCGCAGCAGTGTCTTATTGGGGGGAATATTTAGCAGCAGGGCCATCGTCTCCACATTAAAGCGAGGTTCCAGCACCTGAAAAAGACACCCATTTCTTAGGAACAAACTTGCACTTTCTATTACTGGGCTGAGAGCAACAAAATCAGAAGTTTTCTCTAAATGTCATTTTGTGGACGCTTTCATCTAAACTTCATTTCCACTTGAGCAACCTGGAGCCCGATATACTTACAGCCAGGGTGGGAATTATGTAATTTTAGGGGCAAGGCCATTTGGCCTCCACCTTTTCTTTTTTTTTAGGGGCACCAAGGCCATATGACAGGGCACAAAGGCCATTGAGTACATTTCGATGGTTTTCCCATTCAGATTGATACCATAACATCCTAATTTGGAATAAGACATGGATTATGACTTTTTTAATAAAAAAAAAATTTTTTAATGAGAGAGAGAGAGAGCGCCATTACATCCAGAAGGTATACACCCTCACACAACAATAGAAACAACATAAATGCCAATAAAAGCATTCAGAAACACCACAAATGCCAATAAAAGCATTCAAAATATTCATTCAGTCCTCTATATCATGTGAGTGTGAGAGAGAGAACCATTTCATCCAGAAGGTATACACCCTCACAATCATTATCGCTCAGCGCTCAACGCAGTTTGCTTCGCGCTCCACTCAAATCGCCCCCCGCTCGCTCCAAAAAAGGAAAAAAATCTACATGTATATCACTTGTAGCGGTCCCCAAGCTTTTTTGCGCCACAGATCGGTTTAATATCAGACAATATTTTCACGGACCGGCCTTCAAGGTGTGGCGGATAAATACAACAAAATAAAATGATACGATCGGCATAAAAACTGGGGTATTTTTTTAGCCTATAGCCTAATAATAAACGTGAATCCAATGTGTATGCCTACTAGCAACTTTATTAGCAGCGTCCTCTAACATCGCGCCTAAAAACAACTGAGAAAGTCTGAACACAAACAAAATGCCCCCAAAAGAAAAAAATTTCTGTTTTCGGTGCTGATGCGATGTAAGGGTGGTGCTGCTGCCAATAAAGCACCTAAAAGCTGTCACAACGAACCGGCAAAATTAATGATTATGAATATGTAAAATATAGCAGGAGACATTTTAATTGTTTACTAATAAACCAGTTTTTTTTTTTTATGTCTGTGTCGGCTGGAAAGATGCTGACTCGCGATCTTCGCAGTAGTGAACGTGCCAGAGAGAAATGCACATTTCATACGGATTACATAAGAGAGCAGTCTGTTTTCTTTCGTTTTGAATTGTTCTGTTTAAAAGTAGACATTTCAAGCTTTATATATATGTCTCAGGTCTGTGAGGCAAGTAGGCTATACGCTGAGTTTCGGTTCATTTATGAGACAAGCTCCAGTTTCGCCGGCGCCTTCGTGTCGTGATTATCTATTTTCTAATATATTCACTTCTAATTTATTAAATCCAGACAATTGGTTGATGAAACATTGATTAAAATTAAGATACAATTAATACAAAACGAAATTAAATTTAAAGACAGGCTTTGTGCTTTCTGCTTGAGGTCTCTGTGAAAGTTTTATAAAGCAGTCTTTTAGTGCCGCTTTCAGAGCGCTCACGTCCGTAACGGAGAACTGTCCAGTCTGTAACATTGTTTTTTTTTTTTTTTTTTTTTTTTTTTGGGTGAAATAAATTTCTAAATAAATGCACTTATAGTCCAGTGCGACTTAGGCTATAGGCCTATATGTGTTTCTTCTTCATGGCGCATTTTTTGACTGTTGCGATTTATACCCCGGAGTGACTTATTAATAGTAGGCTACACCTGTATGACTTCTCATTTTCCTTTTTGAAGTACTTTTTGAACTCCATTATTGAGCTGAGTTTTTACTGAAAATAGTCTACTGTTGATGACTGTGCAAGACAGATGGATTCAGGGTCAGGCTTGACTGAGCATGCTTCAGACTCGTGGTGTGAGCGGAGCGAAACTGGAGCGGGAAATAGGGCGACGCTGCGTCCTTTTGAAATTGCCGCTCTGCGCTCTGTCCAAGATCCGCCCGCTCGCTCCCGCTCCACTCCGCTCACATGCTCTGCTTTATACATGGAACTTGGACAGGGCCAGGGCACACAGGCCACTGTGGCCGTACAATGATTTTTTTTTCACGGGGCATGAAGGCCAAAGTGTAGGGCAACGGCGGCCATGGCCGCGGTATAATTCCCACCCTGCTTACAGCGAAATCTAAGAATGATCTGTTGCGACGTCATTTTGAACAAAATAATGCCGAAAATGAAGTTCATTTGGAGTTTGTTTCGGGAGTTCGAAACGCTGGTAAACACCTTCAAACTACCATTGGTCCGTGGCGATTACGTAATAGGTAGATGTGATATGTGGCTTCGCATTATTTGACAAGGAAATATCCAGTTAATTTCTTCTGACAAGTCCAATGAGGTCAGACTCGAATAAAACCATGAACACGCTAGAGAGAGCTGTTGCATAGTAGAAATTTAAGTTGTATTTCTAATTGTGACACTGATTAATTTTTCATCAACACTTGAATATGGGTAAGTTTCATAAAAAAAAAGCAACATTTTGAGCAATTAGACTACATCTGGATCGGATTCAGAACGATGATCAAAACACAGATGGAGTAGATCGAGTCCATCAACACCTCTAAAGCTTCACAGTCCTATAGCTCATCCTGGGTCGACAATTCATTCAGTAACATTAAAGGGATAGTTCGCCCAAAAATGATATTTAAGCCATGATTTACTCACCCTCAAGCCGTTCGAGATGCATATGTCAATCTTTTTTCAGACGAACACATTTTCAGTTATTTTAGAAAATGTCTTAGATCTTTCAGTGGTTATAATGTGAAGCAATGGGGTCCAGCTGCTTCAAGTCGCAAATTGTGCATGCATCCTTCTCAAAAATAATCCATCCGGCTCCAGGGGGATAAACGAAGGCCTTCTGAGGGTAATCCGTGCGGTTTTGTCGTAAAAATATACATATTTAAAACTTTATAAACGAAAATAACTGGCTTCCGGTGGCGGTCGGTGCGCGTTCATGGAGATGGATGCATGCGTATGACGTAGGACGTAGCGCAGGAAGCGTCGTGACGTAGAACGAGCGTGACAGCGCAGCCAGAGAGCAGAGCAAAACAAAACTCTACGTTCGTTCTACGTCACGACGCTTCCTACGCTACGTCCTACGTCATATGCCAGCATCCATCTCCATGAACGCGCGCCGACCGCCACCGGAAGCCAGTTATTTTCGTTTATAAAGTTTTAAATATGTATATTTTTACGACAAAACCGCACGGATTACCCTCAGAAGGCCTTCGTTTATCCCCCTGGAGCCGGATGGATTATTTTTGTGAAGGATGCATGCACAATTTGCAACTTGAAGCAGCTGGACCCCATTGCTTCACATTATAACCACTGAAAGATCTAAGACATTTTCTAAAATAACTGAAAATGTGTTCGTCTGAAAAAAGATTGACATATGCATCTCGAACGGCTTGAGGGTGAGTAAATCATGGCTTAAATATCATTTTTGGGCGAACTATCCCTTTAAGCAGTTTTGATTTATAGGCTATTTAATGTTGGTGATTGCGTTATTTTATATACGGTATGCATATGATTACATAAGATATCATTAGTTTCTGCATCTTCTTCGCATCAGGAGATGCGTAATAGCGCCCCATTACCGTATAACAGTGAAAATGAGGATTTCCAGAAAATTCTGTCAATGGTGGGGAACGGTTGTTTCACAAATGATGGATATTTCCATCAATGGCGGGGAAAGAGTTAATCGCTGTTTTCTCACTGCAGTCATTTTTGTTGTTTATTTTGTTATTGAAAAGAAAGCATGCAGCACATATTTACATATTCACCTAAACGGGTTGCGATGTTCGCTAAAAGTATACCAATGCAAAGGAATTTCAAATTTCTTATTACCCCCTAAGCGAAGAATGAAAAAGAACTTTGCTGGGAATATATACTGGGGCATTAAGGCAAGGCAAGGCAAGGCAAGGCAAGGCAAGTTTATTTATAAAGCACATTTCATACACAATGGCAATTCAAAGTGCTTTACATAGAAGAAATTAAAATAATAAAAGAAATAAGAATAATTAAAACAGTTTAGAAAAATAGAATAAAATACAGTATAAACATTCGGACGAACAGTGGCACAGTGCTCATTCAGTAAATGCATAGCTAAACAGATGTGTTTTGAGTCTGGATTTGAATGTGACTACTGTAGGAGCACATCTGATCTCCTCTGGAAGCTGGTTCCAGCTGCGGCTGGCATAATAGCTAAAAGCAGACTCGCCATGCTTAGAGTGAACCCTTGGTATCTCTAGCTGATATGATCCTAATGATCTGAGTGATCTGTTGGGTTTATATTCAGTGAGCATATCTGCAATGTATTGAGGTCCTAGGCCATTGAATGATTTAAATACCAGTAGTAATACTTTAAAATCAATCCTAAATTTAACTGGGAGCCAGTGTAAAGACCTGAGGACTGGTGTGATGTGTTCATATTTTCTGGTTCTGCTCAGAATCCTGGCGGCAGCGTTCTGTATGAGCTGCAACTGTCTTATGGTCTTTATGGGAAGGCCAGTGAGGAGTCCATTACAATAATCCACCCTGCTGGTGATGAAAGCATGCACAAGTTTCTCTAAGTCTTGTCTGGAAACAAAGCATCTAATTCTTGCAATATTTTTCAGATGATAGTATGCTGATTTAGTTATTGCTTTGACATGAATACTGAAACTAAGGTCTGACTCTAGTGACACACCGAGATTCCTGACTTGATTTTTAGTTGTTTGACCCCTAGAGTGAAGGTATGCGTTCACCTTGAGAACTTCATCTTTGTTTCCGAACGCAATGACTTCAGTTTTGTCTTTGTTTAACTGAAAAAAGTTTTGACACATCCAACTGTTGACTTCGTCAATGCATTGGCACAGGGAGTCAATTGGGCTGTAATCGTTAGGCGATAGGGCTAAGTAGAGCTGTGAGTCGTCTGCATAGCTGTGATAAGCAATTTGGTTCTTTCTCATTATTTGGCTCATTGGGAGCATATACAGGTTGAACAGGAGTGGCGCAAGAATCGAGCCTTGAGGGACTCCGCATGTCATGGATGTCCACTCAGACTTATGATCTCCTATACTCACATAATAACCTCTCCCATCTAAGTATGACCTGAACCATTTTAGGACTATCCCAGAAAGCCCCACCCAGTTTTAAGGGATAGTTCACCTAAAAATTGCAAATTCTGTCATCATTTACTCACCTTTATGTTGTTTCAAACCTGTATGAGTTTCTTTCTTCTGCTGAACACAAAAGAAGATATTTTGAAGAATGTTAATCAAACTGTTGACGGTAGCCATTGACTTCCATAGTAGGAAAAAAATACTATGGATGTCAATGGCTACCGTCAACCAAAATTCTTCAAAATATCTTCTTTTGTGATCAGCAGAAGAAAGAAACTCATTCAGGTTTAGAACAACTTGAGGTTAAGTAGTTTAATTTTTGGGTGAACTATCCCTTTAAGGGGTACAGTGTTCATAGATCAACCCTTGCAGGCTTTTAACTTACAAATTTTCTCTTATGAGTACAGCTTTAACCATTTCAATCAATAATCTAGACTTTTCTCACCATCAGTCCTCCATGTACTCCACTGCCCCTCAGATTGGGCGCATATTCAGCCAGGTCAACGGACCGCAGCCACTCCATCACACGGTGGTTGGTCCATTGAGAGACCTCAGCAGGACTTATGTTGTTCTGAAATGATGGTGAGCATAAGGAATGCTAGTACAAGTGCAAAAATAACAGGATAGCACAAATTAAGAGTTTAGTCTCTCTTCCTACCTCATCTGAAGGTCGTCGCCGTAGACAGTTGGGGTCATAGTTGTTGAGCCGGAGCACCTGGATGGCTCTCTTAATACTGAGGTGATGTAAAACACTGCCCACTTTCAGAGATAACAGGTCATCCTGTTTAGCGGGAGAAGAAAAACATTACTAAAATGCTACCACACCTTTCTATGAAATCTGATGCTACTCAACAAACCGAACAACTTGTTTCTTATTACAATACCATTCAAAAGTTTAGGGGTAGTAAAGTTATATTTATTTATGAATTAATACATTTATTCAGTTAGGACACATTATAAATGTAAAAAAAAAAAAAATCCATTTCAATTAAAATTGCGGTTCTCTTGAACTTTACATTCCTCAAGGAAAAGAAAAACAAAATCACATTTTCCACAAAAATATTAACCAGCAAAACTGTTTTCAACCTTGATGATAATAGGAAACATCTTATTGAGCACCAAATCAGCATATTTAAATGATTTCTGAAGGATCATGTGACACTGAAGACTAGAGTAATGCCATCACAGGAATTAATTACATTTTAAAATATATTAAAATAGAAAACAGTCATTTTAAAATGTGTGAAAATATTTCATTACATTACTGTTTTTGCTGTATTTTTGATCAAATCAATGCAGCATTGCTGAGCATAAGAGACCTCTATCAAAAACCTTTTAAAAATCCTACCGACCCCAAACTTTTGAATGGCGGCGTATATTAAAAGCTAGTTTAACCTTTCATTTAATGATTAAAACCTTATGAAATGATTGAGAAAAAGACTAACCACAGTCATATAGTGAAGCATCCGCCCATCCACACGTCCCTCATCAAACTGAGTCTTGTACTGCGGGAGGCCGATATCGTCAAGCCACCCTAGAACAGAAGGAAAGAGGTAGCAACTCAAAAACTGAGTGTTAACCTTAATTTAACCATCATTTAACCAACCAATCTATGATACTGTGGATAAATAAACATCAATTCCTTACTTGTCACCCAGTGGTAGTCTAGTTTGCCCTTGTTGTCATCTTCCTCTGAGCCCAGTGCCTGCAGGGCCAGCTGGAGTTTCTTCCTGTGGAGAGGGTGTTTTATTCCCATCTCCTGCATAGAGAGGGCAGAACAGTCCTTAAACATGAACTTCAGAAGGAAAACTGATTATTACCAGGTTTAAACGTGGTCTCAGAAGTTTGGACTCCACTATATGCTCTCATCCTGATACTGAGTAAGAACTCACTCTTTCCAGATCCTGCTGGGATGCCTGCAGGAGCGTCTGGCCGGAGGATACCCACTGCCTTGCCAAGCTCACGTACAACCCCAGTCCCTGCTCCTGCATCCAATCACACACCTGCTCCCGGGACCAGCGTGCAAACGGAGCATCCAACTCGCTGGAAAACACAAACAAGCACATCTCACACAGCATGTACTACTAAAATGTCACTTTGACAACAACAAAAAAATGAGTTTTTAATGAGGAACTGGAACCAATAAATCAACAACTATGCATATGAACCTGTCAACAAGGTGTCTTTACCAACAGCAGATCTTTCCAATTTGAGGAGGTGCTCTATCCTGTGTCGCTGTGAATACTGACCTGTTGGTGTTCTGCAGGTCACGTGACCAGCCCAGTCTGGGCCCAGCTGTGGCTCTGACTCCACCCCGTTTAAACTCACTCTCTGATAGGTTATCATCCAGGTTGAATGTGGTTGATTGACTTCTTTTGAGTCTTCAAAGAGGAGAAAGTCATTTTTATCATGTTCATCTAAAACTGAGGTGGGTTAACTAAGCAGATTACAGATTTATTATAATGACAGTTTGACAAAAGTTTTATAAAAATATCAATTTATATTGCTACATTTAGGGTGTTGTTTGTAAAAAAAGGTTACTTGGATGTTTAAAGAAAATCAGAACAACATATTTCTTTTTATACAATATTCAATTTAAGTAATAATGAAAATTGCAATAAAATAATACTTTAAATAAAATAGATTAATATTTATATACTTTTATAGTATTTATTAATATTTTGAGTACGCTTTTGTTTTTATATTTTCAGTTTTCTTTTTAATTTTAGTTTAGATTTGATTTGATTAATTTTGTTATGTGCATGTCATTTTTATTCGTTTTTTTTATATTTATATTTAGCTTAAACTTATTTATTTTTTATTTAGTTACCAAGGCAACATGTCTCATTTTTGTTTTGTTTTTTTTGGTTTTTTTTGTAATTAATATTAATACTTTATTTTATTTCAGTGCTTTATTTTCTTGCTTTTCCTCAAATGAACAAAAACAATTTTTAATAGTTTTAGTTAACGACACTTCTAGGACATGAAATATGCTGGATGTCCAAAACATCCAATACCGCACCTCTGTTTCAGACTCACTTTCCAAAGAGTGCTTTGATTCCTTTAGACTTTTTCTTGCCCTCCGGGGAAATGGGGAGAGTGTGTGTGCTGTCACTGTCAGCTGACCTCTGCGGCATGCCTGCCAGATCCAGATGGTCAGTGCCGTCCCTCTCCGTCTCAGCTGTGCAAACAAACACACACACAAGACCTGTTGTCACCACAGCACAACACATTACCCACAATGCCATGGTTAGTCGAGCATCAAATAAACTGAGGATTATGGGAAGGACGAAAAAACAAGGCAGTTGTTCAGTTGGAGACCAGAGCAGTAAAAATGTCATGAATAACAGGAAGTTCAAAAGAAATAAAGCCCAAAAATTACAGCGTATTCCTTGAACTACTGGAATCAGCATCACAGGGCAAGACTGCAGATGACTTCTCGTCTGGACTGAAGAACAACTGGATTGGGTTTATTTTAGGAGTGGAACCATGGAACAAATTCACATGCTGACATGCAAGTTAACACAATGGAAGTAATAACATCTCTGTAGTTGAATGGGACTAAATGCAGCCTGAACGTACATTCGTACAGTAGTCTAGATGTGAAGGGCACATATAGAGCTGTGAGAATGTGGTCTGAATATTTGAGTGTTGGGTAATGTGGTCACAAAATAACATGCGATGAGGACAGAACCTCCATATACTTCATCTTGAAGGGCTCACGCTGGTTACCACAAGAGCTCAGTGTTTAAACACGTCTATTTAGACTATTATTTTGACAAAGAGGACTTAAAAAATCATAATTATCATTACCTCATTTAATATCATCTCCTGCTATGAAGTAAAGTAATGAAAATAAACCAACTTTGGCCCTAAATTGCTTATTTTCAGAAAGACAGACTTTTTCAAATCAAGCTTGAATGAAACTAAAATAAACTAGGTGGTCCCTTTTACAATATGTTAGAGATCACAATCATTTTCAAAATCAATAAAATACTTGTTGGATCTCTATATTCATATAGCAACTTATTTTTATCATTAGTTTATTTGTCAGGGACAATGCAGCGCACATTATTACATACAAAATTATCACGTCAAAGCCATAACAATATGTGTAGATGTGTTGCATAAAAGGTTTCTAGCCAATAGGCTAATTTGCAACCCCTATTGAACTGAACAATATAATTCCTCAAGCACCCTTGAGTCTCAAGTATGACTTTAAATTTGCTTAAAAAGGGACCCAACCTATTATGCTTTTTTTGTGTAATGTTGCTGTTTGAGCATGAAAATGGTCTGCAAAGTTACAAAGTAAAAAGTCCACTCCAAAGAGTTATTCTCTATATCAGTAAGAACTGTTTCTGAACTCCTTCTGAACTGTTTCTTCTGGGAAGTACACGTCACAATATTTCTCATTTGCATAATTCCCGCCCAACGTATACACAATAAAGGGGTAACAATATAAACTGTGAGAAATAATGTGTTTTTTGAACATTCAAGCATGAAAAACTTCAAGACTTTATAAAAGCACTTCATATGACCTCTTTAATGGCAGAAGCAGTGATTATGTTTGATATGGTACAAAATGGTCAGAGAGCCAATAGATTATTATGTTTGGAAAAAAAAATGCATTGCGTTGAAGGATTTTTCCTTGAAGGGAAAGAAAGAAATAATAACACACCCAAGTTCTGCTTTGTCTTTCTCCGGAGAGGCCATACAGCAGGTCTAGTCAATAAAAGAGTGTCTGTACAACTACTAAAACAGATGCATACATACAGTACCAGGCATATGTTTGACTCGTGAACTTTTTAGTCTAAAAGTCAAAAGTCTGTATGTCCAAAAGTGTGTCTGCTACTGTACATACAAACAGAGCACAGTTTTTCCAAAGTTATTGGAGCTTTTTTGATCACAGTGAAACTTTAGCAGACCAAGGGCATATTTATCTAGAAGTAAGATAGTCTCACCTAAATTAGGGGCACTAGCAGTCCTCTTCCCTCCCTTGATCTTGAAGAATCCCCGTCCAAAGGAAGATCTCATTTTCCTGCTGCCGAAGCTGTCATCCTCAGCAGTTCGAGAAGAGCATGGGGATTTGGGTGGTAGAGTTGTAATCTTGTTGAACTCATCAAAAGATTTGCTCTAAAAGAACAGGAAGAAAACATTTCAGAAACCTCAAATAACTTAATGTATGTAATAAAAAAATGGGTTCTGTTAATAATATAATAGAGTAACCTCTTCTGGCCTATGATCTACTGCTAAAGGCCTCTGGAATTAAAAATGGAAAAATAGAAATTGTTTATCATACTTTATATCCTCATAATTACATTGCAAGTATTCAATATATTTCCTATCCCTAATGAAAACTAATAAGGCTTTTTCATTTAAGCTGAAATTCACCTTTTCACTGGCTTTTCCATCGAGGTTGTCCTGGCTTCCTGATTTAGTGACCTCTGATGTTCTAAAACATGAAAAGACATTGTTACCATCACTATTTCCAACATACAGATGTTCATAAGTGGCATCTTCTAGGTATCAAACCACCATGTTAAGGTGTCAGACACACAGTTTGTGTGTCATTTCAGGTTACCCAAAATCTGGCATTTCAAAATGTGCCATTGTTGTAACCGAACTCCACCAGACACGCATACTCACTCGGGACTCTCATGTAATGGGGTCTCCTGTGATTGTGTTGGCTCCTGACACTCTTTATCACTACAAAGGACAAACACACAAGCATTGGGATGCAGAGGTGGTGGCAAAGCATGATGGGTAAGCAGTGAGGTGTATAGACAGACATACACTGATGTGCTAAAAGTGAGAAAGTGACACTATAAAACACCATAGAATAATGAGATAGCTTGAAGAAGGTGATCGTCATGAACTCTGATATAGATAATAGACAAAAGGCATTTCAAAGGACGGAAGGAGGATGCTATCATAAAAACACAAGAAAGGAAAAGGTGCAACATGGAGAATGGGATGCTTAGCTAGTAGACTGTAACATAGATGGGATGCTTCGGGATGTAAACCTACAGCCACAACTATGATATGAACGAATATTTGCTTGTCCAGAGTTTGTCAGATGATGAGCCTGCATGAAAAAACAACCTCAGCAGACACAATGTGTGTTTTAATGTACTGATCTGAGATTGTACCTTGATGACTGCATGTTTTCCAGTACTGAATCGCCGTCTGCTTTGTCTGGGGATGATACTGTGAACGATTGCACTTGGAATGTACTGACAAATGTAGCCGCCTACATATGAAGAGAAAGTGCAAAGGAAAATTCACAACAGTAAATTCTCTACAACAGTATTTTTTCAAAATGCACACCCACGGAGGTCCACCTCAAACAACCTTTCAAGCATAAAAATACAATATTTTATATAATTTAATTAAATAATTTTGATTGAGCCTTTTTATTAAGGATTTTTTGTTTTGCATTTTGACCATTTTTATGACAAAGTACATTTTACCCTATTACATATTCTGATTCTGAGTCTCCATAGTGTTTCTCATTACTGTAATGCAGTAAAAACATCACTCATATTATTTCTATTTTTACATCAGTGCTACAGTATGTACACCTTTCATAATATATACATAATTTACTATTTAAATAATGCATATCTTTTTGTATTAAAGGGAGTGGTTATTGTTCAATAAAACTATTAAAATAATTTTCATTAATTGAAAAAAAATTAAATGAAAGTTAGAACTGTTGACTTGGCAACTAACTGAAATAAAATAAATTAAGGCTAAATAGAATTGTCTAAAAACAAACTAATAAAAATGGCAAAAGCACATCAAATTTTAATTTTAAATTAAACTCAAAAATATAAAAGTTAATTCAATATTAATAAATACTATAATAGTATATAAATAGCACTAAAATAACACTGATTACAGGAATGTCAAATATCATTAACATCATTTTTGGAAGTCCTTGGTTCAAAAAGTTTGAGAAATCCTACGACAAACGTCTCATTCCAATGATCCATCACTTCTGAACAGTAATATCTGAAGACATAGTCGCTCCATGATAAGTGACTATCTGATACTCAGATCGTCAGTGACCGTATGAGCCACAGGTTAACATGCTACATGTATTACAAGTGTTCAGTTGTGTTTTTAGCCTAAAAAAACACCAACAACACAACTTTGCTGAACTGTAAATCACCCTGTGTTGCTCTAAATTAAGTACCTTATAGGTTGCAGGAACTTGCAGTGCAGTGATTTCATATTAGGCACGGCAAAACAAAATATTATATGCAGAATAACCACCAAAAGTGAATGGTATAACCTCAAGGGAAATTATATATGACATTTTTACCTCATTTTGACCCCTCACAGCGACTTCCTCTGTGTAAGCGAGCAGAGACTTCTCTGTGTCCATGGAAACGGAGAGGGCGGTGGACATGGAGAGGGAGCTGTCGCTATTGCTCTCATCACTGTCTCCGTCTTTGACCTTATCTGATGAAAAAGACAAGAGAAGAGGGAGATCAGATCATTATCTAGGGAACACGCCACTCAGCACCATAAGAGCAAATACAGCCTGTCACTTAACAACAGCATGTTAAGGGATTTAACTAATTGGGTGAATCTCTAGAAAACATATCAAGGTCACATTCATAATACAGTATTATATGATAAAGTGTAATGTAATATAGTATAGCATAGTATAGTACTATATAATAATATATTATAGTAAATATACTTATATAATACTATATTATAATTAATATAATGTAGAATAATCTAGAAAACATGTCAAGGTCACATTTATAACACAGTATTAAATAATGAAGTATAATATAATGTCATATAATATAATAATTTCCCCCTCATATTATGATTTTTTTCCCCTGTAAAGGAAAGTCACCATGGTGTTTCTCTTTACTGTAATAGAGTAATATATAAAAACCAGACTTTAAATGTCTTTAAAAAAAAATGTAAATGTTGCTTTGTCAACTAACTGTAATACATTAGTACTAAATTACTCACACTAAAACTATAATAAAAATAAAACAAAACCTAATAAAATAACAGAAGTACACGACAAAATTCCTAAACTTAAACTAAATTTAAAATTAAAATAAAAACTCAATATATAAAAAGCTATTTCAAACCATTAATAAATAGTATATAAATAATACTAAAATAACACAGAGTGATAAATGCACTTCTTTCAAATCCCTTTGGAATTGTTTTTATTAAAAGTTAGTAAAATAAGTCACCTTTTCTCCCCTGAGCTGACATGACCATCTCTTGCACTTTCTTGTAACGCATGAGTGACTGTCGCAACTCTTCAATCTTGCGATCCTACACAAAGCATCATTATCAGCATTAAATGTTAGGATTTTCAAAAGCAATGGGAAACTTCTGACCCAAAACTACCTTCTCCTCATTTGCCGCCATCAACGACTCCATTGCTTTCTTCATCCTCTGTACTTCCATATCTGCAAAGCACAGGCTTAGTTAACTAAAGACCATTTCATAACACCAAAGGGCAAAGAAACATTAGGCCTCAGGCCTGACATTTAGCATCACATAAACTGTAGACAGACACATTGAGCTGAAATACAACAGTGACCTTCTGTGATAAATATGAGAAATGTACATAACAGAAGCGAGGAGGAGCTTGTTGGGATTAAACATGAGAGTATACAGCCACAGATAAGGGTGGACGTCCAGCCTGTGAGGTCATGAGGAGTGTGAACAAGGGTTACGGTCAACTGCTGATAATGGAGGGAAGAGAGGAAGTGAGGTGAAGAAACTAGCTTTGGGGAACAGGAGGTGTTACAGTAGGAGGTGACAGGCAAGAAACAAACAGACAATCATGTAAATGTGACATGCCAGATGGCGACCACAATCTGACTCTTGTCAGGGCTACAACATAAGAAAGGATTGTTATTTATTACTTGTTTCCTGGATCTAAAACATAACTTTTTGCCAAACCTGCCAATGACCGGTGACTTAATAAAATTTACCAGCCATAAATATTTTTACCTATTTTTGACAGTAATGACACCAACATTTTAGATACCAGTGATAATTCACAATTTTCAGGTATAGAATTGTAATCAAAATGTAAAATAACACTACATAGTCTTCACCGTATAAATTAAACTATAAATTAGATTAATGCTTATTAAAGTTTAAAAAGTTATTCAGACATGAGCAGTGAGTGATTTTCTCTTTGTGTTTTGTTGCTTGATTAACATTAACG
This sequence comes from Abramis brama, assembly GCF_963993115.1. Lineage (NCBI taxonomy): Eukaryota > Metazoa > Chordata > Actinopteri > Cypriniformes > Leuciscidae > Abramis > Abramis brama. The sequence continues at coordinate 32,227,436 of NC_139971.1, forward strand.
ACACAGACAGCAGCAGGATTATTAGGATGCTGTCACTTTAAGACCTGCATGGATCCTGTATACTGATACTGTACACATGCATTTTCTTTCTCAATTATTTACATTCACTTAAGACACAACCTAGTTAACTAGGATACATTGTGTGAATGTGTTCTTTCAAGCGCAAGAAGCCGTGAAAAAGAGCTCAATTCAGTATTTGTGCACTGTCAGAGACGTGGATTTCTGGGGACGTGCTTCAAATGTTGAGGCACAGAAAACTTCCCACAGTGTGCGGGTAACGAATTGAGTTCCCTTTCGCATCTTCTTGCACTTGGATATTTAAATTGGCAAGGATTAAACTTTTGTGGCGATGCAACACTGACCCGCCAACTGTTCTGAGTGTCGTTGACGTTTGTTCATGTTCTTACAACATTGCATTGTTAGAATTCATAAAAATGTTATTGGCCATTAACACCGTTTCATATACTCGCCAACTCCAATTTTTACTCGCATTTGGCGCTTGGCGAGTGTTAATTGCAGGCACTTTTCTATACCTAATAACTGCTATTTTTAAATCCATTAACTTCCTGTAAGTCTGTAATTTGCACTGCTTTGTGTCATAGAAAAGCAAGCTTCATGAGTACCATGCCCAAACATGCAGGCACAGGAAGTAGAGGACTAAGAGGACAAAAATAGTACAAAGATTAAAAAATGAAAAAGGGTGAATGTGTAGAAGGTAGACATGTGTCCCCTTACGTTTCTCTTTGAGCCTCTTTTTTAATGTTTCCTCAGTATGGAAAACTGTTTAAGACAGAGTAATGATATTAAATGTATTCTGTTATTGGACCAATAAAGTGCTATGAATAACAAGTTACATAGAAAAAAACATAAAAACAGAACAATAAATAAAGTCTAAATAGACCAATAAAAGCAAATGTCAAGCAAAATAAAAAGTAAAAATCTAAACAAAAACAAAAAAACTAAGGAAAAGAACCCCGAAATAAAAGAATAAAATAGCAACAAAAAAAATAAAAGTAAAGAAAGTAAAAAAAATAAAAAAAATAATGAATGTAATAAAAACAGATTAAGTTTATCTACTCCAGTTTTTGTTTTAAATGAGTCAGTACAGCATCACAGATCCAGCATAATGACAAGACAAAACTGAAGGGCATGCTGGGACAGGCAACGCTGTGATTATGTTACATGACCCACCTCTCTCTGTGCCATCTAGGCCTGCAGGCGTTGGGGATCTGGACCCTGTCTCATCCTGCAGTCTTCTCAGATCACCATCTCTCCCATCAAGCTGCCTTCTCAATGTAACCAGCTCCTCCTGAACATTAAAACACACAGACCTCACAACGCTGAATCCAAAGCCTGGACCACCAACAAAGTTAACAGGTTAAAAGCCCAGTAACACCAAACCATGCAGTTACTAATTACTATAAGAGAGTTCAGCACACGGCACATGCAAAATAAAAGTTCTGTCTGATGTATAATTTTTTGGGGATCAGAGACAGATATAATAATACTTGTAATATAAACAAAAGGTCCCATGACATGAAAATTTCACTTTATGAGGTTTTTTAACATTAATATGAGTTCCCCTAGCCTGCCTATGGTCCCCCAGTGGCTAGACATTTTGATAGGTGTAAACCAAGCCCTGGGTATTTTTGAGAAAATGAAAGCTCAGACTGGCGAATCTAGAATCTTTCCTTTATGTCGTCATAAGGGGAAAGGTCACCTCCCCTTTCTCTTCTTTGCCCGCAAAGAGAATTTGGCCCGCCCATGAGAAAATGAGCTGCGCGAGCGTGATATTGGTTTTTCCTCGAGAGACATCATGAAGAACCAGTGGGTTATGTGAATTTCTGATGTGTAATTGTTCAAGTTCAGACAGATAATCTTTCTCTCAAATTCGTTCAATACTGTTTATGCATCAGTAAATCATTTCTCTTGGTAGGATGAAAATAATCTTATTTAAACTGTGATTAAAAAATATATGAAAGTGATCAAAGAACAATCCCTTTCCAATCACCCAAGCTGTCAATCACACAGCGCGAGTTAATCTGGACACTTGCCAAAACTCATTATGAAATCAATGACGCTGTTACGCTGCACAACGAAGCTCTTACTGTACTCAATGTTCATCACTGCAACCTTTTATGTGATGGGAATAGATCTAAATACTTAAACTTCTCACGATTCGTTAATCTCGATAGCTGTAATAGTAAAAATGTATAATAGCTGTAATAGTAAAAGTATTCGAGGGAGTTCCACATGTAATGCTAGCTATTTCATATGCAAGCATGTCAGCCAATCACAGCAGTGGGCGTTTACACTGAAGTCTCACAGCAGACACGCCCCTTCAAACAGAGTGTTCAAATCAGAGGCTAAAATCAGGCTAGGAAAAATGCCTTTTATTTCTAAATTATTACAATTTTTGATCTTAAAAACATACTAACATTATAAGGGCACCCCAGGAAACATTATAAAATAATAAAATAATCCATGTCATGGGACCTTTAATACTGATATTTATATTAATAATAATAATATTTATTATAAATAATAATATTTTTCATAAAATATGACATATTACTGAAATAAAACCAGACAAAATTTCTGAAATTAAAACACTTTATACAAAATGCACTCTTTTACTCATACATTTTACTGTTAAAATGTGTTAATTGGCCAAGCATGCAAGGTTATTGGATTATCTCGCATCACAAAATAGCAAAGTGTCGACTCAAATCAGTCTACAACTAATCAGGATCACATTCAAGAACTTCATTCAAGAGTTCAAAGGATTGCCAAGGTGGGAGAGCCGTTTATAACACACACACAAAAAATAAAATAGAGTAGCACATTTATGCAAACCTCACACTGAGCTTTTTGAAGCGTGTGGCTTAACAGTATGCTACAGTAGGAAGTAGCGACAGAAATAGCTCCTCCTGCATTATAAAGCAGTCTGAAATTTAGCCCTCTCAGCTTAAACATCACGTAGAGCCTCACACTAAAGCATACTTGTGGTTAATTAAACATGCTGAGATCTTATACTGGTGCCACTGCTTGGAGAAGAGGGCAGATTTAAAGAGCAGCTTTCAAACCATGATGAGAACTTTGTCTGTACCCTTTAAATGCTGTATAATGGAGGGCTATGGAGCTACTATAGAGCTCTCAAGACGATTAAAAGTTTAATTCTGTAATGATATGAGAGAATACACTCAACAGTGGCCCTGGAATGTATTTGGACTCTAAAGAAACACTGAATGTCACTGTGTTGTTGATACAACATTAAGAATGGCCACTGTATATGAGTAAATGCTTAAACTTAAAACTGAAGGCTTCAATAAAAGTGCCTGAAAGCAAAGTTACAGTGCAACAATAAGTAAATAAAAGGTCTTTGGGTCACAACCACAAGCAGTAACCACCCTGAGGTATGCCGACCTTAAGTTCCTGGATTTTTTGTTCCTTCATCTGTTTCTCATACTGCATCTGGCCCATTTTGAGTTTCAGGCTAGAGAGTTTAGCCATTAGCGACTAGCGGCAGAGAGGTTAGCCAAGGAGGAAAAGGAAAATAGACACTTAAAGATAAACGAGAATAGTGACAGGTTATGCAAGAGAGACAAGAGCAGTAGAGAAAACCCTACGCAAGCTTAAAAATGAAAACATCAAGTACTGTTTTAACTAGTAAGAAACTAGTATTGAAACTCACCTTAGTGGATTTCAATTTCTTTTCATTCTGTAACCGTTCACTTTCCATCTCAGAAATGCGATATCTCAGTTCATTAATCTCCAAAATCAAACCCTAAAAAGAAAGAAGTCTTTAAAATGCAAACAATCTCCATTATTAATATGAATTTAATAATGTGAATAAATAATAGGTTTAAGTTAAACTCTATTGACTGCATATGTATGCTGTTGATTACCATCAAAATAAAATAACTATTTACACAATTTCACAGTTTCAATAACAGAGGGAAGCTAATGCATGGAACCTAATAATAATAATAATATTAATAATGCCCTTCTTAATGCATACAGATTATCAAAGCCATATTCCCATTTATGAAGCTTCAAAGATGAGCCTTCTCTCATGTTTGAAATGGTTTGTTAAGCAAACAGACTAAGTATTCAATCTTTAGAAATGCTTTACGAGCAAAAAACAAGAATCTAGTGACAAGCTTCCATTCAACACTCAGGCCTTTTCAAGCTCTTTGTCAGGATGTCTAGCATTCAGCCATGGATTTATGATTCAATAAACAACAGAACAGCCTCCAGTTGTAAACACTCAGTGAATGCTCCAAACTAAAGTAAAATATATATATATAAAAAAGATACATTCACCTTGAGCAGTGATCCGCAAAACTCAGAATACATTTAATGTACTAAATATAGTTAATATATTTCAATAGAAAACAGTCATTTTTAATTGTAATAATATTTCACAGTGTTACCATTTTTACCGTAATTTATCATCAAATAAATGCAGCCTGGTTGAGCATAGGACACTTTCAAAAACATTTGAACAATAGTATATATATTGAGTAATTCAGACTACAGCAATTCTGGTAATTCTTCAAAATCTAGAAAGACATATCATAGACCCAGTCTTAACAGAATAAAAAAGGACATTTTGGCAAACAAACTGGAGTCTTGCTGAGACAGTAAATTATGTGACAGCAAAATAACACAGGAAAAGGCAGAAATAATTTATATCTTTGAGAAATGTGTTTATCCTAGACCAAACACACTTGCCAATTTATTGCACAGTTTAAACAATAAATAATTTATATCTCTGTTCAACAATATTCTAGGAATAATGGATAGCACAATCACAGAAAATTGGGCTGAAGGGGAAAGCATGTCAACAAGGAGACAAAACTGGTCTTATACACACACTAAACCTTCAAAACCTCTTGTTTTTCTCCATTGTTGCATGTTGTCTGATTCAAACATTCTTGTGAATTTTGATAACACCCCTTCCTAAAGTCCCTCAAGTAGCTAAACGTTCAACAAACAAAAAGTATGGTCGAGTTTCCATCTTATTTGGACCAAGAAACGCCCACTTAGTCTATTTGTGAACGACATGTAAAGCAGCCGGCTATAGTTCGTTGTTTTTTTGTGCCGTTTAGGGGCAGGTTTATCTGAAACCACCAGTGTGGAAAACCATTCCAATGGATCCCAACACCCCTCTTGCTGAGAACCATTCCTACTCCCATACATCCACAGTGTGACCTAGTCCTTCGTGGTAATGACTAGTTTCTAGAGAGAAAAGTGGCCACCCAAACCAATTTTGGAGAGGAAATGGTATCTGCAAGGGTGTTTTTGCATGTGCCATTTTGCCCAGACAGAAAACAAAACAGAGAACAGTTAAAAGCCCAACATTCCAGTGTACTGGAACAGACCTCTGTCCCGGAACATGACGTGATTGGTAGATGTCCGAGCACTAACAGAGTGCATTGTTGAATGCATGTCTTTCTGCTACAGGCTTGTACAGAAACAAAAGGTTGGCTATACTACTAAATCACGATTCTAAACAAACATTCATGTCATCTTTCCAGCAAACTGCAATATGTTAAAGCGGTCAAAACAAAAGGGCTCTGTGCACCAACGGCGGAATGACAAATTAACCAATGACTAGAATTACAATTAAAGCACAGTCACTGACATTTTCAAAAGACATCATTACACAATTATTTCTCTCATGCATGTATGCATGTTTCTTACCTCACTCTCTCCGAATCGATCATCAAAATCAAGTCTATGTTTCTCCATGGCTGTTAACTTCAGTTTCAAGTTGGAAACCTCAGCCATCAGCTCCAGCTTCTGAGTCTCAAGGGCTGATCGGCATAAGAGTTCCTAGGAAAAAGAGTTTAAAAATGAACATACTACAGCATGAGTCGTAGAAATGTATTTTTAAGGGCTTTTTGCTTGTGTCCGGACAGTAAAGAAGTAAATGAAAACTATATGCTGAAAATAAGCACCATAGGGCTGGGCGATATGGCCAAACAATTATCTTAATAAACTTTTTCATATCAGTCGATATCGATAATTATCACGATAAATGTATCTTTATTTTAAAAACAGATTTTTACTCCTAAATGAAAGTTGTAGAAACCAGAAAGTTAATTGTGGTTTTAAACTACGCTTTATTGTCATAACATGAGAAACATTTCACGTGTTGTCAATTTTTCTTAACAAAATAAATATCTTTATAGAACAATGTATATCTTTGTTTCTGCATGTGCTAATGGGTGATATTGTTTTAAGTCATGAAACAGGTTTGTGTTGTCTGACTTTGACATGCATCTTCAGCGAAGTTTGCAGTGCAGGCTGCAATATTAATAATATTACATGTTGGTCTCTTAGAAATGCACATATGACAGTAGCTTGAGTTAACAGTAGTAGTAGCATGAGATAGGATGCGGATGTAAATGTATGTTAATTAACAAAAACAGTAACATCTGTAAAAATGGTAACAACCTAATTTTTATATGGTAAAATTTAAATATTCTGACTGTTTGATTCTGACGTTTTATTAAAATTAACCATTGGTCTTCCAAAGTAGCATACATTAAGATCCTGATAACTATAGTTAAATCCACGCTTATTGCACCTCACTACCAAGGTAAAATCTATATGTAATAATATAATAAAACTTGATATGAATATCCCACATTTCTGCCACAATACCATGGTGCAATCCATGGTAAATGATGGTCATTTGTAGAAAGCCTTCTGACTGCATCGTTGTGCACAGTGTTTCTCCTGTTTTGTTGGCTTTAAACTAGTTTAAATCACAGACATTTGTGTTCTTCGCTGAATTCAAGCGCTTCTCACAGCACTGTTCAGTGGACGCATAACCGAGACCGATCAGCAAGTCAACACATCTGCTATAGTAAGCTCGTGCTGCACTGCCATTAGAACTTGTCTGTGTATCGTTTTATCGAGGACATTTATATTGCGATAATTATTGTTATGGTTTTATCACCCAGCCCTACTTCACCATGCAAAAAGCACATGTAACCAACCACCAGACCATGTCACCAATAAACAAGGAATATCTTTAAACCTACCTGTTGTAACATTTCTTCAGTGGCATTTAGTTTCTCACGGTGTTCATCAAGGCACAGGTCTAGGTCCCTTATTTTTTCTCCCTGTGCCTCCACTTGATCAGTCAAAACACTCACCTTCAAAGAATGAAGAGCATTTAACTTAGGCATTATCTGTCTGCTTATCTCCACAATCGTTCAAAATTTGGAATCAATAAGAGTATATTTTATTAAGAAATTAATCATTTAATTCAGCAAGAATGCGTTAAATTGATCAAAAGTGACAGCAGACATGTGTAATGTTACAAAAGATGTTTATTTCAAATAAATGCTTTTGAACTTTCTAGTCATCAAAGAATCCTGAAAAAAAATGGTTTCCTCAAAAATATTAAAACAACTGTTTTTAACAAATAATAATAAGAAATGCTTCTTGGGCACTAAATCACCATATTAGAATTAGAAGATTGGAGTAATGGCTGCTGAAAAGCAGCTTTGCCTTTCACAGGAATAAATAACATTTTAAAATATATACAAATTTAAAACACTTATTTAAAACTGTAATAATACTTTACAATATGAATACATTTTTGATCAAATAAATGCAGTCTTGGTGAGCCTTTCAAAAACATTTTTAAAATCTAATCGACCCCAAACTTTTAAATGTGTCAATATAAAGTTACCTGAAGCACAAGGGATTCTTTATCACTTTCAAGACGATTAAGTCTGTCCTGGTAAACATCACCGGTGATTGAAATGTGTCCATTTGACTGTCAGGAAAAAAAATTATAGAAAAAGATTATATTATAAAACACTTTTGGAATCCAACCTGAGATGTCTTGAAACAATCGGAGTTAACTTTAAGTTTCTTTTCAAAGTCAGTGATACTAAGAAAAACAGTGTCACTTGATATTCAAGGTTTTCATGCACCATTTATTGTGCCAACAAAATGTTAACATTGGGTCAACGAACATAATACTCCATGTAAACTGACTAAATATGGTATTATGTGTTGACTTTCACTTGGCAGTTGTTCAATTGGTCTCAAGCCGCACAAGAATAATGTTTATTTGAATTGCCGTAACTAATACCTTAAGGCAATGACAAAACTTAACTGCAGAGTCCTAATTATGAATAGAACTAATGCACATGATACTATAATAGCTCAATTAATAAGTTCCAACACTAGTATTACGTCAGAATGAAAATTGTCAGCCTAGGTCTAGCAATACCAGCATGAAACAGAAAATACTTCCAATAGGCACAAACCAACACATAGCGTATTTGACTATCATTGAAAATAGACTACATGCTTTTTGACTACTATAAATATAGGAAGTATAAATAACCATGCACTTCCCTACAACATGGCAACACATAGTATGTTAGCTCATGTTCACACAGTAGACACGGTGAATTCCAGAGTTCTGGAATGTGGCGTACGCACCAGGTGACCATGCAGCCACTCCACCAGACTGTCTGCGGTAGAGTCTGGGATCTGACAACGCAAGCCCTCTCTCTCCTCAGTGTCCATGAGCTCCAGAACACCCCTCAGGTCCTCCAGTAAGTTCAGGGCTCGCAAGCTGCCCATGAAGGGCGATGTTGGGGACTGACAATCAAAGATGCCATTGGAGTAGTCCACCGCCTTGGAGCCTGAATGCCAACGACAAAACAATAAATAAAGTGGTGAATGGGGATTTTGATTTTATGTATGTCAAAGTGAACTTTTAGAGGGTTGCTACTTAAACACCAACACAGCCATATCACAAACATTGATTCCATGGAGCTGATCACTTTTTATTCAGACAATATTACGTGCAAGCAAATTGGTGGAGCTCCACAATATACATTAAATGCTCAGGAGAGTCAGGCAATACATGAATAACTGAATCTTTTACAATAGTTAACATTTAGCACAATGAGAAATCACTATAGAAGACAATTATCATGGACTGTGGGGTAAAAGATAGCATGACCTTATAATAAAACATGCTGCGATAAACACTCAAGTCTTGAAAGCAGAATCAGGTCAGAGTAAATGCTTTAATTGCTGAAACCTCAGGAAATCATGTGATTAGACAGGCGACTCCAACTTGAAATGTCAGCCTTATAATAAACCAGTGATGAATTACTTCATATGCCATGCCAAAACATTTGGTCAGCCTACTAATATCAGTTTAATCTTACTCTGTAAAGGTTTCATGAAATGAGTCTGAGATTTTCTTTGTACCACTGCTGAATATTTCCATTCCGGAAAGAATGAACAAATTCACCAACGTGAAGTGAATTATTTTGTCAGATTTATATGTGGAGGGACAGTTGCATTTGGAATAGATTTTTCATTTCAGATTTTGTATGTTTAATACAAATATTAAAAAGCTTTACCCGCTATGATACCATCCATTTGCTCCAAGGCGGCTGCCAACATGTCACTGGCATCAGACATCATCTTGTTCAACACTGTTAATCCTGCATGAAGGGAAAATAGCAGAACAAATTTTACAGTCGACAGTATAAAATGCATTTAAGTCATCTCCAAATGCATTAACAGAAACCTTCTGACGGCTTAGGCACAGAATAAGACAGAAAGCGATGCGAATGTGCTGCTGGTTTGAGATATGAGTAATGTTTTTAAACTCTCAGGAAAGTATTACATGGACACAAACAATTTCAGTTGTTGGTGAATTTAAACAGAATCTAGAGCCAGATAGGATGAACAGAATAACTTGCTGTATACAGAGGCCGAATACACAGACAAATGTGAACTAGAGTTATTTTAGTATTATTTATATTATAGTATTTATTAATATTTAAATTTTTTAGTTTTAGTAATTTTAGTATAAGTTTTAGCCTAGTTATTTTATGTGCTTTTGTCTTTTAATTCTTTATTTCAATTTAGCTTTAATTTTATTTTATTTTGGTTTTAGTGATTATAATACTATTTAGGTTTATTATTTTACTAGTTTGTTTTTTAAAAAGTTCTATTTTTAGTTTAGTTTGTGTTTTAGTCATTTAGTACTTCAACTTATTTTAATTCAGTTAGTTGCCAAAGTAACATTTCTAAAAAATAATAATAATTATTATTTTTATATACTAGTTTATGTTAACTTTATTTATATTTATGATTTGCAATAGCTTTAACACTGATGTGAGCACAGAAACTATTTTGCATGAGGTTTTATGGCTGAATAATAAAAACATCAATGCCGACTAACACGAGCGCTTATCGAAATGTCTATATTTCTCAACCTTCCCAATGATGTTTGTATCTAAATGCGTATTTATCTGAAACAGGTCTCCCTATGGTGGTTCCAGAGAGCAAAACACATCCTTTGGGTGAAAGGTTAGCTGGTTCTCAGCTCTCTGCTGTTCCCTGGGTAACGCAGTCGAGCTCCAACCATTAGCCACAGATTTTAAAGAATAACTGAGCCATTTATTTCAATTATTGGCACAGTGCTTGTGCTGCTGCAGGGGACACTGGGTACTTTGTTGGGGGACTAGCGGGGACACATTGTTAGGCCCTTTTGGCTCATGGCCCGGGAATACAGCGGCGGCATTCTCTCAGTTTTAATCCTCAAAACAAGGAGGTGAAGAGACACCCTGTCATGTTCTGATATCCCATCCACCAGTGTTGTTAAAGCTCTCTGCCGTAATGCACAAACATAACAGGCCAAAGGTAATATATACAGATCAAAAAGTACGCAAAATGTGCTATAAAAGGCTTGTTTACACCAAGAACGATAACTATAAACTCTGAGGGATTCTGATTGGATGTTTTTATTGTTCATCAGTTGGGAAAAAATCGTTCTGAAAGTGATTCCAACGATATAATTTCTCTGTGTCTCTGTATATCTTTATCATTATTGTTATAGTTATTGACCTTGGAGTGAAAGGGCCTTAAATGGGAGTTTTTTTTTTTAATGCATAGTTGCAAAACTAAACAAAGAAACTAAAATTGTATCTTAAAAATTAGTATCCCGTCGCTATGGTTACAAACATTACACAAGGCCACTGCAAGTTAGAAAAGGGGACTGAGGTAACCCATCCGCCCCATCCGCTGATATGTACAGCTGGATTTGAGAGCCTCACTTGTTAGTAAATAAGCTCTTCAATCCCAGACACACTGACTGTGTGAACATAGCCATTCTGTCCAAAGAAAAGTGGATCATGTAAAGTCAAAGTTTTCAAAGATGCTATGAAATCAAGAAGTAAACTAATGCGCCATGTAAAAAGTTTAGTTAATTGTCTAGTCCAAACTATTATGGAGTTTCAATCGGTTAACTTAACCGTTTATGTAAATAACAAATCAAAAGTGTGTGTGGAGACTCATGTTATGTCTAGAAAAGCTGTGCTATCCAAACATCACATGTTCACACAGTGAGATTTGGTGCAATTTTTCCAGCATGTTTCTAAACAATTCTGTCTACCTACATTAATATCATTATTTAGTGTTATTTTAGTGTCGTCGAGATACTATTATAGCTTGTATTCATATTTTGAATGAGTTTTTTATATTTTCCCTTTTCATTTTAATTTTAGTCATTTTGGGTTTTATTTAAAAATTTTTGCATTAATATTTTTAATTAGTTTTTATTCATATTTTAAATATTTTTTTATATATATTTTCCCTTTTCATTTTCATTTTAAAGTTTTGGTAATTTTGTGTTCTCTCTATATAGAAAAAAATCTCTATATAGATTTTTTTTATTTATTATTATTTTAGTACATCAAGTTAAACTAAATCAAAATGAGAAATGTTGCTGCCACAGCAACTAGCTGAAATAAAATGTTATATATATATATATATGGGACATTCTACCAGAAACGTACATTTCCACTTTAAAAAATCTTGGGAAAAAATATATATTTTTCTTAAATCTGAACGTTGAGACATATGGAGGACATGTTAAACTATGAGAAACACATATCATGCCATCTCAGCATGTTTTTATGATTAAATAAAATACATTTTTATACGCATTTCACCCCTAAAATGTCAGGCCCTGTCACAGACAAATTTGTATATGTTAGAATGGTTTACTAATGAATTTCTTTGATACAGATAGCATTTTCTTATTGATCACATGTCCCTGATTGTATCTAACATGGTTTTATAATTCCTTTAAGAAATATAAGTAACTTTTCGGTCAACTGTAGTACACAAAATCACAGAATACCCAACAGGCACTAATATAGTTGTAAAATAACTATCTTTACATAGGAGATTTTTATAAAAACATAGTAGTGGATATATACCCCCACCTTCATCTACACAGTTAAAGAGATGAATTAATTAATATTTCCTCAAATAGTACACTTTTATCATAATTTCCTGTGTGACAGGACTGACCATGGCGTGACAGGACTGACGGTACTGTGACAGGACTGACTTTATGGATTTTGATGATGCAGAAAAAGTTATGTTTTGTGTTCTTTATTTAAGTTTTGATTGGCATTTCTTTTTTAAATTATTATTATAATTATAATTTTAATGTTAAAGTAATATTAGACTATGGTAAAATTCAGCCAAGGACATACATAATATTGCCAAAAGTATTGGGACAGCCCTCCAAATAATTGAATTCAGGTGTTTAAATCACTTCCATGGCCACAGTTGTATAAGAATCAAGCACCTTGGCCTTCATTTTACTATTGCATGCGTTAAATACATAACATATGCAATAAATGTAATAAAAAAGAACAATAACATTAATTTTTAAGGCCGTGTCACACAGGAATGTGACAGGGCCTGATGTGACAGGGCCTGACGGTTGGCCATTTTAAACTGCCATTACTCAGCCTGCTAGCATGCTAGCATAAAAAACTGTTAACATGCAAGCAAGGAATTTCAATAACCTTTTTAGACATGTTTGGATTTAAAACATTTTCATTATTTTCTGGAATGTTTAACCGTGACAGGGCCTGACCCTTTAGCTCGTCTTCCTAAAAAAAACATACAAAAACAAGCTTAAAATCATACAATTCAATGAAAGAATTCAGCCTTAATCAATGTAAGCTTCACCTGGGTCAAATGATGTCACTTCCTCTGAGTGATACCCTTAAAGGCGTATTTCACACATTTTATGTAGAGTTTTATGTAAACGTGACAGGACTGACCAAAACATGGGGACAGTTGTAAAATAGAATTTATTTGTAGAATTTATATATAATTTTATGTTTTTGATCAGTTGATGTGAATGATAACAGCTTAAACTTGTTATTGATGGAGTTTTTTTCTAAATAACAGTTTGTAGCATAACAAAACTATGACAGCTGTAGCTCCAATTTGGCTGAGGACAAGGGCATGGACAGGATTTGTAATTTTCAAAAGTGTTTTTAATAGGGATGTCCCGATTAGGTTTTTTTGCCCTCGAGTCCGAGTCCGAGTCATTTGATTTTGAGTATATACCGATACCAAGTCCCGATCCGATACTTCGATAAAAAAGAATAAAGAAGAGCAAAAAAACAGATCCAGGATGTTCCTTATTTTAACATTCAACAACTCTTACAAACAGAGCACTTCTGTGAGGTAGGGCCTAGCTTGAACAATCATTTATGTAATAAATAACATAAATTCTTCACCTTTGCAGGGCTTGAATTTCGGTGCGGGAATGCGGGGGTTGCGCATAATTTAAACCATTCCCGCAAGGTTAGCTTTTAGTGCGAGAAATTCCCGCACAAATATATTTGCTTCATCTCAGAGCAAATGATTAAAAAAAAAAAATTCACATATGCGAAAAAAATATGTCAAACTGTCTTTTATTTTCGAATTTAATTCCTCAATCAGCGCTGGACCGGCTTTCTCTGTCTTCCGCTGAGCCCTGGCTGTAGACAGATCATATGTTTTACGCTGTCAATGCAGTGGTCTGCGTTGCGCTGATCTTAATCACACTATTGAGTGTAGGTGCAGCATTCTAACATTTTGAGTCATAATGAGCTGTTTGTGAAGAAATTATCCACTTCCAAATTATGCCATTTTAATCAAGAAACTAAAACATTACAAACATGTTGCTCTTTATGGTGTGCGAGTGATAGAGCGCGGCAGCAACAAACTAACTGATCAGCTTACAGCGTAACAACATTGAATGCTAGGCCGAACAGCTGATCATAGCTGTACAGGGCGCCTTATTATTTTTCATCTCCATAAATATATCTAGTAGTAAAGCTAATGCAAGGGCTAGAAATCTATTAATCTTTTGCTGATACTTCCTTGTCACGCGTTGCTGTGTCTGTGTGGAGTCAAAAGGGTCTAACTCTGTGCCACCGCATAACTATAGATGTGTTAAAAAATAATGAGAATATATATACATATATATCCGAGTCCTGATCGGGAGGTAACATCCGATTCCGATCGAGTCTGAAACCACGTGATCGGGCCCGATTTCCGATCACGTGATCGGATCTGGACATCCCTAGTTTTTAATAAAGAAAAATATATCTGAGAACCTAATGAATGACATATTCCTTTACAGAACAACTCACAGAAATCAACTATGAGCCAGTTTTAGAAATTTTTGGATGAAATACTTTTTTATTCACTGTAACAATTCAAGGACAGATAATGTACGTTTCTGGTAGAATGTCCCAATATATATATATATATATATATATATATATATATATATATATATATATATATATATATATATATATATATATAAATAAATAATATTCTATATATATTTTTTTTTATATATATATATTATTTATATATATTATATTTATTTATTTATTTATTTATATATTTATATATAATTATTTCATTTCAGTTCATGTTTATTTCAAAATTCAGGCAACAACTTTTTCTTATGGTTTTTGTTTTAGTTTCAGTTAATTATAATAATTCTGCTATAGAGCTTACATCATTACAACCAAGATTGTTGTGAGCTAACAACAACGCAGCATAGACTCAAGCACAAGCTAAGCACAGGTTGCTTTGCATTGCAGATTTTTGCATGACTGGAATTTCCTCTCATGGCGGGAACACGGTGGCTTCCAGCCTGCAAAAAGCATGAACCTTTATGAACCTCATATTTCCTCTCAGAATCGGATGAAGTCAAACAGAAATATCAAGACTCTAGGTTCAGATCAAACAACAAGACTATTTATGCATGTGCAAAACACTAGTTTAAAACCACAGACAAAGGACAATCTTGAAGTAAGTGTTTCAATGCTTGGAACAAATCTTAGGAGAAATCATGCCAATAATGACATTAAGTGGGACGAAACTATAACAAAGCCTGAAAACATTTTCCTAGACTCACAGAACACAAGTATGTAGCAATGGTCAAAAGGAAGCAGTCAGAGTAAATATTTGTATTTTTATGTTTTTCTTGAAATGGGCTCAAGATGGCATAGAATAAAAAGTTATGAATATGAGCATGAGTGAGAATAAGGGGAAAGAAATTCTAATGGCCTTTCAAGTCCATCAGTCGGGCACCTAAGGGGCATTGTGTGTATGAACTTTATCCACGCCACACACTCTGTTTGAGCCGCATTAGCTACTGTTCCTCTCTGAAGCGCTCTGACTGACTGACAGAAAAACCTCTGCTGGCACATGCTGGAGAAAAATAGCAGCCTTCGGGTCATTCATCTCAACAGAAATAAAAGCATTTATGGCAGGCGAGCCGTGTAAGCCAGCAAACTTGCCTCAAGTCAAGCTAAAGCAAGCATAGAAGCATGCTGGAGAGTCATGGGAAAGACATTTTTAATGGACCTATAAGCACATGCTCATATGATAAATAAATATGCATGCCAAGCTTTCTAGTAAAGGCTGATATAATATCTGGATCAAAAAAATTCTTATAAATTCTATACTATTTCTGCTAAATTAATTAGAAGCCCTACAAACAAAAATCAATCAAAAGTTAATTTAAACATCACATTATGTACAGCAATGTAAAGCATTAAAAATGTATATTCATTCAGCGATTTGGTAACGTTCAGTGTTATTTAATTATTGTTTTTAGAGATTAATTTTAGTGTTAGATGATAGAAAAGGTAATCTAAATGTAAAAATAGGTGAAATTAGGATGCACAATTAAATATTCAATATCAAACGATAATACAATTTTTATTTTATTTTTAATCTCCAACATTGGCAAAAAATATGTTAATGATAAACGTTAAATAATGCATTTTTATTTTTAATGTGACAGTAAAATAGTTAACATTTCAAATAAATTATGTTCTTTTGAACTTTCTATTCATCAAAAAAATATCCACAAAAATATTAAGCAGCCCAACTGTTGACCATATGAAGAAATGTTTCTTGAGCAGCAAATCAGCATATCAGAATGATTTCTGAAGGAACATGTGACACTGAAGACTGGAGTAATGATGCTGAAAATTCAGCTTTGCATCACATTTTAAAATGTAGAAAAGTTTTTTTTTAATTGTAATAATATTTCACAATATTTACTGTATTTTTCTTTGGTGAGCATAAGAGACTTAATAAATCTGACTGACCCAAAACTTTTATAAAGTAGCGAACATCATACACCAAGGTAGTTCAAAGAATACCATGGTACATACATGTTCAACACAACAAAAATAATGGTATTGCCATGATACATTCCTTTTTTTCTTTCAATTAATAGTGTTTTTATCAAATTGATTGTGCGAGTAGGTTTTTCTACAACATCTTTCAACTGTACAAATGTTATGCTAGGTTTCACAATCACACGTGATTGCTGCATTTGAGCCAAGCTGAGAGTTATAAAAGATGTTTGGGTCCCGTGCAAGAACTAGAGAAACACAGATGTGCACAAGCCTTCAGTCCAGCCTTTGCATGTAGGAGGAGGACAGCCCCTGGTTACAACAGGCTCCTTTTCTTAGATATATCAGAAATAGAAACAGAATGGAACATAACATTTTTTGAAATCCACTTTTACATATTTGTGGCTATATTGGGGCGTCACTAAGCAGAGTTTTATACATAAGCTGCCAATGAAACACCACCGCTGACTGGGCTCACACGCTCAACCCATCTAAAGGGACACCCATCTGACACTGATATGAAAGCCAAGCCAAGGCGTTGTCGTAGAATATGATGCATCATACTTCACATAACCGCATGGAACAGAGAAGGGACGTCTGTCTGTGGTCAAGGCGTTCCATATGCTATCTATAGGTAACAGTAAAAATATAAAAGAATGCACAGATGTGTCTGCAAAATGCAAATATCAAAGCCTCACATGCACTCATGTGATTTAGCCCTTCATGATGGTAACATAATTTAGTTGCAAAACAAAAAAGAGATGGTCTGATGAAAGCTGCAGACTTACTTTGGGCTACAAGCACAGCAAATAAGAACATCACCTGCAAATTATGCGCTTTGAAGTCTTTCAATGGAGACATTTACTGTAAACATCACACCAATTTGACAGATGTGTGACTGACATGGATTCAGAAAATGGCATTATCAGAGCAATTACAAGGACAAGGTTTAAAGTTAGTCACTGCAGTGACAATTTATCCACACTTTTAAACAAATGGTTTTGGTTTTTTGCAGTGATGCCATAGAAGAATTGTGGGTTCCCCAAAGAACCTTACAGTCAACAGTTCTTTAAAAAAAAAAAAACTAAAAAAAAAAACTTTTTTTCATAGTTTTAAAAATGTGCAATAATCTAAAGAACCTTTTTCCACTATAAAGAACCTTCTGTGGAATGAAAATGTTCCATATATGTTCTCCATGGTCAATTTATTTCTGAAAGTCAATTTCAATAAATAAATAAACTCCTTTATTGAAAGGATACAGCTAAATTTCACAAAAAAACTTTTGCAGAACATGTCACAATATATGGGTTTGTTATTACTATTGAACTGGTCATTAAACAGTCTATTATAGGCTAGTAAATTTCAAACATAGAACAAACCACAAAAATCACGAAACTATGTGAAAAATAAAACTTCTAATCACTGTTTTGGTCAACAAATAATGAATTGTTGAGAATGCAGTTAAATATTTTAATTAAAATATATCATCTTATACAGTTCTCCTTTAACACAGCACTACAAAAGCAAAAACTACACAACACACGTTTGTTATTGACTTGACTCAAAACCATATAGGCACTGATATATATCCCCTTTAACTTTCCCCCTTCACAAAAGTTCATTTTAATAGAGGAATATGTTTCTGTAGACTGCATAGCTAAAAAGTGACATGTTCTGTATGTTTTTTTTTTTTCAGTCCAGATCACAGGTGAGGATGAAGTAAAGGAAAGTCGTGTAACAGCAGCTCTTGTTCTTCTGTGGCTACGTGGAATGTGTGAATCACTTCTTCACAAACACAACCGCTACCTACAGTTCTGCTCTTCAAATCATACCTTATGTTTCTTAATATTTCTTAAATAGTTTAAAATATACCTTGTGTTTTGTGTTAAGTATTGTACAATACCTCTAAACATCACTTTAGCGATCCAGTTTTCTGAATTTAACCTCATGCACATGTACATAAATGCTGTTTGTAATCAATCCCTTAGGCTATGGAAATATTACTACTTGTGAAGACATGATAATCTTGCATAACTACGCACAAAACTAACTTATGAAAATTTCTGTCATGTACTTTTAACAACGACAAAAAAATAAGAAGATTTTGACACAATTACAAGCAAGTTTGCTACTCAAGCAAGTTTAGAAAAGCCAAGTAAATTCACAGAGGAAAAAATACTTGTAAATTATTCTGACAAAAAGTATGTTGAGATTGCTTACCAAATTTTGGACTGCCGTCTAAAGTATGAAAATGTAATCTTTTCCTTGTTTTTTTTACGAGATTTGCTCTTTCCGTAGTTGGTGTTCCCACCTCGCCAGCGCCATGTCGACAATGGAAGTGGGAATGTGGGACGTCATAGGCAGGGAACATCCTACTACGGCGAAGGCTTGTTGCTTAATATTCATAAGCCACGTCTTTACCATTGGATGGTCACCGAGCAACCTATTTAATATTCACTATACAGTTTTTCGCCATAAGAAGGCTATCATATTGCGTCACCGCTATCTAATTAATATTCACAATGAGCCTTCGCCATAGTATAGCATTAGTAACGTATAACGTGTTTGCGTTGGCAATAGGCTGAGGCTATATTGTGAAAATGTCAACACAAATATGGTGAATCATGCCAAAAAAACAACAACCCTTTGACCACTTTTGAAGTGTTTGTCATAAATCAAAGTTTTATCTCTCTGCCAAGAGATTTCAGATTCTGTGTAACTTGTGAGAAAAGTAGAAGAGTAATGCGCAGAACACAATTCATTGTAGAATACTGACCATATAGGGAACTGAAGCTGTGATAGCAAGTCATAATAATAAATAATAAAACGCTTGCATGAAAAAATGCAAATATAATGCAAATGTAAAATGGCACAAAAGAATCTGATTATTTTTAATAATTATTAAAATTACTAATTATTTTAGTATTTTGTAATCAATAGGTAATAAATGCTTTACTTACACAAGGAGGTGAGACTGAGACTCATGGCTGTGTCCGAAATCGCATCTCGAGTAGGTACTTATTTTGAATAAGTAATTACTTCACAACGGCGAAAAGAGTAGCCTACATTCTATAGTATGAATGTGTGTAGTTTTTTTTATTATTATTATTAACATTTTGCCAGTAACATTTGAAAACATAGTATTATATTCCAACTAAAGTTAGCCTTTATGAATCGGTGTAGTATGAATGTAATCTGGACGTACTACATCTGACCGCCATGTTGTCATTATCATGTGACCTACCAGAGTCAGTTGCTCACTTCACTGCCATTCATAAATCCTCTCCCGTGGCCTCATGGGATAGTGTCCATCGTACGCACACCTCAGAATCTCGCCGGAAGAGGTCATCCAGGTACTTTTTGCCTACTTTTTTTTACAAGTAGGCCAACTGTGAATTCGGACATAGCCTACTTCTTTTGTCACATACTGTTTTTCGCTATATAAGTAGACTATATTTCGGATGCAGCCTAATATTTAATCAAGTTAAAAGCTGCAAGTTAAAAAAAAGAGTTAAAAGTAACTTGTGATGGGCAGTGACGTATTTATTCTGAAAACAGCCTTATAAGAACCTATAAAACGAATATTTTGTTATTTAGATGTCCTTTGTAAATTCACATTGAAAAAATATACATTGTGATTTGATTAAAAAAAAATGATTTGGTGTTTGTTCAGCCATTATTTCATTATTTCAGTATTAGAAATCAATTACATAAACATGTAATATACGTCTAATATTAGAATTAAAACTAATTTGAGTGTCATTGATTGTGTTCATTTATAGGTGGTCTACATTAATTCAAACTAAATATACTGAAAAATGCATGAGCTTCTCATCTTTAAGGCATTCCCAAAACAGTCCCATCACATTCAATGCTGCACCAACAGCCAGACCCACAGTTTTATACTGCGTGGCCTTTGAGAGGCCTCTCCATCTTCACTATGCTTGGATCACACTCCAACATCTCTCTGATCCATTCATCATTCAGCGCACCTTCAATGAATTCATCTTGGCTGATTATGGCTATAGAAACGGAAAAACAAAGAATGAACATAACTTTCTGTAAACTGTAATTTGCGCTGGTACAGTTCAGTGCTTTGGATTTTAAGAGTGGTCGAAATGACTTGGGGTACTTTAGATAGCAATTTGATAGCAATGTACCATTGTTATCTTTGTCCAGCCGTAAAAATATCCTATTGGTGCACTCTTCAGCAGTGAGCGGGTTAGGCTTGGTCAGTGATGCTGCGACACTCATCTTGTACACAGCCTGAGAACAGCATTTCATTCTGATTATATATTGCCCTCTAGTGGAGCAATCCGGAATCGAGTAAACAAACACCATTTGGAATTCGATTTGATGGTAAAAATCAAATGAGAATAGCAAGTAATAGAGTTTAACGATAATCACTTACTTGCATGATTTCAAGCATCTCTGACCGTGTGATGGCTCCATCTTTGTCTTTGTCGTAGAGTTTGAAGGACCAGCGCAGTTTCTCCACCGTTGTGCCCTCGATCAACATGCTGATAGCTGTCACATATTCTCTGAAGTCCACAACTCCATCCTGTTAAATGGCAATCATAATCACACTTTTTAAACAAAACAAAAAAACACACATTTCTGTCATGATTTGGGACTAATCTTAAGAATCAAACTCTCTTAAAGTGATATTTAAGCATAAGAGTAGCCTACTGCAGAACACAATTGTACAGATGTTCATAACATAACATGTTTGTTTTTTGTTTTTGTTTTTTTAACATGTGTTCAATACTTTTTTGGGTCCACTTTTCTGACAAACATGAACCATCTAATTCATTTTTAAAAATCAGTTCTGTAAAAAAGGAACAAGAGTCAGTAGAGTGTCATGCATGTCTCAGTCAACATGCATGTTTTGTAAAGGCAGTGTGAAAAATGATTCCATTTAAAACACCAGGCTTAAAACATCAGATGTGTAAGGCCTCAAAGCTTATTTGGTTTTGAGCTGTGTAATACCCCATTGTTATCTAGCGTGCGGAATATCTGCTCTGCATACTCCGCTGACTCTTTTCCCACGGTTCCATTGCAGAAGTGACGTCGGAACTCATGGAGAGTGATCAGTCCACTGGGACACTCATTCAGGAATTTCCTGCCAGACACAAGCACATAGTGGACACATTTTATAAAATATTTTGAATTATTATTATTTATTTTTTTATCTGAAGAGGTATTTATAAAGCTAAAGGTATAACAGTGTAATTTAAAACTAAACTGATATTAATAAGTTATTTTTTTATCTTAAACCACTGATTAATATTTATTGACATTGAGACACGTTTTATACAACATTTAGGCCTGGTTTCACAGACAGGGTTTAGATTAAGACATTTAAAGGGATAGTTCACCCAAAAATGTAAATCTTTCATTATTAATTCCTCACCCACATGTTGTTCCAAACCCATAAGACTTTCGTTTATCTTCAGAACACAAATTAAGATATTTTTAATGAAATCTGAGCGATTTCTGCCCCTTCATTGACAGTCCACACAACTACCACTTTACGCTTCAAAAAGTTCATAAAGAGATCGTAAAACTAATCCATATGAATCGAGTGGTTTAGTCCAAATTTTCTGGAGAGACACGATCGCTGTTATATGATGAACAGATTGAATTTAGGCTTTTATTCACATATTGATCAGTGAACATAAACATTACCCTTAAAAAAACAAGTTTATTCAAGTGTGCTATTACTAGTATACTTGTTATAAACTAAAAATAAGAAAGTGTACTTCAGTCTACATTTTATGTAGGCCTTCTCAGAAATATACTTTTAGAATATATACTAGCTGGCCTGGAACAAAGATAAAAATTAGATAAAAAACAAACAAACACTTTTTTCATCACCCCTAGCCAAGGGCGAAGTATAAAATCCAGAGGTGGACAAAGTAGGCTACACAACTTTGTTACTTGAGTGAAAGTACAGATACTGGTCAAACATTACTTGTTTTTCAAAGTACTGAAGTATCAAAAGTAAAAAGTAAATGCCAATGCATTATTTTATTTCACAAAATTATTTCTAGAACTTCTAGAATGTGAGATTGAATAAGTGCACTCAATAACGTTCACAATGGTTTCGGACACCCAAATGGCTGTTCCCTCAAAGAGTGCCCTATTTAAAGTTTTTTGGCTTTCAGTATGAATATGTTACCCTTACTGTTATCTATAAGCTAGTGTGCACCAAAACAATGACAAAATTCGCATTTAGAAGTCTGATCAAACCCAACGTTGAAAATGAAAATCAGGTTGCTGTCAGAATCCAACATCAGATTGACGTTAATCTCCAACGTTGGACAGACGTTGTATTGTGGTTGAACTTGAAAATGTAAAACGGGTTGACGTCAGAAACCAACATCAGTCGGGTTCTGACGTCAACCCGACTTTCATTTCCAACCAAAATGCAACCCCTGCAACCAAAATCATCTCCTGACTGAGGTTACTACTTTCTACTCAAGGACATTGACAGAAATGTAGTGGAGTAAAAAGTACAATATTCGTCTTTCAAATGTAGGCTAATGAAGTTAAAGTAAAAAGTTTCCAGAAAAAAAATAATCCTCAAGTAAAGTAGCCTACAGATACTCAAAATGTGTAGGCTACTTAAGTACAGTACTCAAGTAAATGTAGGCTATTTTGTTACTGTCCACCTCTGTTAAAATCTATATCATTTGACGTTTATAACGTGAGGGGATCTTCACAAATATCGGAGGAATTTGACAATAATCAGATTCAGGGCTTAACCACCCGAAGTATATAGGCTACTCACAGATTACACAATGCTTCTGTTGTTATCTTCTGTTCTGAGCAATTCTGAGAAGTGTATGAAGTCCGCGGTCTTATGCTTCATATTTAATAGAGCTCCATATGATCGCTCTTGATGAGGAGGATCTTAACATGATCGCTATAGCTAATGCTAATCTTTTTTTCGTTTTTGAAATGGCACGATTATGCATCTTCTGAAAGAGTAGGCTCCAGACCATGCTCCAGACTGATCAACACACATCCGAAGAAGCAGCAGAAACAAGCAATAGAAGCATTGCTTAATATGGAATTACTCTGACTGAATCTAATCCGGATGTAGTCTTTGACAAAACACAATATTCTCAGCTTTTTGTTCAGTATGTTGCTTTAAAAAAAAAAAAAAACTAAAACTAACCCACACTCAAGTGTTGATAAAAAAATAAAGAAAGAAAGAAAAAAGAATGCATGAAGCTAGAATTAACAAAAAATGAACTTTAAAAAGGAAAAGGAAAATGAATTACCAAAAAAGGAACATATTAGTAGGCTATACTTAAAGTGCAGAAATAATATTTAAATCGTAAACTAGGCTTCAAGTTCACTTAAAGAAAACTTACAAGTAGGCCCATACAATTCTTGTCTATTACAAGTAGCAGTATAAAACTACTAAACCAGTAGTACTGGAGAATACTTCAGATGAAAGTGTACTTTCATTTACTAAAAAATGTGGAACAAGTATTTATCTAAACTTATCAGTAGTATATCTATAAGTCCACTTGTAGTATAGTTGCAGTACAAAAAAAAGCCATTCATATATACATCCAATGTAAAATAGTAATTAATAGCTATGACACTTGATAACTTTAAGACGCTGTGTTCTGTCAGCATGATTTCTAGAACACAGCAACATTATGAATGATTATTAAAAAAGCAATTGTCTTATGCACAACATGAACTGAAATGTTCCAGGAAAAAGACTGGCTACAGTAAAAGGTCAAAATAAAAAAGTACTCAGAATTAAACAAGCAGATGACCTACTTATGCTGAGATTTTATTTTACAGTCATGGTTGGCATTTTATGGCCTATAATAAAATCTCCAATATAGCATGACACATTCTTGACACATTTTACAGTTGTGTAATTACTCTCCAATAATAAAGTCCCAGAATGGGGTCGGGGTTGTCTTGTATAAAAGCATCTCAGATGACATGAACCCATGCTTATGTATCCTATTTTTCCCTAAAGACCAGCTGCTGTCATTGTAGTCACCTAGTTAATATGTTGCACACTTACCTGAACCATTCATAAAGCTCGGTGACGTAGGTACCACCTTTTCTGCAGGGTAAGGTTGCAGTCTGTCCCATCTTCGTCAGTGCAACAAAATCAACAACGGCAGAGGCGCATATATAGCAAAGCCCAGCTTACTTCTCTCTTAATTAATCATTCTTACCAAGACCCCTCTGCATCTGTGAAATTAAACTAAAGTAATCTCCCCGCAGGAGGGCAACAGGCAGGTGAGTGACACAAATGACTTATCTCAAAGACACATTACATGAGTGACACTTGAAATCCACTCCAGCAGCAGTTGAGGATTATGCAGAACATTACATAAAACATTGTTTGCATCTCCATATTTTCCTTTGAAGCATCAAGTGTCAGTTGCTTGTGAGCGGACTTGTTCTGGTGACCTAGTTAACAAATAGTAAAAGCCATTTTGTGCTTGTTGCTGAGAAAGCTTGTGAATATTCTCAGAAAAGTGAACTGGGACGAAAACCATCAAAGATGCTCACGGAAGATTGTGGTTGATCTAGATTCATCATTTGAGTCAGCATTGTTCTCGCAATACGCTCAACCGCTTAAACAAGAAGTGTGAAGGTGAAATTTGAATGTGCTATTGATTTCCTATCTGGAAATTTGAATTTGAATTGGGATCACAGGAGGAAGAACTTACTGAAAAGTAATTCAAAGAAATTGGAGGAAGATCCAATTTATTCCCTAAGAATGCAATAATAAACTATTTACACATTATTTACTTAATTTTAAACAAACTATTATTAACATTTTAAATGATTAAATAATTTAAATTAAGTTCAACCCTAAATAAATAAATAAATAAATAATCTAGGAGTAGAAAATTAATATTTGCATCAAAATATGATATATTGAGCAAGTATGGACATGTTTACCCCTAACATCATGCAAATGATCAATCAAACGCTGAAAAAATGACCATCCAGAAAACGCTTAATACCCTTGAACTGAAGAACACTCTTTCTGGAGTCTCTTCGCAGCATTTTGTTGACAAAATTTGATCAAACTTTACAATTAAGAACTGAAAATTTCGATCGTTTTCATTTTGTAAAGAAAAAAAAAACACGTTTGGGGACAGTAATAAAGTTTTTGTAAGCAGTCTCTAATGCCCATCAAGGCTGCATTTATTTGATCAAAAACACAATAAAACCAGTAATATTGTGGAATATTATTAGATTTTGAAACAACTTTTCTACCATAATATACAATATTTTAAAATAATTTGTGATCTCAAAGCTGAATTTTCAGCATCAGTAGTGTCACATGATCCTTCAGAAATCAAATATGCTGATTTGATGCTCAAGAAACTCTTATTATTCTCAATGCTGAAAACGATTGTTACTTAATATTTTTTGCAGAAACTGATACATTGTTTTGCAGGATTCTTTGATGAATAGAAAGTAAATAAAAACAGCATTTAGCCTACATTGATAAAATATGTAACAGACGTTTTTACAGTCACTTTTGATCAATTTAATGCATCCTCGCTGAATAAAAGTATTAACTGCTTTCAAAAAAACATCTTACTAACACTTACTTTTGAGCAGTAGTAGTGTTTAAACATACAAGCAAGTGTGCTAATGCAAAATTTAAAAGGTATTTTCAACACATGACAAACCAACACAGATGTACAGGAAACTAATGTTGTTTATTTAAGAATCTTTTTACATGTCAATCTGGAGAGACAGATTCTCTGCTACTAACCAGACGTGTTGACAGCAGCAGCGATGGCATCATAATGCTTGATAACAAACAGAGGAGAAAGAAATAAGAAAAAGACAAAAAGGGCCCTCCCTGGACGAGGCCCCTGGACAGAGCGACGAGGCGCACGCATGCAGATCTGGTGGCTTGACCCAGCGGCTGCTCCCCGACTGAGATATTCACGGAAATGATGAACAGTCTTCAGGGTATCCAAACCCATTTCATCACACACTCAACAATCAAAGAGAAACAGAACAACATACAAGTCTTTCACTGTCTTGTAAGGCAAAAACCTTTATCCAATACCATTAGACAGCTAACAGAACAACAAAAGAAGAAAAGCAAAGGGTACACAAAAAGGCATGCATGAATGTACTGGAACAATATAAAAATCAAGAAATTCTACATAGAGAGAGAGAGAGATCTGAAATTAGAACAAAAGCGACAGAAAAGGTCTGTGGTTTAAACTCTACAGTACTTGATTTCTGCCGAGTGCAACAGCAGAACGACACTCCAAACAGAACATAGTCACGTTAAAAACCAGTGACGCTATATGTGGGGGGAGTGGATAGTAATAAAAATCACAATTGTCATTTTACCTCTCTTAGGACCAGCCTGCAGTTATGGCTCAACGCTCGTACATCGGGACAAACAAAGCAGCTGTTCCTGTGCCTAAGGCTGAAACTGCCCCATCAAAACCTGGCCATCTTACAAGAACTGTGATTGGCTAACACATCTAACCACCTGTATGACAAGCACTTACAGTTGATCCCATTAAATTTCAGTCAGGTTTAAGGAAATTACACTTTTGTATTTCGGGGGCAATACGGTACGTTTACAAAGCCAAGCGTTGGGTGAGCAATGGATCGCGGCAAGACTTATTTTCACAATAAAAACCCATGTTCACATCATCTAGCGGGATTTAATTTCCGCCGGATGGGCTGGGTGGGTTCCTCCCTTCAAGTAAGCTCTTGGCAGCATGTGGCAGAGCAGACAATGATATGAAGACATATTTAAAAGCAGCTCACACCATAGTCACAGAATCACAAGACATCTGACAGCACAGGGCAGCTGAGCGTCAAGGGTACTTGAAATATGTCTATATATGCGGTCGAATTGCTTTGGTATAATTGGTCAAAATCAGCCATTTCCATCACCAGGTCATGAGACTCCTGTGGCACATATGCACCGTCACAGTAAAGCAGTACAGTACGCTGACTGCCTGATTTAAAGGTCACCAGAAACAAGGGAAGCAAAATTTGGGAAGAAAATGTGCAAAGTCTGATACAAAGCCAGGCTGAAATGTGAATTCACTGAGCTGAGCGATTACCCGAGAGAAACTGTTTTGGAAAATATTTGTTACAAGAGAGTGCGAAACATAGAAAGAGAAAGACAGAGAGAGAATCAGTATCCCGAGGATGTGCATATGCAAATAAGAACTCAATCATAATATAAAAAACAGGGAATTGTTATAAGAAAAGGCATCATTCAATCATTTTAACAGCCTATGAAGGTCATTTGCCCAAAATAAGGTGTCATGTTTTCGAGGCTGAAATCTGCAGTGGACATTGTCCTTTGATAGATCTATTCAAAGATTAATGTAATACCATTTAAAAACTGTAAAAACATGTTCTTAGGCCTCTTGCCTTAGGTTAAAGTAAGAGTACGGCCAAAAATTACATTTCCATGACTTTCTTGTTGTTCTAAATGCGTTTTCTTTTTTTCCAAATGGCTGATATACAGTACGACTTTAAATCTGAACAGATTTTAAATTACTAGGCATCATACAACAAGAACTCAGAGCAAACAACGTCATACATTGAACGACTGAGGATCACACTCTCAATCACGCAGAAACGTAAATCAGGGCAAAAGTTGTATAGTGTATTACAGCCTTAAAGGGATACTCCACTTTTTTTGGAAATAGGCTCATTTTACAACTCCCCCAGAGATAAACAGTTGAGTCTTACCGTTTTCGAATCCATTCAGCCGAACTCCGGGTCTGGCGGTACCACTTTTAGCATAGCTTAGCATAGATCATTGAATCGGACAGGACCATTAGCGTCTCTCTCAAAAAAAAATGACCAAAGAGTTTCGATATTTTTCCTATTTAAAACTTGACTCTTCTGTAGATACATTGTGTACTAAGACCGACGGAAAATGAAAAGTTGCGATTTTCTAGGCTGATATGGCTAGGAACTATACTCTCATTCCTGCGTAATAATCAAGAAACTTTGCTGCCGTACCATGAGTGCAGCAGGCGTAATGATATGACGCAGCGCCTGAAAATAGGTCTCCAGCTCGGTAACTTCCAACGTGACCGGGACTAAGTTTGTCTAACCTATTAGACCTATTTTCAGGCGTTGCGTCATATCATTACGCCTGCTGCACTCATGGTACGGCCCAAGCGGGAAGGAAGTCGACCGGAAGTTGAAGCCGGCCGCGTGCCACCATCTTGTAGCAGAACTTCACCTGCTGTTAGCATTCCATTGACTCCCATTCATTTTGGCGTCACTTTGACAGCGAATAACTTTACATCTGAGGCGTTTGAAGACTCCATTTGTCCATTATTTATTTCTAAAGAAACACGACAATGTATAAAATGCTCCATTACCTTGTATCTTACGTTACGGCCCCGTAGAAGCAGTTTTTGTAAAAGTAGGCTAACGATTGCGTCATAACCACGCGACTCTCTGTCGCACAGTAGAGAGATTACCGTATGGACAGGAGGAGAAGCTCGCGCGCAATCGGGGAGACATGGAGGCAAAATGACAAAATAATTAATCAGAATACCTAGCAAAAGTTACTCCTGCTCCAAGCTCATGGACAGCTCCTACTCACACTCTCCGTCTCTGCAAGTTTCGGAAGGGAATGATTCAGATTTCTCATGCCACAGCCACTAGAAGACAGACGGGTTGCTCACGTGACATCTGCGTCGTCAAGCTCTGTTTGAGTCTGCGCGTCAGGAACGGAAGTCCTAAAAAAAATCGCTAAAAATGGGCTTCACTTGTCTCAATTTAGTTCCAATGAGATGGCTCTGTCCACTTCTTATACTGTCTATGGGTACGGCAGCAAAGTTTCTTGATTAT
This sequence comes from Abramis brama, assembly GCF_963993115.1. NCBI lineage: Eukaryota > Metazoa > Chordata > Actinopteri > Cypriniformes > Leuciscidae > Abramis > Abramis brama. Next base: position 32,256,832 of record NC_139971.1, read on the forward strand.
TACGCAGGAATGAGAGTATAGTTCCTAGCCATATCAGCCTAGAAAATCGCAACTTTACATTTTCCGTCGGTCTTAGTACACGATGTAACTACAGAAGAGTCAAGTTTTAAATATCGAAACTCTTTGGTCATTTTTTTGAGAGAGATGCTAATGGTCTTGTCCGATTCAATGATCTATGCTAAGCTATGCTAAAAGTGGTACCGCCAGACCCGGAGTTCGGCTGAATGGATTCGAAAACGGTAAAACTCAACTGTTTAACTCTGGGGGAGTTATAAAATGAGCCTATTTCCAAAAAAAGTGGAGTATCCCTTTAAGATAAGGTAAAACGCAACACTGAAACCAAGAAAATGTCACAAATGAGATCTACAGAGGTGGAATCTTATGGACTTATGGACTATATACTTCTATGATTCTTTTTAGTCCTCATTTAAGCTTGACAGCCCCTGGTCACAATCGACTTTCATTACTTGAAAAAAAGTGCTATTAACATTCTTTAATTCTAAACTTGTTCCATAAAAGAAAGTCACACAGGTTTGGAAAAGACATGAGGGTGAGTAAATTATTATAGATGCTCATTTTATGGTTAATTATACTTTTAAAAGATGGTTACCATCATGAATTCATGGTTGGATTTATAATAAATCTTGGCTTGAAGCAAGAAGAAGTTGCGACCATCTCTCCCCATTACTCTATTGTTGAGTTTTACACTATACAAAGTGATTGTTAGTATTTTGAAGTTTAGTAGAAATAAATTTATTCCCATAATTACATTATGGGATATAATTCTAAAATACAAAGTTTAAACAACAATCATCTACTAAATGCTTCTCACATAAGCATGTTATACCTCTTTGCACATAACTGAACAATACCTAATGAAAGAATGAAGCCAAGAACAAAGTTTAAGTTTTAACACATCTTAACACAAGTGTCTAAAAAGTTGTACTTGGCTGATCCGACAAAGGATTTTGAGACGGGGTTTCCATGAATTGTTCCCTGAGAGACCCTGCCCTTATTTGCGGACAACTTTGTCCGATTTCCAATCACCATTTTACTGGTTGCTGATCTCCATCCAGGCATTCCTTCAGAACAGAAGATTTAATTATACACCTGAAGGGGAGAAAACTGGGAACATTTTCCCAGATCCTCTATATCTATAATACAGCTTACTCACTGGGCCCATCAGTAAAAAAAAGTTGTCCCAGGCCCTGTGAATTGTAGTGACGGCCCTATTTCAAGAGTAGAGAAGCCCTGGCAGGTCAGACTAAGGTCTGACAGAAAAGCACACATTCGCACACAGATTTGTAGACTAGAGAGGGAAAAAAACAAACAAATGTCAGGCCTAACGGTGATCCTCAAATTTCCAATTTTTCCACACAGTATTTTCAAGTAGTTCTGTTTTACAAACGACCACAAGCGCTCACCAATACCCCTCCCCATTGTTCCACTCTTGTTCATCATGAAACATTGAATTCAAGACAATTTCGGGAAAATTAACTACCAGACTTCCCTTGCCAAAGGAATCCTATGACGTATGTATATATATATATATATATATATATATATATATATATATATATATATATATATATATATATATATATACACACACACACATATATATACATACATATACACGCACATATAAAAAAAAAAAAATCAGTCCAGCTTTGCCTCAAAGCATCCATGTACAGTTCAAGTGTTGATTGACTAAGGAAACAATTTTGAAATCCTTACGCCACTGGATCACAGTGAAGCATTTTAGTTCTTGCCTTATGGCTTGGCTGAGGCATGTGTTCCTCAACATGGCAAAACAGGCCAATAACGTCTCTCCTTTCTGATCCTTGCCAAGGGGTAAGAGTGACCTCAGAGCTGAGATGAAGAAATGCACACCAGACCACATAAAACCTGGTCCTGTTGCTTAAGGTACTCAGCTTAAGGTACTCCGAGAGACCCCCATCCACCATCCAAGGCCAGCCACATCAGATAACCTGCCACGCAGCTTGTCCATACGCATTTAAAAACACTAATAAATTAAAAACATAAAAGTCAAAGAATTGTCGAAGGCTGGCTGCCTAGTAAAAATTAATGGATGGTTAATTTTAAAAAGCTCCAGATAAGACGGGTCTTAAAAAAAAAAAAAAAAAAAAAAATTAGAGCTGTGTGTTCACAGAGACCAGTGCATCTCGTTAAAGTCCACGGCTTCACCCAGGTTGGCATCGGTCTCCAGTAAGCTCATAATGACTGCCATGGCTGCCTCATCAGTGCTTAGAGCGGCCAACCCAGGAACCCCCTCAAGATCCAACTGAGAGCTTCCCTCTGGAGGACAGACACAGAGGAAGAAAATGGAAAAAAAATGAGTGCCATATTTTGCCATATTTCATTTGGTTAAAGCAAAGTATTGCACAGTATCTTTAGCGCAACATAATTTCAAAAAGATTTCCACACTTATTTCTAAAAACAAAAGGGACAAAACATCTACATTTAATAAGAACAACTGTAAAACATAAAAGCATTGATTTTAGTTTTTAATGAATTTGTCTTTAGTCAACAGCATAGATTTAAAATTTGGCCCAATTATCATTCATCTGCCATGACAAAAATATTTATCAGCGTTTCACTAACGATCCATCAAATATATATATTTGATACCAAATAATATTAATAATAAACATGATTCTCATAGCTTGCCTGGCCAAGGTCATGAGTTAATTTCTTAGCAAAAACTGATACAATGTCTATCATGATGAATATAAGTTGCTTTGGATAAAAGCATCTGGCAAATGCATAAATGTAAGTCATATTACTGTATTATGAGAATCAATATGAATGAGAATAAACAAAACAAAACTACATAATCTGAAAAAAAGCTGTTTTAAAAAACAGGCTTAATTTTCTTTTTACAAAACAATCCTCCCTCCACGAGGAAAAACCCAGACATGTTCTTGACAAGCTAGCTTTAGTACCACATGACTAAATGCAATATAGTGCTGTTTTATCTACCCATGAGATTTTCACTCGCTGTGAAGGGCCCACCCCGGGCTTCATCCTCTGAGCTTGATTTGCCAGGCATCTCCACGTCTGTTGCTTCCCCATTTGGCACCTTACAGCATGAGGAGTACAGTTGTGTTAGCAATAAAGCTCAAAACCAGTAAACTAATTTCTAAACACACAGAAACAGTTGTTCGGCAGACTCACGTTGCTGCTGGCCTGCGCAAGGGCCAGTGGAGACTTGTCCTGCAGTACACTGAACGGACTTGTATTGCCGCTGGATGGTGAGGAGTTCATCCTTAAGAAAACAGCGTGACATCAGAATTCAAAGATCTTTTCTTTAGGGATATGCAGAACTGCATATTATCAAAACTGACTAATTGACGCAGTGCTTCCAAGTATCTTTTGCCATGCAAACTGCCTGGCAACAACAGATACAGTACGCCAAAACTGCTGCTAAAAAATCTGCAAAAATTAATATATATTTTTTTATATTAAATACAGAAGGAAAAAAACTTAAACTAATTGACCTTACAATTTAAGTCATTTGTTGGATGACTAGTTTACATTCAATCCATTTGCCATTTTCATAGCTTGTAATATTTCACTGTAAATCACATATAATAATAATGTATAAATATAGCTGCGAGCAGCGATTGCGGGCCCAAGCCGGTGGCACCGCCACCCTGGTGCCTTTAGTTACACTAAAGCCACCGGGGGTGGCGGTGTCACCGGCTTGGGCCCTCCATCACTGCTCGCAGCTATATATATATATATATATAACAAAAAAAAAAAAATATATATATATATATATATATATATATATATATATATATATATATATATATGTAACAAAAAATAAATAAATAAAATAGATACATAGAGATATATATATATATATACATAGATACAATAGGCCAACCTGACTTTGAACACAAGAGGGCAGTATAGCACTATGAATGACATAATTCATTTATTTTTTGGACTAAAAAAACATTCTGGATGTTTTTAAACTTAAACAATTATTAAATTGAAAAAAAAAAAGAATAAAATGGGTTTAGTTCTGATATTTGTATAATTTTATATAGAAATAAATGGTGTATAATTACATTTTTAGAAGATAGGAGGTTTTTAGTGTTTCCTTTTTTGACATTATTTTAATCCCTCGCCATAGCAAAACCGTTTGAGATATTTATTATCTGTTTACAATTTAGCATCTTTAATGTATTTTCATCATGTTGAAAAAGTTTGGTGGGAATAAAATAAACCACTTAAGAGGAGTGGGTAAAAATTCAGAGGCTGATTTTGCAAAGAAATCCACATTCAAACCAAAATATCTGACTTCCTGATGCTTGGAGCTAATAACTGAAAATTTGAAAATTGTCCGGCTCGATGAGACCAATATGTGTACTGATTTTTGTGACTGTACATAAAATTAACCCCCTCACTTTTGTCAAAAGCATTTTGAAAGTGACACACTTCCTGCTACCAGTTGGTGGCGCTATAACTTTGACTCACAATAGTTACATCCATCTGATCGGCCTCTTACCACGAACACACTGCTGAAGTTTCATCAAGATCAGTTAATGTGTGCAGAAGTTATACCACTTCGTGTTTCTCTTTTCTTGCCATAAATTCGTTTCCTCGCCACGACCAAACCATTCGAGATATCAAAAATCAGTCCGCAATTTAGCATCCTCAATGTCTTGACTTCATGCGGACCAAGTTTGGAGGTGATTGGATGAATTCTCTAGGAAGAGGACATCAAATTCCACAGCATGCGTTTTTCAAACAACCCATAATAGCTGACTTCCTGTTGGGCGGAGCTAATAACTTAGAGTGCGGAAGTTGTTCGGCCTGATGAGATCTATATGTGTACCGAGTTTCATATTAATTCATGCAAGCGTGTTTGATACATGGACCGTGTTCAAGGGGGCGCTGTTGAGCCCCCCTGCCACGCCCGGGTACCAGTTTCAGCCCGGCCCTGATGGCCGCGGGATCTGACCTGTGTGATTAAATGGAATAGACAATAATTGCCATAAATTCGTTTCCTCGCCACGGCCAAACCGTTTGAGATATCAAAAATCCGTTCGCAAGAGTTCATCCTCAATGTCTTGACTTCATTCACACCGAGTTTGGTGGCGATCGGATGAAATCCCTAGGAGGAGTATTTCACATTCCATTGTATGCGTTTTCCAAACAACGTATAATAACTGACTTCCTGTTGGGCTTTTGTAAAACTTAGAGCACGAAAGTTGTTCGGCCCGATGAGATCTATTTGTGTACTGAGTTTCATATTATTACATGCAAGCGTACGGAATGTACGCCTTACGGAAACAATAGGGCCTTCGCCCCTTTCAGGGCTTGGGCCCTAATAATAATAATAATGGAAAGGAAGCTACATAATTGGTTTACCTATTATAGTCCATTATCTCATTAGCGATTTGGGTCCCTATGCATCCAGCGTAAATCATGCCTGATGCACTGGAGATCCCTGGGATGATTGGAAATTGTTGAGACTTCTTGGCATCATCTACAAAACAAAACACAAATATTACTATCGGACCAGAGTCAGATATGTTTAAACAGGGCTGCCAACTCTCACGCATTGAGCGTGAGACTCACGCAATTGACACTTTTCACATGCTCTCACGCCACACATCCATTTTCTCACGCACAGAAAAATTGTGGAGCAAAGAGGTACTTTTAATATTAAACTAATTCTCAGCTCTTAGATTCCGTCAATTTTATTACGAAATTCAGACAAAAATACCTTTGGCGCTTGTAAATGTGACGTGACAGATCGCTGAGCGCCTCAGTTCAAGTGCACGTGAACCGATCATCTGTTACTTTTTTATTTAAAGATGCAGTACAACTTACCGAAAGTATACATAATATCGACCAATTAGTGTTTTTCAACCACGGAAAGAGGTCAATATAACAGCAGGAGAACAATTATGTCACATAACGTTACATTTACCTCAGGAAAGCCATTTAACGACCATAGCATGTTAATTAAATAGAAAAAATAGCTAGAGAGGAGTTTTTGCTGAGCACTATATTACATATTTATTATATTATATGGGGGGGGGGGGGGGGTGCGGGGGGAATGCTGTTTGATGTCCTTAGCAAGTGGACTTTGCGTCTGTCTTGGTAATGTCCTCTGAGCAGCTTTTTAATGCATGCAAAGGGCATACAAGTACAGTTAAAAAAAGCAAAAAAACGTGATGCATCTATCTAAAAAGGTGACTGGCTCTTTTAACTGGAAGGCTAGACTTCCATTCATACAGCTGGCACGTTGAATAACCCATTTGTTTAACCCATTTGTATTTCTATTTGTCTGTTTTCCCTTGTGTATGATCTTGCAATCCAAAATGTAAATTATAGGCACACGCCTAGAAACTAACCATATTTACAACATTTGTAGATCTTAATACTCACCTTCCGAGGCCTTGGAACTGCTAGGCTGTTCGGCTTTATCCCCTGATCCACCTGGATTACTTTTACCGCCGAGTCAGGTGGAAAAAGAGGCGATAATAATCTGTTATCTCATCAATCTCAGAATATGGCTTCGACAGGTTGAATCATGACAATGATACTGAGTAATAGCAAAAATGGGCAAAAAAAAAAAAAAAAAGGGTACTTACGATATAACTGTGTTGGTTGACACTATGTATTCTACTTCTTTGGTCCAGGGATTTATAAAACTAAACCACTGACTTTGTAAGGTAACAAAAGAGCCATATTTCGTTTTGAACTTATAGCAATTTGTCTCAATCTTCTCTTTACTCCTCAGCACTGTAAAAAGGAAGCAACCAAAATGACACATTAAAGGGATAGTGCACCCAAAAATACAATGTTATGTCATTTACTCACAAAATTCCAATTCCAAATGACTTTTTATTTCCGATAGAACACAAAAATAATGTTAAATGTACGGATCACTTATTTGCATATAATAAAAGTAAATGGAGATCCAGGCTGTCAAAGCTCCAAAATGAGCAAAAAGCACCACAAAAGCAGTCAGTTGAACTCTTATTTTATATTTTGAGGAACTTGACGGGCCCTCATTCACTTTCATTATTTGGACGAGTGGTCAGTACCATCAACATATACAGGATTGGATTTACACGAGTGCAACTAAACAATGACAGTTTTTCTTTTTTTGTACTTGCACATGCATGCATGTAATCCAATATAAATCTACGAGGATCTCTCTGAGGCACTGGCCTTGCGTATCTGCCATTGAAAGCTGTTCTAATGTTCTTTAGAAGTAAGACTAATGATTAATGATGGATGATGAGGATTTGGCTACTCGTGTCCTTCTCTGTTCTAGGCAATCCGCCCAGTTTCTTGGAAAATACTTTCAGGAAACTCTGTTTACAGCTTCAATGTTTCTAATAGTAAGAATCTAGATGCACTGTACCTTTTCTGTGTCTATCCGCCAAATGAGGCAGGTCGTCCAGGTGGAAGTATTCATAGCAGGATGTGCCTAGCAGCTCCTGGGGTAAGTAACCCAGAATAATGGTGGCTCTGTGTGCATAATACAAATGGATAAATACTTGCTAAATACTTTCTTCTATCACAACATGCAGAGGCAACTGTAAGTAAACCATTGACAGGTTGATTTCCCGAAGAAAGTGTAAACACTGTGACACTATCAAACCTTATCATTTGAGAATCTTGGCTATCCTTACATGACAGCAGTGCTGTGAGTTTGGGGCGGGACTATTTGCATTTCCGAGAATCACCAGAAATTATTCAGTTCATCTTAAATTATCAGCTTCAATTATCACTGAACGATTTTCAAACTTGAGCAGATTAAAAAGCAAAAAAATTAGAATGATTTTTTTCATAATTATTCTTATTATATAAAAGTATTCGGATTATATATTTATAATATTTAAATTTGTATTATATTTTTATTATATTTTAAATAATTTACATAGATTACTGAAAAATACTGTTAAAGTACTAATACTATTACGAAAAATGGTTTATGATTTACTCAAATTTTCTCTGCTAGTAAATTTCACAAATAATTGCAAACAAACGGCAAGTAACATTGAATTAAGCATGAAATTTTGTAGTAGAAAGACTATTTTATTGTAAATCATACTCCAATAATCCTTTTTTACAACTTCAAAAAAAATTTTTTTACAGTTTACTCCCCAACGTTACAACTAAATATAGTTGTCTCCCTTTAACAAGTGCCAAACTAATACAAGTTTTGATAAGAAAACACATGCCGCCCTCTAGTGAGAATGTTGTGTCCAAGTAAAGTCAACTTACTACTGAATAAATGAAGGTAATTACATACTGTGAGGCTATTTTTGTGCAAATGACTATGATTCAAAGTAAAAAAATAAAATAAATCACATTTAGTTCGTCCTAAAACGAGGGTAAACTAACCGTTGATCCACAAAGGTGAATTTGCCATCCATGGCGTAGCGGGTGACAAATTCGGTGGGCTTGACCTTGATCTCTCCGTTGGCCTGCGGGAGGGTGTGGGGGTGCACACGGCCCACTGCTACCAGGCAACTGAAGTGGGAGCTCTCTTTGTCCACCTCGGCCTCCCCCTCCGTGCCCAGCTGGCGCGTGGGCCAGACGCGCATGTATCCCGTGCAGTGCACGGTGCAGTAACGCTGGGACTCTGATGGGGCAGCCAATCAACACGAATCAATTTACAGGTGAGCTGTGAGCCAAAAGTTCCATCATATGTTGTTAAAGAGGGACACAAGGTGCACGTTTCCTTCCCTTTTCGATTTGCTCTATTTAATCTAAAAAACGTGTGGTGAAAAACATGATTTTTTTTTTGTTTTTTTTTTGTATTGTGCCAAAAGTGACACATAAAGCTTAAATATAAGCTTTTGCTTATGTTGAACAAACTGTATTTTAAAAAAAATAGTTGATAATGCATGTTTAATGCATAAAAATAATCAATGCATAGCTTTACGGGGCTGTCTGAATGACTAGTCAACTAACTGCTCGGGCCAGTTTGGAAAAGACTATGCTCACCAAGAACAGAAACATCAATGCTATCCAAGTCCAGACATCACAGCACAACACTTTCCAAAGTGAAGTCACTATCCAACTATCCAAGTTTGTAGGGATACAGCTGTCGGAATAAAATCCCACAAGCTGTGCTCACACTACTGCATGTGGCGAGAAGAAAGAAGAAAAGATGACGTGTGTAATGGAGTAAATATGCAGGCCACGTCATCAACACGTCACAAAATGACCACTTGGATAACTGGTTCTCAGCAAGAACAGAGACATGAAGATGTTTTCCGCTCATATGCGGTCTGAAGTCAAGGAAATTGAAACTTTATTTTAATTTCTACTATTTCTTTTTTTTACAGAACAATCACAAAAGACTTCAGTAATGTGTTTCAAGTCGATTAGCTTCATGAACACAAGTAGTGGTCGACCGATATCGTTTTTTTGATGGCCGATGTTGATTATCTTAGAGAGCAGGATGGTCGATGGCCGATATAAAGCCGATATTTCTATTATATACTTAATATTTATTTTAATAAATATTTTATACATTTTAAATAAATTAGAAAACAAATCTTTAAAATAAACATGCTTATACTTTAGATGGGAACTTCTTGAATCTGCAATCCTATTACAGTATTTTTCACAAATAAAGATTTCATTAATAATATGTGAATAAAAAGGAAGTAAACACTGTAACATTGCACTCAGTAATCTGGTAATATTGTGCGCACTGGTAATCATATTTTTTCAAATAAAGACAAGGTAACGCTAATATTACATACAGCACACAGTGAAAACGATATGAATATGACACAGTGGGCAACTGGATATAACACAGCATATTTTAAAATGAAGGATTTAAAGTTTTTCGATCGCGTCTCCTGTGAAGCTGATCTTCTGTTCGTATTCACTCACTTCGCACGGACCGACCGTCACTCACAGTAACACGTTTATGCAGGCTACAAATGCACACTTCACAAGATATCACAGCTGGATTCCATTGAATCTGCAAGGTTTTTGAAATTAAATGTTTATTAGATATTCTGAGATTTGTTTAAATGATGTAGATGCGCATTTGCTGAATGTTGACAGTAAATGAGAAAGTATTTTAGCCTAATTGTTTGCCTTTTCTGTAACAAATAATATAGAAGCAACACTTTACTTTTTCGCATACCATTTACTTTCTTTGTTTACCAGTTCTGTCTAACAAAGTATTAGATATGACTGACAGAGATCGTAAACTAATGAAGACGGAGAATGTGAGTGAGTGAGCGCTGTGTGATCAGGCACATAGATATCCATATAAGGCTAGATGTCTTACGGCGGAGTCTCGAACGGCATCACCGGCGGCCATCTTGTCACAGGCAGGCTTTCTGTCGGGCTCTGTGGTACCTGATGTAAGGTGAGTGATCAGCACGAACACAAATACTCTTATCTCGCTGAAATCTTGACGGATTTACAAACGGTTTGGTTTCTTACAAACGTTATTAACGTGGCTATAATATTTTCATAATTTCATATGGAAGTCCTTAGTTATAATTATTCATATGTATGCAGTGTCATAACTACATCTCTGACGTTTATAACAATCCAAACCGTTTGAAAATCGGTAGAAAATTGAACAAGTTATGGTTATTTAAAAATTACATGCAGCATTAAAACACAATGTTACGAGTGAGTGAGCTGCCTGTGGCAAGATGGCCGCCACGTGCGGACGTCGACCTCCATTGGCCAGCAGCGCACGAGACATCTAGCCTTTATTATATGATATCTATGATCAGGCGCTGCTGTTCTCTTCTCAGGCACTGGTGTTCTCAGCACCGCCCGTCAAAATAAAAGTCTGGAGTGCCGTCAAAATAAAGTGCCGCTTCCAAAACATCAGCCAATCAGAAAAACTTATATTTGGCATATATTTGGCACTTTTAAAATATCGGCCTTGGCGATATATATCGGTCGACCACTAAACACAAGTCTCTTCTGATTCATTTAATGTCATCTCTGGAATTAGAAAACTACCTTTAACAACTTGACTGTAAAATTGTAATTCTACTGACCTTTCTTTTTTGAGGCACCAGCCTGAAAGTCTTTCTCCTCTTTAATGCTAACTTTATTGTACTTCATTCGGCAGAAGAATGAGCGGCGGGCTCCAGAGCAAAGCCGAGCCGCTCCGACAGGGAGATCAGCCTGCACCTGCAACCCCGCTACACACACACACACACACACACACACACACACACACACACACACACACACACACACACACAAGAGAGAGAGAGTTGGATTGGTTAAAGGAATGCTTCCCCAAAAAATTCATGTTCTGTTATCATTTACTCACCCTCATGTTGTTCCAAATCCTTACAAAAAAGCAATCCTGTTTTCTTTACAAAAAGCAATTTTATGGCTTCGAAGGGCTTCAAATGCAGCCCATGGGTCATATGGACTACTTTTAATTGTGCTTTTTTGCCAGGATCCAGGTTTGAAACATGTGGGAAGGTAATAAACAAATAATAAACTAACACTTTAAACACTCATGAGAGACTTCTTTCCAAAACAACTTTTAAATGGTAGTGTTTACTTAATTTATTAAGCAGGTTGAACACAGTGTATACGGAAAGACATAAAACTGTATAAGCACGGAAAAACATAAAACTGCTTAAGCACGGAAAGACATAAAACTGTTTAAGCACTTAAAAGCATTAAGGAAGCATGTATACTTGACACATATAACAACATTTATACAGCCTAAATATGCTTACTTTTGGCATCTATGAGGCGCTCCCGTGGGTAGAGTTCAGAGGCAGACAGCTGTTCCTTCACTTTTCCAATGTCCTTTGGATGAACATAATCAAACAGGCTCTGTCCAATTAACTCAGTCTGGGGAGAAAAATATTCAAATGAGCCATGATCTGACTAATATATTCTGCTAACAGTTCACAATATCATCAGCTTAACTGTTATCATCTGGTAAACTAATGATTTGTTTTTAAAACGGTCCTCAAAATACTTCAAATATTATACTACCAGTAAAATGTTTGGACATTATAGACTGATTTATGTTACTTGTGACCTCATAAAACCCTTTAAACAAAAATCAACTTTTTTCTTCTTCAAAATAGCGACTAGCAACAAATCAAGCAAATTTTTGGACTGCTATAATACTCGTTCCATTGTCTGACAGAAAATATGTAAATGAGAACAGCTGTATTGGACATTTGATAGCCATATATTATCTAAAAATTACAGTATGTGAGCACTGAGAGAAAACCGATGTAAAAATACGATGTAAACTGCAGACAGTTGGTGAATTACGTCATCTGGTGACATTTAGCGGTTTTTTTTTTAGCAGCCTTTAGCTACTTTCAATTGAAAATACAAATTCTCCTACCCGACAGTAGTTCAGGATTTTTGAAACAGATTCTGAGAAGAAGACAATTTTTCCACGATCACAGCCAACCACAAAAAGAAATCCATCCGCAGCCTGGACAAGAGAGAGGGAGAGATTGTTTAAGTTTAATGTTGTCATTTCGCAATTGCAAACAGTCAAAATGTCCAAAAGCTATTTTTGGAGGACCTTCCACCCACATTGTCAATAATTTGCTGTGATATTTCTTCTCCTATATATGCAAAGCTTCAAGACATAGCTCTATAAATTGTAGGATTTACCCTTAGGACAAGGTGCTTGAGCTCATCATCTGGGAGGAATGCAGGTTTGTAATTGGCTTCTGCAAAGGAGTTGGTCGCTCCTAAAAACAGGACTCCATTACACCACTGTATGACCATGTTTGTTATGCTTTAATTACGTATTCATGAGGAAAAATACATTTTCAAGCTCAATATTAATCTTTGTGCATGCTAGTCTACACAAAAAGCTAATTGTAAAGACAGTCGTCTAGGTACCTTTGAGTGATTTGAGGTGCTGGACAGCCATTCGTAACACAGTGAGCTTGTCGAGCTTTCGGGACATGGGGTTACAGGTGGGAATCATCGCTGCCAACTCATCAATCAAGTTATTCATCTTATCTCGCCGTCGTTTCTCGATCTGACTGTGAGGTTCCCTACAAGATGACATTATGTTGTAAGTACCAAGATACTCAACGTTGCTGAAATATAACGTCAATAAACTACTTTAGTCTGAGTTTCAATGGGAGTTGAAATTGCAAATTAAAAGGGGGAACAAATAAATAAATAAATAAAGGGAGAAAAATAAAGGGGGTAAATGAGAATAAATAAATGAAAGTACCTGATGCACTTAATTTTTAAGTGCTGGTCGTCTCCTTCTGATCTATAAAAACAAAATAATACAAGGCATACAGACATTAAAAATAAAGAATAAAATTGTGGATCAGGGCGAGTCATACTTAGTATCGATAATTGGCACAATACCTTTCCTGATCATCCTCCATATCCTCGTCTAGATTTGATGCAGATTTTGTTTCTCTGGAAACAAAGTGGTGAGATGAGTAAAGTGACTCATGAAATGCTGCCGTGATTGAAATAGGACATTATACACAGACCACGCACTTCCCTTCCCAACACATCTCGACTCATTCAGAAAAGCAGGACGGGGGAAAACAGGCCAAACAAGAGGATGTTAGTCATACAAATCAGCCCAATATCTCAAACCCACATATATACTCTTTCTAGACTCTAGAGGCTGGGGGGTATGGCATATATAGTCATTTATGTGGGAAGCACAGTTTTTTACAAAAAATAAAAAATAAAAATACAGAATAATGCAAAAATCAAAGAGGCAGAGGCAAGTTAATATGTTGTTAGGCAAAACCCAAAAGATCAGCTGTTTACAGCTTTAGTACAACTTCTCAATTTGCCATATTAATAGAATTAAACAAATATGCAAGTATGTACAAGGGACCAATCAGAATTAAGAGACAGAACTACCTATTTATATTCATGTTATAAAGTTATACAATATGAAGATGTTTTTGCACTGCTGCCATATTTATTAACTTATGAACAAACACTACTTTTGCTTTGTGTCTATCAACTTCCTAATAAACAAATAACTATACAAAGGAGATAAATAGTTAAATAATAAATAAATACAAATTTTAGGAATAAATTACACTACCATTCAAAGAAAGAATTCTCTTATGCTCATCAAAGCTGCATTTATTTGATCAAAAATACAGCAAAACAGTAATATTGTGAAATACTATTATACATTCAAATAACTTTTTTAATTAAATACTTAAAATGTAATTTATTCCTGTGATGGCAAAGATAAATGCTCAGCATCATTATTAGTCTTCAGGGTCACATGATCCTTCAGAAATCATGCTAATATGCTGATTTTATTATTACAGCTGAAACTGCTTAATTCTTTTGTGAAAACCGTGATGCATTTTTTTCAGGAATCCTTGATGAATAAAAAGTTTAAAAGAACAGCATTTATGATAAATGTCACATTGATACATTTAAAAAAAATCTGTGCTCCTTGCTGGATAAAAGTATTAATTTCTTTCAAAATAAAACAACTTCTGAAAATTTTTAATTAAATCATTATTATTTTTAACTTAATGTTTTATTATTTAAAAAAGGCAATACCATACTGTTATTTACATTGTTAATATACAAAACATTTCATCTTTAATTTTATTTTACTGTGAAAATAACAATATTGTGATATGCAGTTATAGTCATATTTTTGTTAAAGCACCTGCCTCTACTAGTAAAAACAAATAAAACATATTAAAAAATTTTCTTACGGGATGTCCATGCTGCCTTTCCGTTTCCTGGGCAGCTCCATGCCTGAGGCCATGCCGATGACTGAGCTGGGGGTCATCAAACCAGACAGAGAGACGGAGAGGCCCTGGGGTTCCTCTAATGCATCTCCTGCCATTAGTGGGAGGGACTTATTTTAGTAAAGTGACAAAAAGAAACGTGCCAAAACATTGTGAAGTAGGCAGGACTGCAATGTGAAACCACGTGCCACATATTTGAACCAGGGCACCGTGGAATAGATTTCATAACAGATTTTTATGTGAATTCAGAATGAAACTTTTTGTCTGTGTGGTGACCTAAATAATAAACAAGACATTTTTATCTAGTGAAAGCAGTCACAAGAAAAAAAAAAAGATTTTTAGAGTGTAATCTTAAAACCCAGAAACCCAGTTTATACCTGGTTCTTAGAAACAGAGGAAGTTCAGAGAGAACTACTTGCTGTATTGAGGCAGGCCGACCATAAGCACAATACAGATAACCTACTTCACCACCGCTAGAACTTGCATCACTCCTTCCTTTATGCTCATCTATCGGCCCATTTAGACAACGAAACATCAATTAATATACGGTCTTTGGCTTCCTGTACAAACAAGGCTTCAAAACCAGAAGCCTTTATGGCAGTGTATCTAGGTTTATTTACATTATATCCAGTCTGAGGACAAAACACCAGTCAAACACCATACAGTCATTGAGTTCAAACAGATTTAGCTTCTGGGTTTTGGCAAAAAAAAAAAAAAAAAAAAAGATGATTTTTTTTTTTTCACTCAGCAGTATTTAGTTACTCTTTCAAATGAAGGCAATGGAATCTGATGGAAAAAAATCTCTTAACGTCAATAGATACCACTTCAGTTTTGTTTTCTATTTATCAAAAGAAAAAAATTTCCATGGCTAACTGGCCTAGTGTGATTATTAAAAAGCAGAAAAGTGCAATTTAAACAAATATATTCAAAGTTAAAGGGTAAGTACTCCACACAAACTCTAGCAGGTGATAAGATAATAATCTTTATT
Organism: Abramis brama; assembly: GCF_963993115.1. NCBI lineage: Eukaryota > Metazoa > Chordata > Actinopteri > Cypriniformes > Leuciscidae > Abramis > Abramis brama. The sequence goes on from NC_139971.1 coordinate 32,272,576, forward strand.
GTCATTGCACATCAGGTATACAATGAAATTGCAGTGCATAATAAATATATAAACATTAAAAGGAAAAAAAAAGAGTGGCTTGGTTCACGACATGATTTTGCGGAGTTGAAATGCATTGTGAATGCACCAGCTTCTCTTTACTTTTTCTGAACTTTTTTGCCACATTATCACTAAACAAATCAAATAACACAACTGGGGAACCAAAGGGGATGACAACATTTCACAAGAATGGAAAGCATATTAAAAACAACAAACATAAGCCTAAACATTTTCTACCAAACTCAAAGTAAAGAGATGTAAACAGAAATGTTACTACTATATTATAAAATTCAATAATGATAATAAATTGTAATTATCATTATTATTATTATTATGACAATCAATAATAATTACTTTAATTGAAAAAATATATATATAACAACAACTAGCCTAGTCCATGATGAAGTAAAGTTACGATGAGAAAAAACTCACTTCACATGAGGGCGGTTCATTTCAGTTCATATCGCAATCATAGTATTTGTTCAAATAACTGCAGTGTGACTTTTTAAAAAATCAAACTCTGCAGCACGTCCTGCCACCAAGGGACATAATGAAGCTGTATTGGCCATCTGTTATAGCCATTGACCACCAAAATCCATTCACAAACTCCCTGTGAGCAGAGCAACTTATTCACGAACAGGCTTTCACAGTGCAATCTGTTTTTCCCGCCTGCTTCACCTGTTCCTTTAAGCCTCTAAGACCAACAGACACACTCGTCCTCGGGCATGTGTACACGTGTGTACCGTGTGTGTGTTTTCACAGTGCCATCAGGTTCGGGTGACAATGGCACGGGCCAGGCCAAACACAGCTTGTGGCCCTGGCTCCTATATTTAACAGTCCTCTGCAAGCCTTGTGACCTAAATAAACGTTAACAGATCGGCAACAACCTGATTTTTAATTCTGCGCGCTGGAGTGAAGATCTGCGGTGGGATTATTTGGTTTTATGAGGCCGATAGGAAGGCCGTACCCAACAATGAAGAGCTCCGTCTTTCACTGGCTCATGATATTATCTGGACTCCACTGACCTGCATTTAGATGCTAGCGCTCATGACAACTGTGTGATGTCATGATTTGCACAAGAGAAAGGCCATTTCACTGACTCACTATTCACACTGATGTGAAGATTTTCAAGGACCATTCAAACGTGCATACATATGCATGCATATGCGTAGGAATGGAACAATCATATTCCAAAGTAGTAAGTATTCAACCTCAAAACGAAAACATCACTCAACATATTAACCTTACCTGCTTCGTTCTCAGAACAAATGAATTGTGAGTGTAATTATACTCTTTAATACACAGTACACACCCACACTTTTCAAAAGTGCCTCAGTAGTCAAGTCAGTACTAGATAGTCCAACTAAATTACTTGGAAAAACGGTCACTGTGTGAACACTACTTGTCATCACAAAGAAAAATGATCATGTCATAAGGTGAGCTAATTATTCATAACATAAGCCTATACTTTACGCTGAGCTGCATGAGAAACATGTCTGACCTCAATTTTATTTACTTCAACCATCGTGCAAAGAAATGCGACAAAAGTGCATGAAAGTAGGACAGGGAATCGATTTTAGCACACTTTTGGCACCACACCTTGGTAGTATTTTGCGCTTCATCAACCTGAGTTAAAGGAGAACTCCGGTCAATTTTAACATTGAGCTCATTTTTTTGTACATTTGGAGTGCTGTCAGTACAGAGAACAACGACAAAAATCGTGTTGCCTACACCGTGTTATCCTCTTTTTAAAATTTGCACCCTGTTGACTTCAATGGGGCAAGTTTTAAACCTGCTTTTAGCCTCTTAACATCCTTGATGTGTCATTACATGTGTCACACACAGGTCATGTGAGTGATTCCTTCAGAGTGAACGCGGGTGAATCTGACTGCAGTAGATGTGAAAGATATGAATAAAAATGATGTTTATTCGGCCAGCGCTCATACCTGTATTTACATCCTGTTTTCGGTCGAAGTCCACAGTAGTCGATTGTCGAGTTCACGCGCGTGATCATAGGTAACTAAACCTATGCGCGTGAACTCGACAATCGACTACTGTGGACTTCGACCGAAAACAGGATGTAAATACAGGTACAGTGAGGAAAATAAGTATTTGAACACCCTGCTATTTTGCAAGTTCTCCCACTTCGAAATCATGGAGGGGTCTGAAATTGTCATCGTAGGTGCATGTCCACTGTGAGAGACATAATCTAAAAAAAAAAATCCAGAAATCACAATGTATGATTTTTTAACTATTTATTTGTATGATACAGCTGCAAATAAGTATTTGAACACCTGAGAAAATCAATGTTAATATTTGGTACAGTAGCCTTTGTTTGCAATTACAGAGGTCAAACGTTTCCTGTAGTTTTTCACCAGGTTTGCACACACTGCAGGAGGGATTTTGGCCCACTCCTCCACACAGATCTTCTCTAGATCAGTCAGGTTTCTGGGCTGTCGCTGAGAAACATGGAGTTTGAGCTCCCTCCAAAGATTCTCTATTGGGTTAAGGTCTGGAGACTGGCTAGGCCACGCCAGAACCTTGATATGCTTCTTACAGAGCCACTCCTTGGTTATCCTGGCTGTGTGCTTCGGGTCATTGTCATGTTGGAAGACCCAGCCTCGACCCATCTTCAATGCTCTAACTGAGGGAAGGAGGTTGTTCCCCAGAATCTCGCAATACATGGCCCCGGTCATCCTCTCCTTAATACAGTGCAGTCGCCCTGTCCCATGTGCAGAAAAACACCCCCAAAGCATGATGCTACCACTCATCATTCTTCTTCCTCCAAACACGTTTAGTGGAATTATGACCAAAAAGTTCTATTTTGGTCTCATCTGACCACATGACTTTCTCCCATGACTCCTCTGGATCATCCAAATGGTCATTGGCAAACTTAAGACGGGCCTTGACATGTGCTGGTTTAAGCAGGGGAACCTTCCGTGCCATGCATGATTTCAAACCATGACGTCTTAGTGTATTACCAACAGTAACCTTGGAAACGGTGGTCCCAGCTCTTTTCAGGTCATTGACCAGCTCCTCCCGTGTAGTTCTGGGCTGATTTCTCACCTTTCTTAGGATCATTGAGACCCCACGAGGTGAGATCTTGCATGGAGCCCCAGTCCGAGGGAGATTGAGTCATGTTTAGCTTCTTCCATTTTCTAATGATTGCTCCAACAGTGGACCTTTTTTCACCAAGCTGCTTGGCAATTTCCCCGTAGCCCTTTCCAGCCTTGTGGAGGTGTACAATTTTGTCTCTAGTGTCTTTGGACAGCTCTTTGGTCTTGGCCATGTTAGTAGTTGGATTCTTACTGATTGTATGTATTGTGTCTTTATGCAGCTAACGACCTTAAACAGGTGCATCTAATTTAGGATAATAAATGGAGTGGAGGTGGACATTTTAAAGGCAGACTAACAGGTCTTTGAGCTGATAGACAGGTGTTCAAATACTTATTTGCAGCTGTATCATACAAATAAATAGTTAAAAATCATATATTGTGATTTCTGGATTTTTTTTTTAGATTATGTCTCTCACAGTGGACATGCACCTACGATGACAATTTCAGACCCCTCCATGATTTCCAAGTGGGAGAACTTGCAAAATAGCAGGGTGTTCAAATACTTATTTTCCTCACTGTATGTGCGCTGGCTGAATAAACATCATTTTTATTCATATCTTTCACATCTACTGCAGTCAGATTCACCCGTGTTCACTCCGAAGGAATCACTCACATGACCTGTGCACTTGTAATGACACATCAAGGATGTTAAGAGGCTAAAAGCAGGTTTAAAACTTGCCCCATTGAAGTCAACAGGGTGCAAATTTTAAAAAGAGGATAACACGGTGTAGGCAACACGATTTTTGTCGTTGTTCTCTGTACTGACAGCACTCCAAATGTACAAAAAAATGAGCTCAATGTTAAAATTGACCGGAGTTCTCCTTTAAGCATTTAAGTGACTGTTCAGCTAAATGTTTGACAGGTAAACACATGGTTCAATAATAACTACTGTTGACACATTGTCATTTGTTAGCTGATCATAGTGTTTGTGTCCTGCAAAAACTTTAAATATGTCAACATGGTTAAGTTATCTAGCTGGCTGGCATCTTTGAGGTTTTGCGAGTGAAGAATGATTTTGTGATTCGCGGCATGAGCTTAGACAGGTCATAACATCGTGTTATCAGCTCTCTCATCTTTAAGTTGGGTATCACAATAACTTGCGCTGCCAAATTAGCTTTTCATTTTCAATCAATATATCACTCGTGACACAAAAACTTAAGTAGGGTAAGTGTACCCATTAAGCCCATGTACCCTTTAAGCCCACTTTCAACTCTGAAGTCAAATTAAAAAAAGAGAAAATAATATTTTATGCTGCTTATTATTTTAACCAATCCAGTGATTTGTTACTTCCCTGGCATTTTTAATTGCATACCAATCACATTTGGCAATGTTGAGTTAGCCCCACCCATGTGCATGCTGTCTCAGGGGACCTCAGACAAAGACACCCCAAAACTTTGGTGTTTCGGGACCCTTCAGAAATCAACACATTTCAGCAATTTTCAGCCATTTCTTTGGTAACTACATTGATATTATGTCAAATAAGAGATAAATGTATTGTTTTTTGTGTATGAACAAATAGTATTTTATCATTTTATATCATTTTCCTTTAAATGGAAAGATGAGTTTTATTAGCTTGCGTTCAAAGCTAATCTCTAGGTCAAACCATTAGCCTTTCCGAAAGATAGACTGCCAAAGAATTAAGCATGTGAACTGCAAACAATGAATGTTTTGTGATTCATTTTACATTTATTTACAAATAAATGCATCATAAATTGTTTTGTAGAGAAGATTATTTTTATAAATTAACTTTTTTTTAAGATGGGCTTAAATGGTACAGTGCCACAAAACGCATGCAAACTCGAGCCAACACAAGCTAACCTTGAATGAAAAAAACTTAACATTTCTCAGTGTGGGCACAATGAAAATTACTATGATGCTAGTCCACAGTATATTTAAGCTCCATGCATGTATTTGTAAACATATCTTACATTTTTAAAGGAAAACATTGTCTTTTTTCACGATTACTCACTGTGTACCATTTAAGCCCACCTTATGTATTTCAATGAGGAATCCCTCTAATTGCAAACTTTGCTACAATTTTTGAAAGTGTTTAAAGATAACATGTCTTTGTGTGCTTTTACCTAGTAACCTTTTAACCTTACCTTACTTACACACAAATTACACACATTCATTCAAATGAGATAGAGCCCGGTTTGTCCTAAAGTCCTGTATGTATAACCGGGCATAATTCGGGAGCCAAGCTGAGTTAAGGCTTGAGATTCTGGGCATGGAGAGCTCCCAGAGGCACCCTATATTCCCCACAGTCCTGAGCCCCTGGGACCGTCCGGCTCCGAGATACTGCCACTTCCTGTCCAGCTTTGACCGGGCAAAACTTGGGGCCCAAGCCGAGATGGGGCTCTGGACTCAGGGCATGGAGGGGTCACCCAGTGGGCCGCCTATGCCGGGAGTATTGAGCCCTAACTCGGCTTTCTTCCCGAGGTATGGTCACTTCCAGTGGAACTTTGATTGGGCATAACTCCAGAATCAAGCCGACCTAAGGCTGCATACTCCCGGTGTGACCTGAGAGTCCCCAGAAACCCCAGAGTCTGGAGCCCCAACTCAGCTTCCTTCCTGAGATACAACCGGTTAAACTTCCACCTTTGACCAGGCATAACTTGGGAGCTAAGCCGGCTTAAGGCTCCAGACTCCCGGTGTGGGGGGCCCACTAGGAGCCCCCCTTAAGCCCAGAATATGGAGCCCCAACTCGGCTTGGCTCCCGAGATACACCCGGTCTAACTTCCAGCTTGACTCCAGCTACAACTCCAGTCAAGCCAACTTAAGGCTCCAGACCACCGGCCACTAACACCAACCCATCCCACCCAGGGCTCTAATCAAACATTAGCAAAAGGATTTTTTTTAATTCTTCCCTGTCACTGAATAAATATATTGATGTTTTACTTCTTTAAAATCAATAAAAAAAATTATATTTTGTGAATCAAAGATGATGTGGGCTTATTTGGAACACATAATTGGTGCCAAAAGTACCAATTAAGCCCATGCCAGACTTCTGACTTTATTCCTAAATTATCTTAATTTTATATTCTAAAATGTACATCAACTAATTAATACATTTTCAAATGAGAAATTGATCTTGCATTTTAACAAATTATTTTTCTTATAAACTATGTCAATATCTATGAAAAAAACCTAGATTTAGATTTTGGTGGGCTTAATGGGTACACTTACCCTAATCCCAAAAATAAATCACAACAGGGTGATCAGAACCTCGACATGAAACAGAGGGTATGGAACCTCGTTTCCTCCAATGCATTGTTATTTTTCTTCTCATAATTACATGATATAAACTCGCAATTCTGACTTTTTTTCTCAGAGTTGTGTGATATACTGTAAAGTCGCAATTGCGAGTTATAAAGACAGAATTGCAAGATATTAATTTGCAATTCTGAGCAAAAAAACTAATTATTTTAATCTTCATCTTGCAATTCTGAAGTTATATCAAGCAATTCTGACTTTATAACTCGGAAAAAAACTCACTTCACATGAGGTGATCATAGTATTCGTTAAAAAAAACTTTGGTATGACTTTTTTTTTTTACCTGCCACCAAGGGACATAATGAAGCTGTATTTGGCATCTGTTATAGCCATTGACCACCAAAATCCATTCACAAACTCCCTGTGAGCAGAGCAACTTATTCATGAATAGGCTTTCACGGTGCAATCTGTTTTTCCACCTGCTTCACCTGTTGCGTTAAGCCTCTAAGACCAACAGACACAATTGTGAGAAGAAAAGTCAGAATTGAGAGATTAAAAAGTCACTGTGGCTGAGAGGTCTGCTATCAACCTGAATGGATTTATTTTCCGTCAGTGACTGGCTGAATGTAGATTACTCCACTTATTAAATGGCTACTTGCCAAAAACAACTAAATAAATAAATATACACATGGAATATTGATTAAATAAACAGACATCTTGCAATTATTTGTTGTGTGAGGTTTAAGCTTAAAAAGAAAAGCTATGGTTACTGATAAACTGTGAAATTGACAAATGGTTTAATGCCTTATTAAAATTTAACAACAAATGATTGATTATTTAGATGAAAAACCATGTTAATTCTTTCCATGGCTGAATAAAACACTGACACATTCCTGTCACTAAAGCCAAAATGTCGATTACTAATGTCTCGGTTGTTTAAAACCACAAACCAAGCCAGTTGAAGCATCTTGGCAATAAACAGCAGATTTTCTGTATGACTAAAGCAAAACTCAGAAGGCACTGATGTTTATTTCCAGAGTTTTTCATATTAATGTAGTGAAAATGACTTCAACTTTCCCTAATTTTTACTCTAGAAATCGATCTAAAATGTGAGAATCCATAAACATGACAAATTAGTTTAAAAAAGGTATTCAAGTTTAGACATGACCTAGTTTTTCTAACAAATTACAAAAGTGCCTTGCCTCCACAGCTGACAATTTAGAACACTTTATCATTTTGATAATTGGGCAATCAATACAGGGCTATAACCACCACATACATAAGCTAGAGCACTATTTTAAAAAGCATTTACTAATTAAACTAACTCAAAAATCTAACAATAAAAGTATAAAAGTATTATGTAGCTATATAAAAGTATCATTCTTTTTACAAACCGTACATATTTCTAATGGATCACATGTGTTTCAGTCTCACGCTTTTTCATGTTTACCTTAATGTATAAGAAAAATTGTGACTTTTAAATTTTAATGTATTCATTATTATTGCTTCTAATCCTTTTATCTGCCAATTACACTTTGTATTGCATGTTTTAGTTAAGAAAGTTTGATTATATTTTATTAACACACCTAGTCACAAATTTTTGGATTTGTTATAAACTGGATAAACTTGCTTGATGCTGTTACTCTTTTAACAAAAATAATCATCACTATACAAACATGAATAACCAAGAACGTGAAACTAGGCAAGACAATCAGTTAAAATGCTTAACATCTAAATAGCATAATCAACAATCACATGATTTTCTGATGTCTAGACATGTAGGCAACCGGAAACCATCTCTTTGACAGGAGAGGAAGTCGAGTGCAAGCCATAAAACTGACACAAAGAGTTGCGATGAGATCATCTGAAAGACTGACAGCCAAACAATCACTCCTGACTATGATCTCCAGGATTTAAAAACAATGTTGTAAAGAGGTCCTTGAGAACGAGACCATGAAAAGAACTTTAATCAAACGCATACTCAAAATAGCCTCGTCATTCAAATCAGAGAACCTCTTCAAGACCATGACAAAGTGTATATGCAACACTTACAGGGATGACCCACTAATACAACAATCTTAAATGCTCAGCTTAATAATTCTCATTTTAATTTGTACTAAAATACAGTTCCTTATTCCTTAAAGAGAATAGATTATAAATTGCGATAACATTTCTCAAACAAATTTACTGACTAATACAACAAATACTTGCTCTCCATGACTTTCATGCAATAAGGTCCTCTGAGATGTAAAGTCTTCCCTGTAGCTCAGAATCAGGTGTAGCAAGCCATAGTGCAACACATTTCATCTACATCAGACATCTACAGCTAGACATGCAGTGGTCAAAGTGTTGTTTAAACAGTGCAAAAGCACAGTAATACACCCCTGTTCTTCTGACCTACTTTTATGAATACATAAAGACTGTGAACTTCTATTAAAACATTTGATGTTTTATGTCTGTCTGTCTGTGTATATACTGTATACCTCCCATACATATTTATACAGTGAAGGATTTTTTAATTAATCATAAATGAATCCTAAATGTTTCCAAAAACACTCAGTCAGTGTCTGTGTGTTAGTGAATCATGTCTGAATATAACAGTCTCCAGTCAACTCGACAATACATACATGTACATAAACATATGCGTGTGTGTGTGTGTATACAGTATGTATCAGGGGCGTAGTTTGTGGGGGGGTTAGGGGGGAGATAACCCCCCCAATATTTAAATCTATGCATTACAACCCCCCCAATATTTATACCATGATCACATGAAAAATATGCAGAATAATTTTTCAACCCCCCCAATGTTCAAACCAAATCTACACCCTTGGTATGTATATATACACACATGCACACAGACATATGTATAATATAACACAATTTTTTATGTCAGATGCGATTAATCGATTTGACAGCACTAAATATAAAAAATTAAATATAATAAATAATATATTAAATATAATATTATAAATGTAGGACTCTGAAGAATTCAGCTCATTCAATGTGCATTTTTCTAATTTTTCTAATTATTGTTTTTGCAATGCACTTTTAATTAACATTTTATTCTCTTTATTATCTCCAAATATTAATAAATATTGTCATTGAGGTATACCCCACATTAAATCATTAAGAGATGAAGGTATTGATGTCATGCTGTCTTGTTCCTCCATGAATAATTTCCAGAAAATTTGCCAGGGCAAGTGCATTTATTTGTCAGCTAAGTTATAATTTATCAGACGGGCCAGAAAGTAAATAACTGACCTGAAAAAACGCCTATCAGTGAAATGACTGGAAACTATAACTCAAAAGGCCAGTTACCTAAGAGACACACTTTCCAGATAAGACCCTAAATTCCAGTCACGTTTCTCAGTGTTGGGGAAGGGAGGGGGTGTCTGTCACGAGACCAGACAAACCAAACTGGCAGCAGATTTAGGTTACACGTTTAGCAGGAATTATTAGCGCAATTGTCCTATTACATTAAACAGCTTTGTTTCTGATTGTTTATAGGCTAGTTATGCAAAGGCTCACTGATTGTGTTAGGCTGAAAAGAGAAAGCAACGCCTGAAGAAGAGGAGGGCATCACAGCCCAAGCCTGCACGTGCGCTGTGTAAGTGTTTGACCTACATATTACACAACCGACACGTTACAAGGTCACGTTACAAGAAATCAGACTACATCAGGCAGCACGATGACCTCACAATCCGAATGATTCACATTTACGTCACAACAACATGCAGTTTCACTCATTAAAGAGGACACTGAATTCACTAGGGGAAAGGCAGCTGTGCTAGAGAGAGTTTTTGTGGTCTTTTTTGTTTTTGTGAACTCATTTCACTATCAAAACAGTGAATGAAACAGCATTGCAAGTATGAAACCAGCATTATAGCCTAGTTTTCTATTTGTAAGCTAATGGTTGAGAACCGAGAACATATCAATCTTAAAATAAACCAAAACATTTTTGACTACTTTTTGATTGGTTATGACAACGTTTAGAGATGCATGGGGTTTGTGGTAATCAGTAACATATTATAAAAAATAATTGAAGTAATCACATTTTCTGTTTGTTTACCATTTAACTTACTGTTTTCATTTAAACGCATTTATGTCTCAGTTCATAGTCATAATTTTAAATTTAATTTCTCATTACTTTGTACATTTTGTACAAAGAACAAAACATTACTTATTTCTACAAACATTATTCCTCAAAATTAATATAAAAGAATGGCTAAATTTGTTAGGGAACAGGAATAATTAAAACATGTATCAGAATGGCAAACAGAACAGCTACATTACGATTTCCAACCAAATGTAAACACAGTAAATCGTCGATTTGACGTGTTTTTCCGGATAAGATCCGATTCTTTTTTCTTTTTTTTTGATCCTCGGAGTAGGTTTAGGAAAATATAGCCTGTATATAAAAATAGTTGGCCATATGAACGAAACAAAGTTCAACAAAACAAAAAAGAAAAAGTCGCCAGTATCATGTAAATAAATGTATTAAGACGTTTAAATTAGACCACAACTGAACTGACTGAATGCGACGGCAGCCAATCAGCCAAGGCCTCGCAAAATATCTACAGAAAACCATTCTACATTTAAAATACGTGCCTGTCAGTCACATTAAAACCAGAATATATGATTAAACGCGGCGTTAAAGATCCAAATGTGCCTCTGAGAGCAGCTCCTACGCAGCGCTGCTTGTGTTTGCTAGAGTTCGCTCTACTGAACTACTGACCTAGTTTCGCTCGCTGAGAACGCGAGTGTGCAAACCAATCAGCGGGGAACACCGAGATCTCCCCTCTCCTCCGCCCGGCCGGCACACAGCGCAATTACACCCAACTTCATGCGGACCCGTTGAGGGTGGACTAACTTGCATTGTTTCAGGCGGCGTTACCTGTCTTTTCCCCCGTCGCTCCGTCACCGCCGCCAGCCGCTGTATTCCTCGCCGACATGGCTGGAGCCGGTACGCCGCGGCCCAGGACTCCGATGCTGCATGTGGAGAACCGAAGGCGGTGGTTATTTGCAAAGGGGGGAGAGAGAGAAAAAGGAGGGGGGGACGGCGAGGCCTGTATATTGATTCAATTATTTTTCTTTTCAACTAACTGAATTGGGAGGGTGGGCTGAGCGTAAAAACGTGCAAGGAGAGGACACGATGTAAGCAGGACAGTGGTTGAAATCCCGGGAAACGCGGAAGACGACGGCGCACAATCTCCTCCTACCATCATCACACCGCCTTCTCGTGCTGTCCTTACCCTCACGTTACTAACCTAGTAAGTCACGCGATATGTTACGCAAGCCGAGAAAAATGCGGTCACGGATGCGATGGCGGTATGCGGGTCCTGAACGGAACGGGTGCTGCTGGACACTGTCATCTTTTCGATTGCAGCAATGTGATTCGACCATGTCGCATTCAGCTTCTGCACCATCATATTTATATTTAGACCAGAACTGTTTGTTTTATTAAGGCATTACCTGAAAGTACATAAGTAACATATTTAGGCCTGTTGTTTTGATTATTTGTTGGGGTAAGTTTATCAGTAGCCTAGCCTATAAAAAAAATAAAAAAACATTAGTTAGGCTCCCTATTGTATTTGGTTAAGAGTGTCAACATATTTTAAAGCCTTTTATGTCATAAAAGGAGCGATTGTAAGAATATCTTACATCGCCTGTAAATATTCTCATTTGTTTGCAGCAAATTCATATTTTAGAAATCTACTATTCTACTTCAAGTAGCCTAAAGACTTACAAACCACATTGACATTTTAAAATTGAGCATGAATTCTACTGTTTTGTTTTTATTCATTGTGGCAATCAAATTTACCTGTTCAATTTGAGTAGTCATTTGAGTAATCATTGTGTATAATGCTTTCACCGGGAAATATTATTTAATGAAAAAAACATGTCAATCAAACATTTGCTCTTTCATGCTGTTAACTAAATTAATTAAAACGATGATAGCTATATAGGTAATAATATCTTTGAAATAAAAAAGTGAAATGGCATGTTTTTTTAACATGAAACGCCCCTTTATATAACGTTTTTAAATGTCTATTTACATTTCATACATTTTTTTAGAGGAACTATTGTATATTTGAAAATCGTGTGTGTGTGTGTGGTGGTGGTGGTGGTGGTGGTGGTGGTTGGGGGGGGGGGATTCACGTGAAAAAATAAAGACTGTTCTTAATGCGGCATCTGTTCTTATTTCGATTCTAATCATTGTGATCTGAAGAAACTAAATTTAAATGTATCTTATGGAAGTGTCTTTGCATTTTTTTTTAGCTCAATTACAGACGTACAATGCAAAAAGTAGGCTACAAGGCAAATATAAGACTAATTGTAGTAGGATACAGTTCAGAGTAGCCTATGTGAAACAGAATAACAACATCTAAAACCTAAAATGAACACACACACACATACATACAGTGAGGAAAATAAGTATTTGAACACCCTGCTATTTTGCAAGTTCTTCCACTTAGAAATCATGGAGGGGTCTGAAATTGTCATCGTAGGTGCATGTCCACTGTGAGAGACATAATCTAAAAAAAAAATCCAGAAATCACAATGTATGATTTTTTTAACTATTTATTTGTATGATACAGCTGCAAATAAGTATTTGAACACCTGAGAAAATCAATGTTAATATTTGGTACAGTAGCCTTTGTTTGCAATTACAGAGGTCAAACGTTTCCTGTAGTTTTTCACCAGGTTTGCACACACTGCAGGAGGGATTTTGGCCCACTCCTCCACACAGATCTTCTCTAGATCAGTCAGGTTTCTGGGCTGTCGCTGAGAAACACGGAGTTTGAGCTCCCTCCAAAGATTCTCTATTGGGTTTAGGTCTGGAGACTGGCTAGGCCACGCCAGAACCTTGATATGCTTCTTACAGAGCCACTCCTTGGTTATCCTGGCTGTGTGCTTCGGGTCATTGTCATGTTGGAAGACCCAGCCTCGACCCATCTTCAATGCTCTAACTGAGGGAAGGAGGTTGTTCCCCAAAATCTCGCAATACATGGCCCCGGTCATCCTCTCCTTAATACAGTGCAGTCGCCCTGTCCCATGTGCAGAAAAACACCCCCAAAGCATGATGCTACCACCCCCATGCTTCACAGTAGGGATGGTGTTCTTGGGATGGTACTCATCATTCTTCTTCCTCCAAACACGTTTAGTGGAATTATGACCAAAAAGTTCTATTTTGGTCTCATCTGACCACATGACTTTCTCCCATGACTCCTCTGGATCATCCAAATGGTCATTGGCAAACTTAAGACGGGCCTTGACATGTGCTGGTTTAAGCAGGGGAACCTTCCGTGCCATGCATGATTTCAAACCATGACGTCTTAGTGTATTACCAACAGTAACCTTGGAAACGGTGGTCCCAGCTCTTTTCAGGTCATTGACCAGCTCCTCCCGTGTAGTTCTGGGCTGATTTCTCACCTTTCTTAGGATCATTGAGACCCCACGAGGTGAGATCTTGCATGGAGCCCCAGTCCGAGGGAGATTGACAGTCATGTTTAGCTTCTTCCATTTTCTAATGATTGCTCCAACAGTGGACCTTTTTTCACCAAGCTGCTTGGCAATTTCCCCGTAGCCCTTTCCAGCCTTGTGGAGGTGTACAATTTTGTCTCTAGTGTCTTTGGACAGCTCTTTGGTCTTGGCCATGTTAGTAGTTGGATTCTTACTGATTGTATGGGGTGGACAGGTGTCTTTATGCAGCTAACGACCTCAAACAGGTGCATCTAATTTAGGATAATAAATGGAGTGGAGGTGGACATTTTAAAGGCAGACTAACAGGTCTTTGAGGGTCAGAATTCTAGCTGATAGACAGGTGTTCAAATACTTATTTGCAGCTGTATCATACAAATAAATAGTTAAAAAAATCATACATTGTGATTTCTGGATTTTTTTTTTAGATTATGTCTCTCACAGTGGACATGCACCTACGATGACAATTTCAGACCCCTCCATGATTTCTAAGTGGGAGAACTTGCAAAATAGCAGGGTTTTCAAATACTTATTTTCCTCACTGTATATATAGGCTATGTATATATATATATATAACTTTTTGGTCATAATTCCACTAAACGTGTTTGGAGGAAGAAGAATGATGAGTACCATCCCAAGAACACCATCCCTACTGTGAAGCATGGGGGTGGTAGCATCATGCTTTGGGGGTGTTTTTCTGCATATGGGACAGGGCGACTGCACTGTATTAAGGAGAGGATGACCGGGGCCATGTATTGCGAGATTTTGGGGAACAACCTCCTTCCCTCAGTTAGAGCATTGAAGATGGGTCGAGGCTGGGTCTTCCAACATGACAATGACCCGAAGCACACAGCCAGGATAACCAAGGAGTGGCTCTGTAAGAAGCATATCAAGGTTCTGGCGTGGCCTAGCCAGTCTCCAGACCTAAACCCAATAGAGAATCTTTGGAGGGAGCTCAAACTCCGTGTTTCTCAGCGACAGCCCAGAAACCTGACTGATCTAGAGAAGATCTGTGTGGAGGAGTGGGCCAAAATCCCTCCTGCAGTGTGTGCAAACCTGGTGAAAAACTACAGGAAACGTTTGACCTCTGTAATTGCAAACAAAGGCTACTGTACCAAATATTAACATTGATTTTCTCAGGTGTTCAAATACTTATTTGCAGCTGTATCATACAAATTAATAGTTAAAAAATCATATATTGTGATTTCTGGATTATTTTTTTTTTGATTATGTCTCTCACAGTGGACATGCACCTACGATGACAATTTCAGACCCCTCCATGATTTCTAAGTGGGAGAACTTGCAAAATAGCAGGGTGTTCAAATACTTATTTTCCTCACTGTATATAGGCTATATATATATATATATATATATATATATATATATATATATATATATATATATATAGTACAGACCAAAAGTTTGGAAACATCACTATTTTTAATGTTTTTGAAAGAAGTTTCTTCTGCTCATCAAGCCTGCATTTATTTGATCAAAAATACAGAAAAAAAAAATAAGATTGTGATATATTATTACAATTTAAAATAATTGGTTTTCAATTTATTATACTTTAAATTATAATTTATTTCTGTGATGCAAAGCTGAATTTTCAGGATCATTACTCCAGTCTATCACATGATCCTTTAACATGCATTATCAAAGTTGGAAACAGTTCTGCTGCTTAATATTTTTTCATAACCTGTGATACTTTTTTAGGATACTTTGATGAATAAAAAGTAAAAAAAAGAAGAAAATCTTTTGTAACAACAATATACACTACTGGTCAGTAATTTGGGGTCAGTCATTTTTTTTCTTTTTTTGAAATAAATCAATACTTTTATTCTGCAAGGATGTGTTAAATTGATAAAAAGTGATAGTAAAGAAGATTTATATTATTAGAAAATATTTTTTTATTTTGAATAAATGCAGTTCTTTTTAACCTTTTATTCATCAAATATATTAGGTAGCAGAACTGTTTCCAACACTCATAATAAATCAGAATATTAGAATGATTTCTAAAGGATCATGTGATAGACTGGATGTCATGTGACACTGAAGACTGGAGTAATGATCCTGAAAATTCAGCTTTGCATCACAGAAATAAATGATCATTTAAAGTATAATAAATTGAAAACCAATTATTTTAAATTGTACATCTGTTTGTTTGATCAAATAAATGCAGGCTTGATGAGCAGAAGAAACTTCTTTCAAAAACATTAGCAATAGTAATGTTTCCAAACTTTTGGCCTGTACTGTATATATATATATATATATATAAGACACAAATATATTGGGATAATAAGTGCTAATATTAGGGCAGTAACATTCATTTGAAAAGCTTTAACATGTTTATGCTTTTTGTTTTGTGATCTCACGTTTGTAAGGGTTTCAAAGTATATTGTGAGATCAGCAATAATATATATATATATGAGGGTTTATTTTGAGTTATTTTTGTCTTATGATTAAAAAACTGCCAAAACCGTACTACCCTCCCTATTTGCATCTACACGGTTGATTAAGCATATCACCAAATCTGAATGGAAAAATGAACACTAGCGCCAACTAGTGGACAAGAGTTGCACATCTTAATCATTTTTATTTTACTTTGTTGATCTCATAGATGAAGCTGCAACTAAAACTGACACTGCTGTTTTATAGCCACAAACAACACAAATACCCAAGCCTAAGTAAAGAATTTCTGTAGTTTAGTAAATTTGCTCAGCTCTATATATGTATGTTTCACCAGGTAATTGCACGTTTTTTCTCTATAAATATGTTTTTTAAAAGCCCTTATAATAATGACGAAGAGCTTGGAGAATAAATGAGTCACAGGAAAAGCATAGGCTACATAAAGATAGCATGCTTTGTGATATTTGCATATAGTTCAAAATTATTATTTTATTTTTATTTGTTGCATCTAATGCTTTAAACTGGCCATAAACTATGATGTATGATGCAAGACAAATGCTTCATGAATTTCTTTTTAAAACCCTGATAGTCTCCAGCACAGTAAAGCTCAAATATAATTGAACACTTATAGGGACAGTTCACCCTAAAAATGACTCTTTTATGACTCATTAACTCACCCTCAAGTTTTTCCAAACCTGAATGAGTTTCTTTTTTCTGCTGAACACAAAAGAAGATATTTGAAAGAATATGGGTAACCAAACAGTTAATGGGCCCCATTGACTTCCATGGGGGAAAAATTCTATGGAAGTCAATGGGGCCCATCAATGTTTGAACTCCTGTGAACCACTAGATGTCACTCTGTTATTTAAAAACAGAAAGTGTCATGGACAATAGTATCACTATATGCAAATATTAATATAGAACGTACTAAATAATAAATAATTTTTAGTAAAAGTATATGGGTCACTGACATGGAACCTTTTTGCCATGTTATTCAAAAAAACATAAAAATTCAACAAATTAAAAAAAAAATTGTAACATTTTACAATTAGGTCTCATTAGTTAATGTATTAATTAACATAACAATGAACAAAACATTTGTTATGCTATGTATTAATCTTTGTTAATGTTAGTTAATAAAAATACAGCTGTTCATTGTCCATGTTGGTTCACAATGCATTAACTAATGTTAACAAATACAACTTTTGATTTTAATAATGTATTAGTAAATGTTGAAATTAATTTTAATTTTAGAATAATAAACGCTTTAGAAGAATTGTTCATTATTAATTCATGTTAACTAATGTTAACAAATGAAACCTTATTACAAAGTGTTACCAAAAAAGTAAAAATGTTGAGTAATTGTCCAGCAAAACATTGGAGCAATATTATTAAAATTCAAAATTATTTTCTCTGCCAAATCATTGTCAGTATTGCGCAACCAACAGGAACCTTGTTGTTTGAAAAAAAAAAAAAAAAACCTTCATGACAGTGTTTTCAGGTCAGTATAGGTACTGATTATGAATTGATGGTTTGTTAAAAAATAAGCATGTGCAGTATACTGTAAGTGGCAGGTTCTTTCTATTATAAGTCACTGTATATATTAAAATTGCAGATGTTAAACCAACACCGTGGACAGTTCATTCCTCCAGAGTCCAGACCAACACTTTAACATTGATGATTTTTATTCACATTGTGTGTAAAAAATCTTCATTTGCAATTTTTGAACACCTGTTGATTTTGATTGTATATGAAAATAGTAGCCTAAATCCCGATTTCTGCAGTTATTCATGACTTCAGGGGTCTTGCACTGAATGGCAGACCTTCAGTGAGACAGATTTTATTTATGGCATACAAGCATCGGTGAAACAGAGCCTGGGAGTCCAGCGCAACACCATACAGACTACCAATGAATTTTTTAGACCTCAATATATGAATTTTTAAAGCACACTGCGTTTTTGATGATTATTGCGTAAAAGAGGCTTTCGCAGGAAAAAGGTGCAGTGCTTCACTCACAAAAGCAATAGAATTCCATTGCGAATGTGAGATTTGAACATTGACACTCACAGTTTGAACCTTTATGTCAGTGTTTGGTTGTTGACGTTGATACGTTTGACCCGTGAACCCCTGGAACGGTTCCTCGGGATAAGGGTTAGACTGGGGACTGTAGGACGCAGTGTCTTGTTACACCTGCTCATATCATACAACCTTGAGCCTGCGATCCTTGACTTCGCTATCAATATTTGATGAGTTCTGCTAGTCACTCTTTTTGGCCTGCTGTTGTATAGCCAAGAAGACCGAAAAGGGAGGGGTTGGAGAAGAGGCAGGTGTTCGGCATCTTCTGTCACTGTCTGTGAGGGGACCGAGGAGAACGTTGGAGTTTCCATTATTGATGCATGCCAGCATAACTTTCGCAATGCTGATACACTGAACCGAAGACACCTGGATTCGTCCCGTTTCTCTCCTTGTGCCTCTGGATGTTCTGTGGCCAAACCGCATGAAGGATTGTACCCAGACCATCAAAAACCAAAGTCCCTCCTCTTCTTTCTCTCCGTGTGTCTTCTTGTCGTCCGTGGCTCGGCATCTCTCCTCCTCCTCCTCCCCTCCAGCACACCTAGAGCATCTCAGTCCAGCTCAGGAGAGGATGCGCACCAGCGCCTAGTGGATATCCTGCTGGTTTTTTCTGCAAGAGCAGAAGAGTGAGAAGACAAGTGTTTGAGGGACAGAAGTGCAAGGGAAGGAGAGATGCCACTGGGGGGGTTTGCGGGTCTAAAGGAGAAGCTCAACCCGGGGAAGGAGGAGTTGAAGAACAATGTGGGCGACTCTCTGGGGAACCTACAGAAGTAAGTGTGATGGCAGTTGAATTGGAAACTAAGCGCTGAAAGGAAGATGTGAGAAGATTGCTTGTGCACATATACTGCATCATGCTTTACATATACTGTATCATGCTTTTGGTATATTGAATGAAATTGGAAGGTATATAGAATTCAGAAATCAACTCAAAATTTATTGAGCAGCTGATTTTTGAGAGAAATAGCCTAATAATGATTATATGATTTATATATATATATATAAAATGGTAAAATAAATAAAGTACAGGATGTATAGTACATAGATAGACATGATGTTTATAATATAGGTATTTGGATTTTGGTATAATTTTGCTAAATATATATATTTTCAATAATTTGTTTTCAATATGCCATAATGTTTAAAAAACTGTTACAAATTCTTTCTCAAAGAAAGTAATGAATAAGAAAACCTTTCATTATAAATGTAAGATTCAAGCTTTTAAATATCTCTTCATCATCTTGCACAAACCTAATAAATTCACTTTGAACCTTGGCCAGTAATTCAAAAACATTATATAGTGTTATAGGTGTGTATCCATACATATTTAATATCTAGTTCATCTGAAGAGATTAAAAAACTGAAGATTCCATGTAAGAGCGAGATGTATGTCTCTTAAATTGCATGCACATTAGACAGCTTAATATGTGAGATAATGTAAATAATTTCCTGTGTCTGAGTAATATTGCCAGGGCATCTAGCTAGTGTGATTGGCAAAACTGAATATATGAGCACACTAAATAATTTAACAAGTCATGCAATATTTATTTTCATTCTTACTTAAAATTTGCTTAATTCTTCCATGTTTAAACTGTACAGTACATTTAGATTTGTGTATTAACTAAGCAAATGCACCATATTTGAATGAATAAGTCAAAGTAGAGTTGTGTAACAGTTGCTCTAGACCAGTGGTTCCCAAACCTGTCCTGAAGGACCCCCAACACTGCACGTTTTCTTTGTCTCCCTAATCAAACACACCTGATTCAACTCATCAGCTCATTATCACATGGGTTAATGAGCTGATGAGTTGAATCAGGTGTGTTTGATTAGGGAGACAAAGAAAATGTGCAGTGTTGGGGGTCCTTCAGGACAGGTTTGGGAACCACTGCTCTAGACCACTGAAATTTCCAAAAACAATATTTTATATATTAATATAATTAATTATATGTATTAATATAATCATTATAATTAATTATAATTATGTCCATAATAGAAAATAAGTGTAGTGACAGTTTACCACAGGTATTATTTGAGAGAATGCAATGCTCAGATAGAATGGTATCATGGCATCTTATTTTTACTTTTTTGTGGTGAAATGAGAATAATGTATTATCTTGGCTAAATCTTTCTAATATATAAGCTGCTATTGTCTGTTGTAGCAACAGCGATGCACATTGAGCAGTTATATAGCCTACAACATGACATTATGATTTAAGAGGTGATATACAGTTTTTTAACTCTCCACATCTGTGTTATTGATTATTTTTGACTTTACTTTTTTTATTATTTTTTTTTATCTTATGGCAATTCTAATAAAAAAATAAATAAAAATCTATATTCATTCATACTAAAAAAAATGATAAGAAGTGTCTGGAGAGTTTTCATTTAAAACCAAAAAACAGAGACGAAAAATAAAGTTTTTCTGATCTGAATAAGTGTGTGCATTGTTCACAATAGAAAAAAAAATTGTGTGAGGTCCGTTTCGAGTGTGCACCAGACCAGGACTTCATCTTAAAGTGGCTTTTGTACAATAACAGCGTTAACAAACATACGGCTCTTAAAATGATTCCTCTTGATCTTCCATTCACAATCTCCCAGTATCCAGCTTTTAGTGAGCTCCTTCTTCAGTACATGGAAGAACTCAGGTGTGCATTTCAAAATAGACAGATGAAAGTAATTCCTGTGAGGTGGGGGATGAGAGGAAAGATGCAGGTTCAGTAATGGAACAGGTGCGTGCCGGCGAGAGGGGGGAGCACCAAACGCAATGTGACCTTTTCTACTCCACACTCTGGAAACCAAAATTTACTTACCAAAATGTCCATCCAGTACATCATAATATGGGTAAAGCTAAAGATAAATCTGCAATCCAAAAAGCAGTCCAGTTCAAATTGTTGCCACGGCATCTAGCACGCTATCACTACATCATCATGCACAAACCTAATACATTCACTTTGAACCTTGGCCAGAAATTCAAAAATCTTAAATAGCTTTCTTGGTGTCCATACATACTGTATTTAATATCTAGGACATAAGAAGAGATTAAAAACCTAATATCTCTTATATATTTCTTGAACATTAATACAAAGTTTTGTCATGAAACTCTAGATGGCGAAAGCTGATAGTTCCGTAACTCATTCTGTTTGCAATCACATCATTCTCTATAGGGCACAGCTGATTGGTTCCTGCTGTATCAGTAGCCAATGAGCTTGCTGCTCAAACTTCAAATACTTGGTCAGCATTTGCTGTAACGGTTGCAGCGCACTTTCATAAACCCTCCACCTTCCCCAGCTCCACCTGTATATATCTGCTATGGGTAATTCATGTATGCTATTGTACAGCAGCAGCATCTTACTTGCTCACAGCAGGGTGTCAGATGTGTATTGGCAGTAGCAAGTCCTGTACTTGCTCTTTAGCAGCAATAACCTACAGCAGCAGCAGCAGTGACCAAACATATCGGCACTGTCATATCCATTACCATATGCCAAACACTCCGAGAGTTGTCATGACAGAACTCAATTGTCTGTGAACTCAAGCCATTTCTAAACCATTTGATATCCCATGGTAGGAAGATTGATGGCACTAATGTGGATGAAGAGGACAACATTGAGCTGACAGAAGATGGCCGGCCAGTGGCAGCCCCTAATCGTAGCCCACCCCTTTTGGATTGTGGCTGCTTTGGCCTTCCCAAACGTTACATCATCGCCATGCTCAGCGGACTTGGCTTTTGCATCTCGTTTGGCATCCGCTGCAACCTCGGTGTGGCCATTGTAGAAATGGTTAACAACAACACTGTCTACATCAACGGGACTGCCGTCATGCAGGTGAAACCAGGGAAATATTATATATATATATACATACATACACAGATTCACACAAACACATCTGATTAGAAAATAGATACACTATATAATTTTCTTTCACAAACTGTTAAAAATTGTCATTCCCATACATCCCTCATCTTATTTTTAGTACAATCAAATTTATCTTAATAATTTACCACATTTACTTAATTCAACATATTTTTTTTATTTATTCTGATTTAAAAAAAACTGGCTGGAAATTAAATAAATGTAGAAATTGTTATATTGACAGCTCCAATTTTTAACAGTTTGTGAAAGAAAATGATATATAGTGTATCTATTTTCTAATTAGATGTGTTTGTGTGAATCTGTGTAGAGAGAGAGAGAGAGAGAGAGAGAGAGAGAGAGAGAGAGAGAGAGAGAGAGAGAGAATATATATAGAGAGAGAGAATCACACACACACATATATTTCCAATCACACACACACATATATATATACAGTGAGGAAAATAAGTATTTGAACACCCTGCTATTTTGCAAGTTCTCCCACTTAGAAATCATGGAGGGGTCTGAAATTGTCATTGTAGGTGCATGTCCACTGTGAGAGACATAATCTAAAAAAAAAAATCCAGAAATCACAATGTATGATTTTTTAACTATTTATTTGTATGATACAGCTGCAAATAAGTATTTGAACACCTGTCTATCAGCTAGAATTCTGACCCTCAAAGACCTGTTAGTCTGCCTTTAAAATGTCCACCTCCACTCCATTTATTATCCTAAATTAGATGCACCTGTTTCAGGTCGTTAGCTGCATAAAGACACCTGTCCACCCCATACAATCAGTAAGAATCCAACTACTAACATGGCCAAGACCAAAGAGCTGTCCAAAGACACTAGAGACAAAATTGTACACCTCCACAAGGCTGGAAAGGGCTACGGGGAAATTGCCAAGCAGCTTGGTGAAAAAAGGTCCACTGTTGGAGCAATCATTAGAAAATGGAAGAAGCTAAACATGACTGTCAATCTCCCTCGGACTGGGGCTCCATGCAAGATCTCACCTCGTGGGGTCTCAATGATCCTAAGAAAGGTGAGAAATCAGCCCAGAACTACACGGGAGGAGCTGGTCAATGACCTGAAAAGAGCTGGGACCACCGTTTCCAAGGTTACTGTTGGTAATACACTAAGACGTCATGGTTTGAAATCATGCATGGCACGGAAGGTTCCCCTGCTTAAACCAGCACATGTCAAGGCCCGTCTTAAGTTTGCCAATGACCATTGGGATGATCCAGAGGAGTCATGGGAGAAAGACATGTGGTCAGATGAGACCAAAATAGAACTTTTTGGTCATAATTCCACTAAACGTGTTTGGAGGAAGAAGAATGATGAGTACCATCCCAAGAACACCATCCCTACTGTGAAGCATGGGGGTGGTAGCATCATGCTTTGGGGGTGTTTTTCTGCACATGGGACAGGGCGACTGCACTGTATTAAGGAGAGGATGACCGGGGCCATGTATTGCGAGATTTTGGGGAACAACCTCCTTCCCTCAGTTAGAGCATTGAAGATGGGTCGAGGCTGGGTCTTCCAACATGACAATGACCCGAAGCACACAGCCAGGATAACCAAGGAGTGGCTCTGTAAGAAGCATATCAAGGTTCTGGCGTGGCCTAGCCAGTCTCCAGACCTAAACCCAATAGAGAATCTTTGGAGGGAGCTCAAACTCTGTGTTTCTCAGCTACAGCCCAGAAACCTGACTGATCTAGAGAAGATCTGTGTGGAGGAGTGGGCCAAAATCCCTCCTGCAGTGTGTGCAAACCTGGTGAAAAACTACAGGAAATGTTTGACCTCTGAAATTGCAAACAAAGGCTACTGTACCAAATATTAACATTGATTTTCTCAGGTGTTCAAATACTTATTTGCAGCTGTATCATACAAATAAATAGTTAAAAAATCATACATTGTGATTTCTGGATTTTTTTTTTAGACTATGTCTCTCACAGTGGACATGCACCTACGATGACAATTTCAGACCCCTCCATGATTTCTAAGTGGGAGAACTTGCAAAATAGCAGGGTGTTCAAATACTTATTTTCCTCACTGTATATTGGAAAATAATTGCTTAATTTGATCACGGTAAATATTTTTCTCACATAGTCAGTTGGTCTTAATACATGAAAATATACAGCTTTAATATATTTTTTTACATAGTGAGTCCCTATAATCAGTTCCTTGGCATGAAAAGTTTAGACAGTTAAGGCAATACATTTTACTTCTTCAGCTATCAAGTTCAAAGGACAGATTCTTTATTCTCATCAATGATTTGTTTGGTAGTTAGCGGACACAATTTCCTGTAATTTCCTGTCATAAGAGATATTGGGAAGACGACATGACTCACACACACATATTAACAAGGTCATTTTACTATGTATGTCTTGTGATAAATCAACCTGAATTTTCCCTATTATACACAAAAATGTGCAACAAGTTTGTATTTTTTATTCTTCTTCTTTTTTAATATATTTTCAAGCTAATATGGTCTTCTCTGATGTTTGTGTCCTTTAGCCAGCTCAGTTTAACTGGGATCCAGAGACAGTGGGATTGATACATGGCTCTTTTTTCTGGGGCTACATTGTCACTCAGATCCCTGGAGGATTCATCTCCAATAAGCTAGCAGCTAACAGGTGAGCCTCATCTTGATGCACGGGCCTCCACGCCACGTTTGGAAGGAAAAACGCATGTTATAGTATAACTCTCATATTACATTCAATGTTCAGAGGTGTTTCAAGACCCAAGGGACCACAGTGGTCAGGGCCGCGAGGGTTAAATTTGTGCCGTGTGTTGATTAGAGGGGCGATAGCGGTCTTGTAATAAAAGCCTCACAGGAAAAGAGGACACGTGGCTGACAGAGTTAATAATGAAAGATCCAGCAGCAGATCTCTCGCTGAAACACCAGCCACTAGAATATTACAAGTGTCACTTACACAGTGTTTTGGAAAAAAAAAAGAGGCAGATGGATGGATTAAATGGAGATAAAGGATAAATGAATGAACCAAAATGACTCTCATTTTGTGTGCAGGGCCTCTAAAATCATTAGAATCACAACACAAGCATCATGCCCATTCAAACTAATGGGATTTTGAGCAAAGTGGATTTTGAATGCAAAAATAGGTCTGTGATAATTAAATTGCATGAATATTCAAGGTACACTGAGAAAAACAATAAGTAGAATTTACTCAATTTTTATAAGGCAAGTTTTTGCACAAATTTTTTTCAAGTAAATTTCACATTGATGGAAATTAAGTAAATCTACTTAACTAAGCCGAGTAAAATTCACAAAGTGAATAAGTACATATAACTTGGCCTGTTAAATTATATTGAGTAATTTTTACTTACAAATCTGATATAATTAATATAATTAAGTAAAACCACTTGATATTTTAAATACATTTTACTTGTTTTATGCAGTGCTGGTAATTATTTTAAATTAAATTAAATGTTACTCTTATAATGTGACAAAATAATACTGTGACAATGTGCAGTTAAGAGTAATTTATTAAGAAATAAGCATATACAGAAACCTATAATGACCAATAATAACAATTCAGTGTGTTCGGTCTCTCTCTTTGTCCCTCTCAACCGGTTTACAGCAACGGAGGCACAAAGGGCTGAATGCATTTGAGAAATATCCTGAAATTAAGAAAAGAGAGAGAGAAAAAAACAATAATCAGTAAACAGCTAATACTTTTAAATTAAAAGTTAATTAATTTGCATTCACATTATTCATTTCATTTAAACCAAATCATTAAAAACATCCTGCATGACCTTACTCTCATAGTCAATTTACACACATTAATGCTAACATGTGACACACAGCAGATATCAAGGCTACGAATTAGGAATTTGGGAGTACGAATTATTGTCATTTACAACGTGGTTACGATTTAGTAAAAGCAGGGACCATTTAATAGATAGTATGCACGATTTAGCAAATGAATGAGGAAATGAATTATATTGTGCACGATGAGGGAACGAGAACCTTCTCACTTAGGCCTATTGTTAATTCGTGGCCAATATTTGTCATCTATAAAGAAAATTGCACACAAAATAAATATTAAACAAAAAGATCATGATTTAAGTGACATATTCATGGTTTTTAGGCGTAATTACTGATAAATCGTGTAAAACGTAAAGTTTAAAACTGAGAAAAAAATATGGCTAACCGTACGTCTACAAAGTTAACTCGTCATTAACCCTCTTGAGTCGGCAAAAGCGCCCGCGCGTAGCAGCAAATTAGACTTATACTCCGTCATTTTTGGTCATAAAGATTACAGACTTAAGAAATATGAAAAAATAAACTGTTAAATGTCTACTTTTTCCACTTTCAATCGAAATAAAACATTGTGCTTTTGTAAAATAAAGAAAATAAACAGGGTGCTTTCTGCCTCTGCCTCTCCCTTAACTTTTTTCTGGAGCACGTCTCTAAACTTGAACACTAAACTTTTCAAATGTATAGCATGAAGTGATGACAAGACAATCGTTGAATTAATCAAAAAATCATTATAAATCCGTAATATAATGCAGTTTTTTACTGTTGCTTACCTGTCGAGAGCCGTTGGAGTGGAGATTCAAAATCCCTCAATCATCGCGTGTTTTCTTCTTTCTGCGCATGCGCAGATTCCTTTCTTCAAGGACTACATTTTACTTGATTTTTTTAAATTTGCTTCAAGTACTTAATTAATGCATGTAAATATGCCAGAGAGTCAGAAGTCAATTTCACTTGTCTGTTGGATGTCTAATATTTACAAGTAAAAAATTAGTATATAATTAGGATTTACTTAATATACTAAAGTTTTCATTTTTACAAAATTATTCTTAGCAAAAGATACATGATTTTTCCTGTTTTATTTACTTTGACATAAAATCATTTTTTACAGTGTATTTTTTGGTCAGTCCAGTCAAATTGCACTGTCCACAGGTCATTTGCATAATATGCATATATGATCAATCAGGATTTGAACCTGTGCATGCTAAATAAAAGCTGTACCACTAGACTAAATAGTTCAAAAATGTTTACCTCTGGTCATGTCTTATTAAAATACATAAAGTTCCTGAATAAAACAAAATATATTCAACTGTAACTCCAATATTCATTTAAAATGATGGTTGCACTGACGCTTCAAACTATTCAGTGAAATTCTAATGCATTTTGATATTGTCTTATGATATTGAAGTTGCCATGAAATGGAAGTTGTGATAGTCTTTTGATGTATGTCCGAGTGAAACAGCTTCTTGAACAATATATATATATATATATGGCGGAACTTGGTTTTGTCCGTCAGGAATTGATTGGATCATTGTAGTTTTTTTTTTGCCAGATCTATGATCTCATTTGAGTGGCAGGTTGTCCCGCCCTTGTGCCAGTAAACCCATCATCAGAGAAGATATGTTGTTGCAAGTGCAATATATTTTGATTAAAGATTACGAGGCACATGAATTTGTTAAGAAAAAATAATGAAGTGAATGGATAAATCATAAATAATAAATATTGCAATATTGAAAAGCAAGACTTTAAGACTTTAAAGGTTCTGTCACAGGGTTCAAGTTACAAAAATTACTCTTTGGTGTCACTAACTCACTAATGATTAATGTCTTTCAGAATTCCAGAACTGTTGTTAGATTTATTAAATTCAGTTATTCAGATACCATTATGGAATTACCTGTCCTGACTGTGCATGTTTTTCCACAACAATCCTATTTAATTCTATATTATTTATGGCTTCATTGATTTTACATTGCTTCATTTTAATTCAGTCCATACCTGAATTAACTAACATTACCAAACGTCTCTGAATTGTTTCTCAGGGTGTTCGGAGCAGCCATTTTCTTGACGTCATTGCTAAACATGTTTATTCCGTCAGCTGCCAGGGTTCACTACGGCTGTGTCTTGTTTGTGCGAATCTTACAAGGTCTGGTGGAGGTGAGTGGTCATCAGTGACCTCATCTTCAAATATGTCACGTCATAAAATATTAACTTTTTTAAAATTAATTTACATAACGTAACTTTGTATATACTCGTTGTAAATGGTACGTTATTTATTGATCAGTAAAAATGTACATTCTGTCATTCTCAATTCATTTTTTTCTTTTCACACAAGATCAGAAGAGAATATTTACATAGTCTTTTTCCATGTGCTTATTTTTTTAAGCTCTACAAATAGCTTTAGGCACCATAAAAGTAGTCATGCACTATATTTTAAGTCATTTGAAGCCATACGATACAGTAGCTTTTGCGTGATGAAGGTTTATTATTCATTAAGTCATTAAGTCTAATTCATATCATATATATGGGTGAACTGTTTCTTTAAGTATTAATTTAAATGGTCATTAGAATCAGCCATTTTGGTTTAAAAATTAATAATAAAACATACTAACAGTGCATGATGTTAACAGGGTGTCACATATCCAGCCTGCCATGGGATGTGGAGCAAATGGGCTCCTCCGTTGGAGAGAAGTCGTCTGGCTACTACCTCATTCTGTGGTGAGTAGGTTTGTGAAAGAGGCCTATTATTTATAGAAATGGACTCAGGAGACGTTTAATGTTTTAGAAATTACAAGAAAACACAAACTATTTATCAATATATTTATTATCATTACCAACGAAAAATGGTTTCAAACGAAGCCAAAGAAGAACAACCATTACGTCTCTGATCAACACAGTAGTGGAGTTTGCTAAAGGCTCAAACAGCGACCCCTAGAGTCGCTGTGGAGTACTTGTAATTAATGTTACTGTTGCAGCTTACTTTAATGTAGCTGTCTCTGCATTCTTCCGACCGTGCTTTCTTCGTTTTCTTCGTCGACTCTGCAATGATTCACGTCTGAAATGCGTGCTAGTGTCTTCCATAGAGGCTGCTTCATATGTTGTTGATGTATGTGACGTCGTGCCGTAAAGCAAGTCGTGATTCTCGCGAGATTTGTTCAAAAGGGATGTGTTTGTACCTGTTTCTGCATTAGAAGTAAACACTCAAGACTGCTCACAGTCCAGTTGATCATTATCAGAGCCAACTGAGAGTCTATATTCCAATGCTCATTGCCCCTTAAAATGCATTCAAATAGCCATCTTCCACAATAAACAGGTGCCATGACAACCTCTGCTTCAAACTGCTCTTGACATGACAACTAAATTAAGATCCGTACACAGCTTCACCTTCTGTATGTTTAAGAGGCTTTCTCCTGATGACACAGATTAAGCAGCGCCCTCTTCTGTGTTCAAAAGCTCACTCGAGAATCCTCTCCTGCACCAAACAGGAAGGTTTACAAGTGCATCCCAGTAATAAAATAGACATTAAGGCACCTTTTCATTAAAATCTCATTTCCTGCAGCTGTGCTGCTTCAGGCAGAGGCACGTGTTGGACGGAGGTGTGAAGTTGTTGCACATGCAGATCTGTTCCTCCTAAGGACTTGAATGCTTTCAGCATTTATCGCTACAAAGTTTCCTCAAATTTATGAGAATCTGAAGCTAAAAGTAAAATTTTTTACGGTAAAAATTAGGGATGAACGATATATCGGCCACCATATGGGTATCGGTCAATATATGTTTGTTTTTAATGTTACTGTTACAGACCTAAGAAAATCTGGCCGACATATTAAAGCCGATAAATAATAGATTTCCTTTAGCTAAGACACTTCAGATGCGCACTGTTCACCATGATGGTTTTGAATTGCTTGAAATATGATTGAAATCACTTTAAAAAAGGAAAATACAGTTAAGTGCAGCGCAAGTCTTTCATATAGGCTACTGAAAATTATAATGAGAACATTATAATTGTGTGCTTGAGACATGGCTTTTAATGGTGAGACTTTTGTTTTTGTAATCAGGCTCTCAAATATTATATAATAATTTGGATTTAAATTTATCGGCCAATGTATCGGTTATCGGCTTTCAAATATAAATAATTATTGGTTATCAGTATTATAATAACAAAATAGTATCGGTGCATCCCTAGTATAAATTTACAAAACCAAATCTGCTTTCTCAAAGCTGAACCACTCGGTTTTCCTCTGTCATCTAAAAGGAAACCCCCGCAATGGCTTTAAATGATTGAACTGTCATGCGAGGTGAATATTACAGGTTGATTAATGTCCTCCATTTTAATTGAACTTTCTTAATTACACTTGTGTGTGTGTGTGTGTGTTCTGGTTGACAGGATCTTATGCAGGAGCTGTGATAGCCATGCCACTGGCTGGAATATTAGTGCAGTATGTGGGCTGGCCCTCTGTCTTCTATATATATGGTGAGTTAGGATTAGCCTTTGAAATGTATTGGTAAAGAATGATTTATACACCAAAAATAAGCGATGACTCCAATGATTTAGATTGATTTCCCAGTCAGCTGTATAGCTCACCATTCCAAATATGTACATTTACTACATTTAGTGGACAGTGTGACAATGTGACATTCAAAGATCAAGTGTGTGATACATAAGTGATATGTGGTTATGTGCTCATATCCAGGTGTGTTTGGCATTATATGGTATATCTTCTGGCTCCTGCTGGCTTATAATAGTCCAGCGATACATCCCACCATCAGTGAAGAAGAAAGAACATATATAGAAGCCTCTATTGGGGAAGGAGCCAATTTAATGAGTTCTACTGAGGTAGTTCTAAGTCTTCTGTCATGCATTTGGTACAACAAGCACATTGTTATACAGAGAAGGAGATTTTTCCCCATATATTTATTCAAATATTCTCTTTGTAGAAATTTAAAACTCCTTGGCGTAAATTTTTTACATCTATGCCTGTCTACGCCATCATCGTGGCAAACTTCTGCCGCAGCTGGACCTTCTACCTCCTGCTTATTAGTCAGCCAGCGTACTTTGAAGAGGTCTTTGGGTTCCCCATTAGCAAAGTGAGCTGTTATGTGATTTATACGTACAGAAATATCAGTGATTTAAATGAACAGTCCTTTGCAGTACAGTTCCCTCTAGAAATAGGCTAACTATTTGATGTTGGACTGTTTCAGGTGGGCCTTTTGTCAGCGGTGCCGCACATGGTGATGACGATCATTGTGCCCATAGGAGGTCAGCTGGCTGACTTACTGAGGAGTCGGAAAATCCTCTCTACTACAAACGTGCGAAAAATCATGAACTGTGGAGGTATGCTAAGCTCTCCGTGAAGCCCCGCCCCAAACTCACACCATTGGCTGAGAATTTACTTGCACATACACTTATGGTTCCATGAAGAACCTTTAACATCCATGGAACTTTTCCATTACAAAGTTCTTTACAGTGGAAAAATGTTTGATTACAAACAGGGTCCCTTTTAGATATTCTCTTGACTGTACATAACGTTCCACCTTGAGTATTAGTAGACTTTTAGGGGTAGGATTAGAGTTAGTAGAATAAGGGGTTAAGGGTTAGAAGAATAAATTGGCATGTACTTGCAAAGTTACTTAGTCAGTAGAATGTCTAAAGGGGACCATCAAAATAGTGTTACCAAATGTTCTTCACACTAAGAAAAAATGGTTCTTTTAAGAATTGTTTACTGAAAGGTTCTTTGGGATAACCAAAATGGTTTGTTCTTCTATGGCATTACTGTGAAGTCCACCTTTTGGAACCTTTATTTTTAAGAGTGTATGCATATTTTATTGGGATAAGAGAAAGTATAAAAATACACATATTTACATGTAAACCCCCCCCCCCCCCCCCCCCCCCAAAAAAAAAAACAGTTAGGAGCAGTTCACACGTAACGCGTTATTGCTTTTAAAGTCTCGTTTTAAAGGTTAAACTTCATAGTGTTTAGGGTCACCCAAAAAATTTAACTTCAGTCGTAATTTACTCACCCTTAAGTAGTTCCAAACCTGTATGAAGTTCTTTCTTCTGTTGAACACAAAAGTATGGGAAAAAAATACAATGGAAGTCAATGGGGCCCATCAACTGTCTGGTTATCGTATTCAAAATATCTTCTTCAGAAGAAAGAAATTCATACAGGTTTGGAACAAATTGAGGGTGAGTAAATTACAACAGAATTTTCATTTTTGGGCGAACTATCCCTGAGGCTATTCACACAGAATGCATTTTTGCGATTAAAACGTGAGAAGCACGCAGGGCAAGGAACGAGAACAGGTATAAAGACACACTGATCTGACTTCTGCCATCATCCATAGGTTTTGGCATGGAGGCCACGTTGCTGCTGGTGGTCGGGTTCTCACACACACGTGCAGTGGCCATCTCATTCCTCATCCTGGCAGTGGGCTTCAGTGGATTTGCGATATCAGGTGACTCATGAGACGGGTGTCAGTCACCAGAGTGTCAATCAACATCACCCTTTGCCGTTTTGCTTTGTTTGATTCTAACCTTTCCTTCAAAATATGGTAACATATTTTTTTTCTTGAATGTTTCTTTGTTGCTCAGTTATAGGAGAAGAACAACAAAGTATAGAGTGCATGAAGATGCAACCTGCAATATTAGTTTCTGAAATAACATCTAAATATGTTAAATGTATTTCTGTTTTACAACACAGGATTCAATGTAAACCATCTGGACATTGCTCCTCGCTATGCCAGTATTCTTATGGGCATCTCTAATGGAGTAGGCACCCTGTCTGGCATGGTTTGCCCCCTCATCGTCGGAGCACTTACTAAACACAAGGTACTAAATCAGATTATCCTTGTGCATAGAGAACCATATGTATTATTTTTCTAACCTAAGAGATACAAGCTCACGCAACATGTATTTTTCCTTATATTAGATAAAGGGCATTTTTGAGTGTGTGAATATTCCTGGGTATTTAAATACATGACATGAATATTTATAGCAGTGTTGCTCAACTCGTCGGCTGGGGCCCACTAGGGGGCCTCAGTAAACTTCCAAGGGTGCCTCAAGTAAAAAAGTATTTAATTTAATAATTGTTATTAATATATTAAAATAATTGATCTCTAATCTAAAATAAAATATGTAAATTGAAATGTATTTCTTATAAAGTATTAGGTAACACTTTATTTTACAGTGTCATCGTTACATGTTACACGCAGTTACTATAGTAATAATTGTAAATTCTGCATAATTACATGGAACTAACCCCAAACCAAACCCTAATCTTAACCCTATAGTAAGTACATGCAGTTACTTAATATAACTTAAATAATTAGTGTAACAAAGACACCTTAAAATAAAGTGTAACCTAGTATTATAATATAATGAAAACAATAAATAAAAAAAATCCCAATAAATGTTTTTGTAATAATTGTTTTTTTATTGAAGAACACGGTTCTTGAAAATTCTCAAAATGAATCGTGGTTATTTAAATTGAAATACATAATAATTTGTTAATAAAAAAAGCTGCCATAATTTATGGCAGAAATACCAGAAATAGCCTATATCAGGTAGCCTTTAAATATTATGTTAGATAACAAGGGGCATTTGAGTCAAAAAGGTTGAGAACCACTGATCTATAGTGTACTGCAACTGTAAAAATGTTTTCACAGGTAACCGAAAATATATTGGTTTCATTAAATTCCTTAATGTAAGAAAAGAAAAAAAGGAATATAATAAAATCAACCTGACTACATTAGGTTACACCAGCAAAAAAACATTTTATTGGTAGAAATTATACTTTAAGGTAACAACCGCACATTTTCACTTTTCTACAGTGTAGTGAAGTTATTATTATAAAAACTCAGAAAGTAACCAGAAGGTTTTAGGTTCAATCCCCAAAAGTTGTGATTCATAAACTACAGAGCTAACAAGTACACCATCAGCTTTATTTTACTTTGAAACAAAGCACTCCTTGGATAATAAATAAGCATATTGCACGTGTATATAATATATTGCATATCCTCATTACATTTCTGTCTTCAACAGACTCGCCTGGAGTGGCAGCACGTGTTTATGATCGCGTCCATGGTGCATTACACTGGCGTGATCTTCTATGCCATCTTTGCCTCTGGTGAGAAGCAGGACTGGGCTGATCCTGAGAGCACTAGTGATGAGAAATGCGGCATCATCGGGGAAGATGAGCTGGCTGATGAGACCGAACCCAGCAGCGACAGTGTCCTGGTGACCAAGCAGAAGACCTACGGAACAACAGAGAACTCTGCAGGCCGCAGGCAAGGCTGGAAGAAGAAGAGAGGCGTGACCATGCAAGCTGATGAAGAAGATCACGGATCAAATCATTATGAAAATGGGGAATATCAGAACCAGCAATGACATTTTGGTTATCGGACGCCCAAGACTGAATGGTGAGGTGTAGGAGTATTTATTTAAGCAACTGCAGAAATAACCCCAACCAGGGGCTACAGCATTTCACTTGACGTTCGACACAACAGTAGATTTGAGTTGTGAAGAAATATTTTGGATGGCTTCCTTATTTATTTCACCCCGCTGTAGAACCTGAAGGAAGAGTCACATGAGACAGATCTGAGTAGATAATTAGACATGATGGAGATTTGTAGCCGTGAAGAAAGTTGCAACTGGAGCCTACGCTATCATTCTAAAGTTTGTCTTTTTTTGAAAGAAATTAATATTTATCCAGCAAGGATGCATTAAATCGATCAAAAGTGACAGTAAAGACATTTATAATCCTGAATCCTGAAAAACGTATTACGGTTTCCACAAGGAATGAAGGAACATGTTTTAAGAATGATTTCTGAAGGATTAGAATGATTAAAATGAAATTAGAAGGATTTCTGAAGGATCATGTGACACTGAAGACTGGAGTAATGGCTGCATTGAATGAATAAATTACATTTTAAAATATATAAAAATAGAAAACAGATATTTAAAATGTAGTCTATATATAGTGGTCCCAAAAGGTGGATATTAAAGTGACACTTAAAAATGTCTGAATGCCTTTGCATTAGATAATAAATATCAAACCGTGGCATCTGCTATCAAATCATTCTAGAACTTTCTCAAAACGGATTTCACTGTTATTTGCAGATAGTCCTAATTGTATTTATATAACTTTTTGTGAATCGTTTGTTTAAAAAGTGTGCTTGTGCTATATTTCTAAAATAAGTGCCACTAGATTTGATATTTTTTGTACCTATGCAATGACATTCATACATTAAGTCTGGCTTAAGTGTCCAAATACTTTTGAGGATACTGTAATTTAGTCTGGAAACAGAACAAAGAACAAACACATGCATTGAAAAGCTTTACAGTAAAATAGACCATGCCAGAATAAATGAAACTTAATTTTACAGTAAATCTTAATTTTGTTCCAAAAGCTTTTTATATCTACCGTATTATAAGGCTGACAGCAAAAGAAATGCATCAGTTCTTTTTTATTTGTCAGCTATGCAAACAAAGCAGACGTATAGTTCATAAGCAGGTTAAACATTTTCCCATGGCTTTTCTTGCATGCAGTTGTGCAGCCTCCACAAACCTTTTTGCTGGTTTTGATTAACACTTCTCAGAAAATATCGTTCCTTGTATTATCCTGAAAGTTAATAATGGTCTGAAAAGGGATGTGTATTTAGTGGAATGCCTTTGAAAAATGACCACCATTAATATCTCATTGTTCAGTTTATCGTTTACATATGTTTAGGTGGGAGAGCATGGATGAAGTGGTTGAATATGTAGAAATTAACCATTTTAGTACTGAAGAACTTATTAAATTGAATATGGATTTCATAAAAAAAAAAAAAAAAAATCCGCAATGTGCCTGATTTTCCCCCACCTTTTGTTTTTGCATAATACCGGTTATGAAAAGACATTTCAACGCTTACATGGATGTTAAGATGATTGTTTGAAATGTGCACTTTACCATTGCATCATTGTAACTGATGTCTCTTTAAGTGTTTATTTGGAGGAGAATAAAAAAATGCTTTCAATTGATCTTTTACTTTAATTCAATTATATGTGATAGAAAATAATGCCATTTATGGCTCAGATTACATGCATAATTCATTCTGTTTGGCACATTACATTGCAGCAGCGGTTGCTCTTCTTTAAACAGCATCTTACTCTATTAATGAGCTGAGTGTGGAACAAAAGAAATAGAAGTACACGTAACCGAGACTTCTAACTCACGCCATGTTCTTTCTCAGAGAAAACAGCTTGTTTACACTGGGATTCTTAAATTAGCTCACTTTGTCTTTGTTGGGAGCTAACAGAACTTTCCTGGTTTCTGTCATGTGGGAGTAAACATCCTTCGCATTATCGCTATTCTTAAACACATGTTCACACTCACAGCAGCATTTTACAGTGTACACAACAAATTAGTCTGACCACCCAAAGCTTTGTGAACTACTTGGCAACAAATATTATTTTTTAATAATCTCTTTACTGGGGCGTTAAAATGACACTTTGGCTACGTTCACACTGTCGTCCAAATCTGCTTATTTGGGTATCCAATCTAAATCATTGACTCTCCACATTGTGTATCGCAACTGTTTAGATCCGATTTGTGTGTCCATGCTGCTCTTCCGTTTTCCGGAATATCTGCATTGGTTTCTATGGCAATGACGTTGCGTTGGTAGGTTACGCCAAAGACAACAACAGCAACATAAAGGGGTTTGCAATAGATGTTGTCTTATTAACGACATGACAATAGCTGGACTACTGCGTCTTATGAGGCGGCAGCAGCAGAACAGGAGGTTGGTTTATTCTGTGCTGTCGTCTCCACCGGTTTCAAAACAGGTCTCCATTATATTGTCGTTTTCTGCTTGTCTGGCACTTTGCAACGACACAACCTTGTTTCTGCAGCAACTTTCAGCATGTTTCCTATAACAACGTCTGACGTTTACGTTTTACTTGGCGTGAGAAAGTCACCTAAACAATGCAAAATTCGATCAGAGATAGAAATTTGAATGCATTTCACGCATTTCATGTGATTTTTGGCCATTCACACTTGCTACAGTAAATCTGATCTGATTTCAATCGGATATGCACAAAAGTAGGATTTGTACTGACATTCTGAACGTAACGTCACAGAAAACTGCCGAGCGTAAAAAAAAAAAAAGTATATATACAGTATACATTTCATAATTGGTCCAAAAGATTAAATAAATATAAAAAAATTATTAAAAAAAGTTTACTCTCAATTAATACAAGTAAAATAAATAAATAAATAAACAAATGTAGTCTACTGAAGAGAGTGTTCTCCCTTGATGGGTTTATTTTAGTATATTATTTATAGTTTTTATTAATATTGAATTATAATTGTAAAAGGTTTATTTAGGTTTAATTTATTTAATTTCAGTTTCAGTCTTACCTTAGTTTTATTTTTATTTAGTTAGTAAAAAATTTGTCTATTAAAAACATTTTTGTCTATTTAAATTTTTTTATTTAAATATTTTTATTTTTATTTAATTTCAGCTTCATTTCACTAAATAAAAATGTTTTTGTATGGATACACTAAATAACCCTGATGGGTTGCCATGTTTTATAAAAAGAAAATTCAATGAAATCCCTAATGCAAATTTTATTTTATCCAGTTTAAGAACATTAAAGAAAAACTTTTAATGTAACTGCCACCATAAAATGTGCAAATAACAGTGCCACCATAATCAAACATAAACCGTATGTGGAAACTTTGTTATTCAGCCCTCAAGATTCAGCTTCTTGAATCTCTAGTTCCAGCACAGCCTAAAGAATAGATCAGAGTAAAGTGACACTTCAGAAATGTGTGTTTGCAGTAATTCAATGCACCATCATTTGATGTGCTTGGTTGACTATTACTACTACATGATAACAGGTCTTTTTTGGGTAAATCTTGGGAAAGTTCAAGGTTGTGGACCTTGTTATGGTGTGTAATGGCATTTTTTGCACCACAGTCCTTGACAGCTCATGTTTAACATGCTGATATGCAGCCTCTCACTGGTTTGTAGTACTGTTTGATGGTCTTATCTCTACATCTACCTTTTATGATTTGATGTGCGGTTCTAAAACAGTAAGCACTTTTTATTTGAGATTAACTATCAGATGTCAAACATAAAGGGGCTTTAGGTGATATAGCTACTCTCCATTATTGTACCATAGCTGTAATTACTCAGAATGTATTAGAGATAGCACATTCTTGCATTTCAGATCTTTTAGTTTGCTTTGGCTTAGGTTTATCAAACTACATACATAGAGAATTAGATTAAGCGCTCGCTACATTCACTTGGACACCTCAATACGATAGCAAAAAGTATTTTTGATGTGAAATTTCATTTAAAAAAGTGCATTTAAATCTGTTAAAATGGACTGTTGTGTGTGCCGCGTGACTCACAAAATAGTGTTTGATGATAGCGTTAAAAGATATTTAAATGGTGCCATGAGCGTGTCCTTCACACAAGGCCATCCATACCTCCCCCACCCTCTATGCTCAGAACGACTGCCAGCCTATGGCAAAGGTTTTGTTTATTTCAGAGTGCTGTCTGTTGACTCAGAAGGGCCCTCTCTGGATGGAGCAACAGCCGGTAAATGATTAAGAGCTTGTTTTTAGATACATTTGCAATTATACTGAGATGCAGAACTTCATCACGTTTTGGTAAAATTACACCTCACAATTGGGGTGTGAGTCACCTAAATGTCACGGCATAGAGAAGAAATTATACACTCTTGGTTTTATATAGAACCTTATAGGGTTTCTGTCAGGTGCTTCATATATAGAGCCTTTTAAGGGTTTCCATCATTTTATGGACTTACTTTTAATGAATTCATTTTTAACCGTAATAATATTTTATGACTTAAACAGCGTGTAAACATGCTTTATCAGATAAAATTTAAATAACAACATGAAAGTATTATGCAGTTTTTGGCATAAAGTGTTCTTTAAAATTGAGTCAAGATCCCTTGGGTTTTACCACATTAAAACTTTTTTTTCGAAGAGTACACCATCTATGCATTTATACACAAAAAAACTGATGAAGGATTTAATGTGAAACTATTTGAACAGCTAGTATTAGTATTAAATTGCTAGTAAAATAACGGCAAATAACACATTGAATTTAACGTGACATTTTAAGTAGTATTTTCTTGCAAAACGTACTTTAATAGTTTT
Source organism: Abramis brama (assembly GCF_963993115.1). Lineage (NCBI taxonomy): Eukaryota > Metazoa > Chordata > Actinopteri > Cypriniformes > Leuciscidae > Abramis > Abramis brama. Next base: position 32,311,694 of record NC_139971.1, read on the forward strand.
ATTTACAACGTCTTTTTACAGTGTATTGTGGTGATTGTCTCAATTTTTTTTATTTAAAATATTTTTATTTATTTCGAGAAATATATTGCAAACAGTTTTTAAATTTTGTTGCATTCAAGTAGCAAAGTATTTATTTTTTTGTCAAATCAATTATTTTTATTCATTTATTTAGAGGACCCAACATAATACAAAAAATGCAAAACATTTTAGAAATGTAATCCAATTTAATGTTTTCGAAAATTATAGTTTAATAAGCATAATATTACATTTTTTTAATGAATTTTGATTAATGAAGTATATGGAGTATTTCTAAAAATTCCTTGGAAGATTGAAAACATTCTAATAATCTCAAAGTTAGGAACACAAATGATGCAAACGTTTCTAGTAAATGTGCACTTCAGTGTATCGTATGGAACGGTCTTTGAGAAGCGCAGTGAAACAGATCGTCTAAAGTTTATTTCCAGCAACTGACACTAGTGTCAGCCTGCCATGTGTTACCAAATGTGTCATCATGAATATCATGAGCCAAGTTGCAGTATAATTGGTCATTGAGCAATTCATCAGACCCTGAAGTAGTCTTCTGTTCTCTTCATGTAATATGTAATGTGACCAAATTCAAATGCATAATTTTGACCCAAACCATCAAAGATCAAGCTTATAATTTGAAGACAAGTATCGGATATCAAAGTTTTCAGTCATGAGCCAAAATAGAGCTGATGTGCTTCTATCCAAATGCTTTGAATTGCATGAGAGACTGGCGTTATTCAGTAATAATTGTGTTTACATGAGCGGTATGTGGGGGTGCATCACTGGGGAATGTGTTGGGAAGAAGGGTGTGCTGGACGGGTTATCTCTCACTATTAAGGAGGTAATGCTGCGTTTGTAGGCCTGTCAGCCAAAGTTTGGAGCACATGGGAGAGGGAGGGACTGCTACTACTCATGAGGAGAAACAGAGAGATCGTTTAATTAATAACCACTGTCCCTTTTCCCCATGACCCCATCCGAGAATTGTCTAGTTACACACAAAGCTTGATGCCTCTTCCCAAATACTGATGGCTTTGAATATCAAAACGGGACCACAGAGCACACAGCGTCTGTTAAAGCAATAGGTAAGAAAATAACATTTCTGATATTTGTTACTAAAATAAATCAGCTTTGATAGCTTATATGACTTTTGGCGAGGGTGGGTGAAGAGATTTACTGATTTGAAATTGCACTATGTTATGAGACCCTCCGTGTGTATGAGCATGTAAGCTCATGGGAAATTATAAATTATGGATTAATTGCATATAAAAATGGGAAACTGGTTGTTGTGACTGATGTATTAATCAATATCGCTAATGGTTGAGGCCTGGTCTAATAGTAGCTTGTGACACTGTGGCCTTGTCCACATATCCTAAATCACAACACTGTTACTTTTCTTAAAAGAACCAGTGTTTCATCTTGTATTATTTACAAGAAAGGCGTGAACATCATAAAATGGCACTGTTGATGGAAAAAGAGCATTGCTGCCGGGCGTAGATGGTGTGTTACCTCCAAAGTTTTCAAAGGTATGGCGCTAGAATTGCTTTATACGGTTTCAAAAGAACATAAGCAGACATGCTAATATTGACACTTTTAAGCACACATAACATTTTCCTTCCTGGACAAGTTTGTTCAGTTTATGGTTTCTTAAAGTAATAGCACTGTGAAGTAAAGTAATTAAAACCTAATTTCATAGTGCTGAAAGTTAAAGTAATTAAAACCTCATTTAAAGTCCCAATGTAGTAAAACTTCTGAACATTCATCTAATATAGATTTCATTTCAGCCACATAAGGTAGGCGAACACTAAATGATCCCTCTCTACCTGTCAAGATTATAAACGGTTTTTATAAACACTATGTTTTTATAAAAATGATATAGTTGCCTGGTCTAACCTGGCCTATAGAGAAGAATCTGAGATTACTGGATGAAATATTGTGCTGTGCTATCAAAACATAGAGTGAATAATTCAAAAGACGACGATAGGTAATTCAGCTATTGAAAAACATGGAAAAAGCAGACATCATGAAATTTAGTGCCAGACTGTTCAGGTGTGCTAAATAACATGACCAGAGCTGGAACTGGTGCAAAGGTCACTGCAATTATTTCTAACATTTCCCATTGAAAAAAAAACCCACGATAATTATGTCCTGCATATCTGAAATGACTTCTAACAGTTACGACCATAAGATTAACAGGACATTGTCCTCCTGAATGGTTTCACAAGGGAACCTGAATGAAATCTGAATGATATTGCTGTAGTATAAAAGGTTAATCAGTTTTTTGTCCTGAATATTGCACCTAAACCAAAGTGTAACAATTTATGTAAAGTGTTTTTCTAGATTGCGTAAATACCTTAATTTGCAATAAAACCTTCCTCCATATGCAAGTAAAGAAATCACTTCCTCCATTTGTCTAGAAGAAACAGGATTAACCCCATCATTTCCATTCTGAACTGAGGGATCTTTGGACGCCAAGACTCAACACACAGGCTTCTGAATGAATGAGTGGGTGGGCCATGACGTCAATGTGGTGGGACCTTTACAGATCCCAACCAGCGATGCATTCCCTCTATCAGAGGGCTCACACTTTTTTGGTGAGTAGGCTATATTGGAAATTCACACTGATTTCTTTCTTATGTTTTGCTAATCCTATATATTTTGCCATGGGTGATGTAATAAAACTGAGTCAGAAACTATGAAACTAACTGAAGCAAATTTCTGTTATTAGCAGAAGCAAAAAAGTGAAACTGTCACCTTTAATTTTACCACCACGTGTCAGCATGTTTTGTCCTATGACATTTATAAAACTAGATCGATCCTACCTGTTATGAGACCGGGAACTGTGACTGTCAGGTTAATGAGCAACTATAGCAACCTTTGTTCACACTAGCACTTCTGAGGATTTCGAGTGTTCAGGAACAGTAATACTTTGTGAAAAGAGACACAAAGACACATGCTGAGGAGTTGAAGGAATATAGTTGGATGGTTAGGAATCGATACAGCTAATGATCATCAGTACCCTTACTGGGTCGCACTGAAATGGCCATGGTTCAGGAGAAGGGCTCAGGTCGGTACCACTCATGATACTGACACAGTGCTCATAATATATTGTGTTATGAATATAGTACAAACGTTTTAGATGGCTTTTTACTTGAAAGTTATTGAATTGCCATGCAGGTTGGAAGGAGTTTGTTGTGAAAAAATGTTAGAAACTGAACTACATTTGGGCATAAATGTTTTTTTCATATTTGTTAATAATGAATATAAAAAAGGAAAAGAGCAGATGACCTGATGACTGTAAGAGCTAGTCTTGAAACATACTTAATTCAAGCAACATTTTTAGACACTATTCTAACTTTATTTCCAGCATCATTGTGTTCTGAAACTGTTCAGACCACAATTTATAGCGCAATACGTAAAATACAGTGCTTGTAAAATTCTCAATGCTGCCACATGAGGCGCTGTAGCAGTTATTAGCATATAGTGTCTTCTTTTATGGTCAATGTGAAGAAAATCTTGCTAAGCAAGTTAATTAAAGTCAACATGTTTACAGCAACTAACCTAAATAATAACAAATGCGGTTTAAAGCCGCAATGTAACAGAAGTAGCAACAAATCTGTTCTTATGTGTTAATTATCGAAAATGAAATAAACGTAGGCTGGGGACTAGGTTGTATCCATCGGTTCGGTTGTTGATTGGATGGAGGCAGATCTGTATGCGAGCTTGTAGTTGATTGTAAGAAAGGGGCGGGGCTTATACGAAATAATTGGAGAAGTACGGCATACGACATCAGAGAAGTCTGTCGTTTCAATGGAAAAATGAACAATTACAAGCTCAAATTAAAAAGAAAAATTAAACATATGCAATGATGAATCGATCAGAATAAGATCTCTAAACTTAATTTAGAAAATGGATAGGGTGAGTTTTCAATTTATGCTGACTAGATATTTGAAATGAATATATTATATAATATATAAGATATTCCCTTGGAGTGGAAGCTAATGCATTGGCTCAGCGCTTTTGTATCCGTTTGTGTACATGCATAAAGTGTTACTTGTCTTTAAGGATGCACCAATATGAAAATTGTGGCCTATACCGATAAACGATATCTTGGCCGATAAATCTAAATCCAAATTTGTATATAAATTTTGGTCTCAAGCACACAATTATAATGTTCTCATTGCAATTTTATGTAGCCTATATGACAGATTTGCGCTGCATACTTGTCCCTACTTGTCTTGTTTATTAATAGAGCCGAAAAAGTCTGCAAGTGAATGCTTTTAAACCTACTACCCACAAAAGTGACAATTATCAATTATCAAATATCGACAAACCAAAATTATCATCAAAAATATATAAAAAATCTATAACCAAAACCCTCAGACAGTGATCTTGTGTATTTAAAAAAAAAGATCTTGGTTAATGATTTCTTGTTTTATTTCTGGGTGTGTTCGACTTCTGTATTATGTACAGTACGTGTCACAAAATCTCCTGCTACTATTTAGATAGAGACTGGTTATGTTTTTAATACTCACTTATCAGTAGTGGAGATTTTAATGGCTCTGAGGGTGTCTGCAAGGTAACAGTACCTCAGTGTGTTGTAGTTTCACTAATCGTCCTGTTGGCATAAGAACTATTAGCACTTTGTGCTGGGCTAAATCAGTAAGGTTAACCTGATCTTTGCTTCCCCATGGCACATGTAAACTGACAAGCACTACTCACTCTTGCCATCTTCTCCTCAGATATTCTGGCAGAGCAGAACAGTCCTTTGCTACATGACCAGGAGGTCATGCCCTTCACCAGCTATCCCAGCATGCAGTACACCTCGGTGGAGCCCTCCATGTCATCACCATCATACTACTCCAATCAGCATTGCTACTCACAGTACAGTGGGGAGGAGTGGTACTCTACATCCAATGTGTTTGAGATGAGGAAAGGGCCGTTGGAAGGCAGCTTTGATAATGAGCTTGACGAGTCTTGCCCTGTAGTCCCGACTGCGTGTAAAAGGTCCAGACACGCAGCCCACTCCGGAAGGAGCAAAGGCGAAGAACTGTGTGTTGTCTGTGGAGATACAGCATCAGGGTATCACTACAATGCACTCACATGTGAAGGATGTAAAGGTGAATCCCATTTTACTTTTACTGTGCAGCTGTTATTTGGCACGCTCAAGCTTTTCACAGGGCTGGGAACCGTTCTTAGTTCTTATTCGGTTCGGTTTCTGTTAATGGTTCTCCCACGTCCACGGAACACTGCTACTGAATGAATCAGACAGCTTGATTGCCAAACTAATGAATCTTTTATGCTGGTTCTTTTTTAAGTGAATCAAACTACAGGTATGTGTGTTGGAGCAAGGTTGGAACTAAACTATTAAGGACTGTGGCTCTCCAGGAACTGAGTTTGACACCCCTGTGTAAGCCGTTTGTGTTTGATTCACTAAAAATAACCGATTCATTAGATTATTATTATCAGGAATCGGACTACACTAGTTTTTGATTCTCCAAAATATGCTTAGTCATTAGTTCGGGAACCTGACAAGACTGGTTGCAGTGTATGGTTTTGCTTGACTAGAAGCAGCATATGAATTATAGGCTACTTTCGGGAATCGGATCGTTTTTTGATTCATTTTTTTAAATGCGCCTGAAGGACTTGATTAGCTGGATCAGGTGTGTTTAATTGAGGTTTAAGCTAAACTCTGCAGGGCTGTGACCCTCCATGGACTGAGTTTGACACCCAGGCTGAACTATAAAGGCTATACTGAGATCAGCATAGTTACAGGTTGTTCATATGACAACATGTAGATAAAGATACGAAATGTAAATCAAGTTATGATTTTCTCAGTAGGCTAATAGTTTTTATATAAATATGAATCATTTAAATATGTTGAAATGTTAATATAGTTTTAGTGTTGCTGTATAGCTATTAGCCTATTATTGGATTGCATCTTTTTTTTTCATTTACACTATGTAACTTTTGGCCCTCTAGCGGTTAAAAAACAAAACTGTATTTTGCGAAAGAACTGTGTGACTGTACAGATGGTTCTTTCTCATAACTATAAGAGATAAAGAGTATCCTACAGCTCATAAAACATTCACTACTAAGCTTAACCAGTTTAGAAATAGACACGGTAACTTACTTCCTTGAAAATAAATTCCAGCACATTGCTACAGCAACCCATAATGAAATGACGCTTCACAGATAATGCTCCACAATCTGTTACATATGGCAATTTATCTGTTCCATAAAATTCCTATACTCGCCTGTTGAGTAATAAAAACACAATCTCTCGCTTTTACAACATTTCAAATTCCTCAGTTCTCGCCATTTCCGAAAAGCCGACACACACACACACAGGTTCCTGACCGACGACGAAGACTTAACAGAGCAGCCATCAAGTGTTTGTTGCTCGTTTTATTACGAGCTCTGACTCATTCTCTTTTTGCCAGCAGGCTCTGTTCGGAGGTCGTTGTTGTTTTAAACGGGTGATTCCCCGGAGGTTTAATATTTAGCTACTCCATGTCAACCTTTTTGGGTTGGTTAGATGGTTGTGATAACTAACCTAGAAAGTAGCTGGGACACCGGATAGGACAAACGCACACTCGAGTGACGAAGGCCTACGCAATTTCCCGCAAAAACCATCCCGACTGGTAAAAAAAAAACAACAAGAAAACAAAAAACTTATAATAGGTTCACCATAGTAAATCAGGTTAAAACATGTTTTGCAATAAAAAATGTATGATGTTTTGTTCATTTTGAACAAAGAAAGTTCTCATCATTTGGCAATTTTTTTATATAGCCTATATATATTTATCCAACCAGCCTGACATAGTTGGCTCAACCAATGGTGTGAGTTTGGAGCGGGACTATCTGCCTCCCTCAAAGAAGACATAGGCTAATGGAAAGCTGTTTTGAAAACAATTATTTTCGCTATATTATTTCATGCAAGAGACATAGAAATTACACATAACTTTTAAGGTCAAACATAGCTTTGCCATTTTTTTTATTTTTTATATATATAACGTGCAGTTGCACCCTTTGTTCTGTGACCTCTTTAAACCTTCATATTGCAGTGTGCCTAGTCTTAAAGTGCAGCCATGGCTACATAACTTATGAAGGACGTAATAAATGACATGTATACCCCATGCATGCGCCAATTTTAGCTCTTTGGAAAAATCATTGGCTGAATGACTGCAAGTGTAATTCCACCTGTGCATGGACAATGCCCAAAGGGCAGATTCTGGGCTATGTGTCCCGAGTCCCATAGGGTTGGCTGGGTTTGCACCTTCACGTTCAGTTTGGATTGGGTTCCCTCTCAGCTTTCTGCTGAATAATGATGTAGGCAACCAGAGCCACACGCCGCCATGCAAAGTTAATGTGTGTCATTGTGCTCATGGGCTCATGCTGGAATAATTACCTGTTCCAAAAACAACTGCACATGTTTGTCTGCTGCCTAGAACTGGAAATCAAGCATCCAGGAGTATCGGTATTACAGTACTGAACGTAATGTCTTAAACATTACACCATATACGTTACATGTACTGGGCTGCAATGAACCTATTCCTTGATCTGTGTTTACAAATTGACCTTCTTGTCTCTGCTAATAGTCTAGGCTTGTAGCCACTTTTGCTTCTAGTATTTTTACTATAGTTTTCAGAATAAGAGAATGGTTATAGAGCAAATTATTTAGCAATGAATTTTGCACCTGAATGCTTTTGTATATTCTTGCCATCTGTGTGTCAGACAGGGTGAAAAAAGACCTAAAAATACATATTTACTAAAACAGTGGATTTTAGGGGGTAAATTGTGTGATTTTTTCTAAATAATAACTTCGTAACAATAGTAATATTAGTAATAATAATAAAATAAGCAAAAAGAAGACATCAAACAATTATTGAAAAGGAAGACGTCCATAACTATGTTATTGATGCAATGGTATTTCTTCTAAGGTTTCTTCAGAAGGAGTATCACAAAGAATGCTGTATATAAGTGTAAGAGTGGAGGAAACTGTGAGATGGACATGTACATGCGCAGGAAATGCCAAGAGTGTCGACTCAGGAAGTGCAAAGAGATGGGCATGCTCGCAGAATGTGAGTAAAAGCACTGCAAACTTTGTAAACTTTGTTCCTCGTCAGCCTGAAAGTCACGCAATAATGTGAAATCAGATGATTTCTGATTTCGTAGGCCTTTTTGATCTGTTAAACAGCCATTTTCAATAAATACAAAGTTCTGTCTTGAAACTCTAGATGACACAGGCTAATAGGTCCTAACTCAACCTGCTCATAATCACATAATTTTTTGTAGGGCACAGGTGATTGGTTCCTGCTGTATCAGTAGCCAATGAGCTCACATGCTGAACCTTCAAATATATGGCATTTGCTGTAGCAGTTGCAGTGTGCTTTCAGAAACCCTCCACATTCCCCAGCTCCACCTGTATAGAAAAGTTTCACATGAATAGGATGGATGAAAATATTGAATTGTTACCTAGAATCATTATTTTTAATTAGCATAAAACAGAGTCTGTCGTTCAAAAGATATTGTACATAAACCTTGATAAGAAACAGATTGCTTGTATCCAGCATGTCAATCTAATTTATCTCTTTTGTATTTGCATCCTCAGGCTTGTTAACTGAAATCCAGTGCAAATCCAAAAGACTGAGGAAAAACACAAAAGCCTCATCTGACGAAAGTATAGGGGATGATGTTGGTGATAGTAGAGATGCTAAACAGGTTGTATCTACCACAAAACCCTCCCAGGTAAGAGCGCAGGTACTGATCGGGTTGTTATTATAATCAGTTGTGAGTTTCTAGAAAAACAAATGATGCAGAAATGTCACTTTTTGATTCGTTCAACTTTAGTTTTTGAGATACAGGGTGTTTCTCAATATGCGTTCTTCAGCGATCTTGCGTCCTTGTGTTCTCGTTTTACGTCATCATTAACCGTCGAAGTTCAGACCCAATTCTCAAGAACGCAAGTACAGAGGACGCATGAAAGAACCCGGATGTGTTCTTGATACCGAGGATGCATCGAATGCAGACTTGAGCTAGTACTCGCCTGGTGTCCCAGAAGTCATTGCGGCCGGTTCCGAGTTCGTTCTTCCAAGGAAGCTTGGCAAGACCGGTCTCCACAAGAACACAAGTCCGTTCTCTGCGTTCTTGGAATTGAGAAACAGCCACAGTTTCCTTGATGCTATGCTTGTTATAATATAACTTTTCAGGTATAATTGCAAACTAAAGTTAAGGGTGTTCTATGGCAACTTTTATTGAAGTGCTATAAAAGGTAAAAGGTCAACCTCAATGATTCTCTTGACTATGGTGACAAAATATCATTCTTCTCACTTTTGCCCACATACGGTTACTCCTGAAAGATTATATGATGAAGGGTTGTAAAATGGCTGTGCAGAATCAAACGTTGATTAGTTGACAGTGACACCACCAAAAAATTGACACCACCAACCGTTATTCTTTAGTCCACGTATCTGAATTCCCCTGATCCAAATGCAGAAAAAAAAGGTTTATACATTTTGACTTTTTGCCACATTTTCTCATTTCAGGAAAATATAGAACTGAGCCAAGACCAGCAGGCTTTGATAAGTTATATAGTTGATGCTCACAACAAACATCGCATCCCCCAGGATATGGCAAAAAAACTGGTATGTCTTCTGGAAATAAAAAAAAAAACCATCAACCTTACGCCCTTACTTATCTTATTTTAGATCACATTCTTTTATCTTTTATGATTCATCAATGTACAAAGCATTCAAATGCTACTGTTAAAATCAGTAAACAACTTTGCCTTTTCTTATCTCTGTTAAATCATTATATAACCAAGGTTATTGCCACCCCAATGTCACAAAAGTGGCTCATTTGCATGCTGATATTTTTTCCCCCTTCTAATGTCCATAGCTACAAGAGCAATTTAACACAGAAGAAAACTTCCTTCTACTGACCGAAATGGCAACTAGTCACGTCCAGGTGCTGGTTGAGTTCACAAAAAACATACCAGGTACTGTTATTTCTAATTGTAGAATTCTAGAGTTGCTGCCTTAAAGTTGCCTTTTTAAGTACAATCAACTTGGATGTTTAAGTAATTTCAACTTCAATATTACATTAAACTGACTTTTAGAAAAACGAGTTGAATCTTGTATAACTTATAATTTTTTTTAAAGCAATGTAAAAACACATGTTGTCATAACTTATTGATCATATAATTTCTTTACAGTGTATAGTAGTTTCTGTAAAATTGTTTGAAAAAAACAAAAACAAGATCACATGGTTCAAGATAAGGTCATGTGACACTTTTTATATTACACTGATGTCCTATGAAGAGGTTGCAATAAACTCCACCAGTTCTAAGCAAACATACTCAGGTTCTTGTTTTCTGAGCAGGTTTTCAGTCTCTGGATCACGAAGATCAGATCGCTTTATTGAAAGGTTCCGCCGTAGAGGCGATGTTCCTGCGTTCGGCCCAGGTTTTCACAAAGAAACTGCCCAACGGACACACAGAGGTGCTGGAGGACAGGATCAGAAGGAGCGGTAAGCTCATTATTTGGATTGCAGCATAATTTACAGCATGATTCATGAACTGCTTCTATGGAGTGTTCAAAGGAATCATGACTCTGGGATTGGGTTTCAAACTGAGCCCCTTAAAGCCCAGAACAAAGTTCATAAAGTTCAATGGGCAAGTTATATTAATAATGTATCTGTCCGCCCTAAATAACGTCAGGAAATTTGCCATTGATAATCGCGTGGTGCATGTTACACATGTAAAAGGACACTAAAAGTCCAACTGGTTTCGGTTTCACAGAAGTCTAAGCACTGGATGACTGCCAGGAACAGCATAAAGAGGAAAGCCCTCATACAGCATGTTGCTAGTGAATATCATATCTTCTGCTTTATATCACATCAAATTGTGTAGAACACTTGGTTGTGTTATAGTAGGATGCACAATCAATTCTCTCTCTTAAAAGCATCATAAAGAGATAGTTCAGCCAAAAATACAAATTCTGTCATTGTTTACGCACCCTCAAACACTTTAAAACCTGTATGCATGTCTTTGTTCTGCTGGACACAAAGGAAGATATTTAGAAGAATGTTTGTAACCAAGCAGATTTCATGCCCCATTGACTACCATAGTATTTTTGTTCCTACTATGGAAGTCAGTGGGGTTCATCAACTGTTTGGTTACCCATATTCTTCAAAATATTTTTTTGTGTGTGTGTTCAGCAGAATAAAGAAACTCATACTGGTTTGGAATAACTTGAAGGTGACAGAATGTTCATTTTTGGGTGAACTATCTTTTTGTTGTTGCTCCACGTTTACTCCACGCTGAATCACCTTTATTTCAAAGACGGTTGCTTTCAGCCTCTCAGTATTTGAAAAGCTGTAACGATCCGTCCAGTTAGTGATATTTCTGAACAGACAGATGAATGCAGAGTGGTGTACACCGTTTTGAGTCCTCCAGCATGGGCTTGGGAATATTCACGCAAAAGGCCAGCGGGGGAAAAATAGATGCACTGTCTAAAGAGACTATTGTTCTCTATCTAAACATCGAGAGGCCTATTGTCCCACTCTCTGGCTCTCAGCGCCTCTGACATTTCTCTAGCGTGAAGTGCGTCAGTGTCAGTGTTTTTTTTTTTGCTCTCTTTTTTTGGAAAGTTATGACAAAGGTTATCCTTTCATCTGAAGGGAAATGAATGAAACTGAGAAAGGAGTCTGCGTGCTGCGATCATTTCATCTCTCGAGGCGGGTGGCGACTGTTTTGTTTATACTGAGTTTTTGAAAAGTTCGTTACACTCCAGCACTGTTTTTCTTTAATATTAACATTTTGGTAAGCTGAATTGTTAAGTCATGTTTTTAATGTCCCAGCTGCATCAGTGCGTCTTCGGTGTGTCGGGTTTCCCTGATTGGTCGGTCTGTAAACCAAACCCTTACGGCTCTTCACACTGAATGCTTTACATCAGAAAAGAGCTCTCGGCTTGCATAGCCAGCAAAGTATGATAATTATATCAATGATAATGATAAAGACAAAGACCTCGCACAAAACACAGGAAAGCCCTTCAAATACAGGCTTCAAATGAACTGCTGTTACCGAGAATCCCACTGAATGTGGAAACGCACAGCTGTGGGGATCCGAGGCCAGATTCAGATCAGCTCGGACCTAACAGACAACACAAAGCAACAAGGTCACGACCCCTGATGATCTTATTTCTCGTTTTTGTCAAATTGTATACATTTCTTACAAAAGATACTAAATATTATTTTAAGAATGGATTTTAAATTTATTTTATTTTTCTTATGCCTCACTGACAAATTGTTTTTAAATGTCATTTAAATAATACATCTAACCAAACAGCTTAAAATTAGAGATATAATCTTTTAACTTACTATCACAAGATATGAATATTTCTTTTAAAGGGTTAGTTCACCCAAAAATGAAAATTCTGTCATTAATTACTCAGCCTAATGTCGTTCCAAACCCATAAAACTTTCGTTCCTCTTCGGAACACATAGACCGTCAATGGAGGGACAGAAAGCTCTCAGATTTCATTAAAAATATCTTCATTTGTGTTACGAAGATGAACGAAAGTCTTACGGGTTTGGAACGACATGAGGGTAATGACAGAATTTTCATTTTTGGGTGAACTAACCCTTTAAAAATGCCTTATCTCACAGGTAAATAGTATATCTCATTTAAAGTATAATTCAAACCAAACTTGAGTGAAATTTATGCTGAAAATTCAAGATGTAATATCTGAAAACAATTAAGTCTTATTATCTTACACAGTTTAAAGAATATTACATGTTTTAAAGAGAAAACAAGAAAATGTAATTAAAAAGTGCATAAGATGAAATGTAGCCATGAATGTTTATTAATGATGGATGGGTGGATTCTGGATTCTGAAATTGTGCGATTGAATAAATCCATAGGACACTCACTGTTGCTTTTAAATATAGGCAACACTGCCACCCTGAGGCCCCAGAATGAAACAGGCCATTTCTAAAACAAATACATTTTGTACATTCAACAAAGACAGTTTTACAACTGAATTCTTAAAAGTGTGACTCAGATTTATCTATCTATAAATTACGGGAACGTCTTTCTGTCTGTGTGTGTATGTGTGTGTTATTCGCATATCTCTCGAACCGTTAGTCTGATGGATTTCAAACTTGACAGGTGTCTCGCTACGGGCATGAGTTTGACATTGTTTGGATTAGAAATGCAAAAAATATCGGTAAATATATATCGGTAAAAGAAGCACACACTGGCTTTTGCCGCTCTAGCCACTCTGGCTTTTGACCCTCACAGAGAGGGTCGAAGAAAGCAGTGGAGCTTAAGTAGCTTGGAGTTCACTGTGTAGCCTGCTCCCTGAATTGTGTAGTTCAGTGTTCCACATTTATTGTATGTCATTATGTCAATATCAGTATTTGCTTTCTACCATGCACAAATAAAAATGTCACTGAACCTTTGCTGTGTAATTGTAACAATGAGCACTCAAACACACCAAACCAACAATTACTAAAAACACTCACAAAAACTGATTTTGCACGGGCACTTTGCACTGCTCACTGAATCGACGCGCTTATTCATTTGTGGATGTTAACTGAATCTATAAGTCAGCTATGCTGTTTACTTTTGAATATTATATTTCATTCTGGTGTGCTTAATGTTATCGCTGCTGTGTAGTAGCCTATGCTATTCACCAACTAAACACATCCTATTCAATGCGTTCAGTCTCTTTCACAGCCATCATTTGTAGTTGCCTATTCGCAAACTGTTTGCTCAAGCATAGCGTTTTCTCAGAGTTCACTGTGTGCTACCATGCACAAATAAATAGTCACTGAACTTTTGCTGTGCAATTGTAACAATGAGCACTCAAACACACCAAACCAACAATTACTAAAAACACACAAAAGACTGATTTTGCACGGGCATTTTGCACTAGTTAATTAAACTTTATGGAGGTATGATTAGTGCCACGTGAAAGAATGCATGCTTCATTTAACTTTAGTAATAGCCAGTATGTAAATATGCGCATTGGGCTCAGCAGGTTATTTTTAAATGTAATCATAGCTGAGGTAATAAATGACTGCTGTTTTCATGTTGTCATTACTGGACTTTCAATAGAGTGATTTAGAAAATAATTTCAAAGCTTGGTGTGTATCTTCATGAATCGCTTTATTTCCTCAGGAATATCTGAAGAGTTTATGACACCCATGTTTAACTTCTATAAAAGCATTGGGGAGCTGCAGATGATGCAAGAGGAACATGCTTTACTTACTGCCATCACAATCCTCTCACCAGGTGAGCAGATATCTGTCACTTAATGTTCTAAATAAAAAGTTGCAGAATGCTGATTAATTAGTTTAGTTTGGTTTATTTCTTATTTGAGCAAAATAAAAGAACACAATCATGCAAAAGTTTGGGTACGGTAAGATTTTTTAATGTTTTTGAAAAAAAATTATCTTATGCTCAACAAGGTTGTGATTATTTGATCAAAAATACAGTTAAAACAGTAATATTATGAAATATTAATCCAATTTCAAATAAAAGTTTTCTATTTTAATATATTTTAAAAATGTAATTTATTCCTGTGATGGCAAAGCTGAATTTTCAGCAGTCTTCAGTCACATTATCCTTCAGAAATCATTCTGATATGTTGATTTTGAACCGAGATGCTATTTTTGTAATGTGAGCTATAGTTACAGGACAGTTTTTAGTGTCATTGTTTGTCTGGAGCTGGTGTGCTTCTGCCGAATAACAACAAATTATTTTTTGTATATACTCGTGTATGTTCATTTTTTGTTCATCCTTGTCTTTCGTTTGTCATCTTCGCTTTATTTTTCGCAAAGCATTATTTTGCTTCTCTTCAGCTATAATAAAGAGACATCCACTCTTGCAATGCATGTTCGTGCATTTTGGGGGGCGGAGCAAGACGAGAGGGGTGTGTTTCAAATATCAACAATGTTTCAAAGAAATTGCTTACTGTACCTTTAAACCCACTTTTGGTTCTTATGTAATTAATCAACTATGCAGTTTGTTCTGTTCTAATAATAAGTTAAATGGTTAATGATTAATAAGTTCACAATAGAGAAGCTACCACATTTTTGTCATTGTTTTAAGCTTTAGAAGGCCACAAAAAAATGTGTTCCATTTGACTGAAACTGTTCTAACCACAGACAGGCCATATGTAAAAGACCAGCAGGCAGTGGAGCGTCTGCAGGATCCCATGTTGGAGGTGCTGAGGAAGGTCTGTAAGCTACAGCACCCTCAGGAGCCCCAGCACTTTGCAAGGCTTCTCGGTCGTCTAACTGAGCTTCGCACCCTCAACCACCACCACGCCGAAATGCTAGAGTCATGGCGCATGAGTGACCACAAGTTCACCCCCCTCCTCTGTGAGATCTGGGACGTTCAGTGACTTTGTGACACAAAATGCAGGGGGGGGGAAATGGGTGGATGAAGGACTTTTACTAAGCTGCCAAATAAAGGAGTTTACACACTTTTGAGAGAATTTGACTGTTAAAGTATAAAATGTAAACGGTATACATTGCCAAATGTCAAGTAAAGCAGGAAGTAAAAATTATTTTAAGACACCATCAACTCTTCAAGAAAAGATTGAGGGACACATTTTGATATTGTAATACCTTTGTAAATGTTTACCTGGCCTTTGCTACTTGATTTTTTTAAAATCTGCATAATCTGAGGATTACATGGCTTTTTACACTTTATGTCTGTTTGTGTATTGTGTAATTCATCTAAATATTTTAAGATTCTCAAAATCTGTACTTCTTGACCTGTGGTCAATCTTTTCACATTTTGAAAATCATGTGAATTTCCAGTCTTCTTTTGTGCATAAATGTGTGTTTATCTGGAAGTTGGTGTTTACCACTGTATACTGTATAAACAGCATTATGAGTACATTCATACATACAGATTCAGTGATACACTATATGGCCAAATATATGAGGACACATCAACAGACCCATGTGCAGAGCACAAAACCATGAAAATTCACCCAAAAATGAAAATTCTGTCATTACTCACCCACCCTCATGTTGTTCCAAACCCGTAAGACTTTCGTTCATCTTCGAAACACAAATGAAGATCTTTTTGGTGAAATCTGAGAGCTTTAGTTTCGGTCCCTCAATAGACAGATACGTAAATACCACTTTGACACTACAAAAAGTTCATAAAGGGATCGTAAAACGAATCCATATGAGCGGTTTAGCCAAAATTTTCTGAAGAGACATGATCGCTTAATATGACCAACAGATTTAATTTAGGCTTTTATTCACATATAAACATTGACCAACAAACAAACAAAAGCTCAACCAAACCTGCTTGACGCGCGAGAACAAACCTCTTGCGGTAACACACGAAGGATGAACCTCATTGGTTGTCGCACATCAAGAGAACATTCTTGAGCTTCTGTTTACCACAACTGATGTGTGATTTGATCATTGTTTATATGTGAATAAAAGCCTAAATTCAATCTGTTCATCATATAAAGCGATTGTTTCTCTTCAGAAAATTTGACTAAATCACTCATATGGATTAGTTTTACGATTTCAACTCTTTAAGAACTTTTTGTAGAGTCAAAGTGGTATTTACGTAGCTGCCAATTGAAGGACAGAAAGCTCTCAGATTTCATCAAAAATATCTTAATTTGTGTTCCGAAGATGAACGAAAGTCTTACGGGTTTAGAACAACATGAGGGTGAGTAATTAATGAAAGAATTCCATCCAATATGTTTTCATCAAATTCATGAGCAAGTGAAAAAAGTGAAGGGAAAGTGTTGATGTGATGGTATAGGCCTAACGTTACATAGCCAAAAAAGCAGATGTTAAATACATTATGGCCAAAACATACATGGACACTTGAATGCACCCATGTGTGCTTTTTTGAACGGTATTTCAAAACTTTATTAATATTGGATTAGTCCTCCATTACAATTTCATTCTTCTGGGAAGGCTTTCGGTCCCACTAAGCACGTTTTCACACCTGGCTCGTTTCGAGCGTTTGTCTCGGAACCTGGTGCGTTGTTTGCCTTTAGTTTGGTTCGTTTAGGCCTAAACACGGCATTCACGCTCAATTGAAAACAAACTCTGGGGCGGTTCGGTTGAGGTGAGAAAGCAATCCCACCCAACGGACCAACAAACCAAGGGGAATAGGGGGAATTGGGGGGATGTAGGCCTAAAAAAATGTATTGCATCACAATAAGTGTATTGTGATTGTCAAAACAATTTAGTAACTAAACTGAATTTTAAAGGGTCATGAAACCCTAAACCAAAATTTCTGAGATTTTAACAGAGGTATGTGTGTTGAACACCATTGAAGACAATGTTAGCATCTGTTAGATTTAATAGTAGGGGGAAAATGGTTAAATTTTAGTTTTTATATGCTATTTTCGTCTTCCGGGTTTAAAAGGCTTGTTCGACTTCATGCAGCTCTGCGCAGACCGATCGGCGGCTGACTTGAAGCAGTGCATGCCGGTTAGAAATTTTGTCCGACTTGATACAGCGCCGACGCCACGTGACTGCGTCCATCAAAGTACCGCGAGAGCAATTCGAGAGTATCCGGAGAACTTCTCAAGAGCGGCTGCACCATAGACAGTAAAAGAAATGGACACAGCGACCCCATTGGATTCAACGGAGACAAAAGGTGTGTTCGACATCGGCTGCGGCTGGATGCACCCGATCGGCGAGAGTAGCCGCGTGCAGGCGGGGAGGAGCTGCAAACGGAGACGTGAAGTCGGACACTTTCTGGTTCCCGTAGTGACCGCTCACGTGGTGTTTGCATACTTTACCACAGCTGCAGTGAAATAAATGCAATATTTGCCAAATAATACACAGATGTTTCAGAGACATTTTCATTCAATACTTTATGCACAGCTTTATACAGCGTTTGAACAAGAATAAAGTTCAACATACTATCAATGAAGTGGAGTCAACGTTTTTTAAGCAGTTTTAATTTGATAAACATGACACAATATAATATGACAACGACATGAAAAGAGTGTTCACTGTTATAATAAACTGATTTGAGAGCTTTAGAGGAACTAAAGGTGTTCGAAATAAACACGAAACACACGTGATCGTTGTCATGCGTTGAATCCGGCCAATCGTGGAACAGCTGTGTCGTCATCAGCCCACGTGCAGCCCAGTGCAGCCGCTCTTGAGAAGCTGCGCTGGCTGAGTTCTCCGGCTACTCTCGAATTGCTCGCGCAGTACTTTGATGGCATACGTCACAGTCACGTGGCGTCGGGGCTGTATCAAGTCGGACAAAATTTCTAACCGGCATGCACTGCTTCAAGTCAGCCGCCGATCGGTCTGCGCAGAGCTGCATGAAGTCGAACAAGCCTAAAAGGTGTGTTCGACATCGGCTGCGGCTGGATGCAACCGATCGGCGAGAGTAGCCGCGTGCAGGCGGGGAGGAGCTGCAAACGGAGACGTGAAGTCGGACACTTTCTGGTTCCCGTAGTGACCGCTCACGTGGTGTTTGCATACTTTACCACAGCTGAAGTGAAATAAATGCAATATTTGCCAAATAATACACAGATGTTTCTGAGACATTTTCATTCAATACTTTAGGCAGACTGCTTCATACAGCGTCTGTTTGAACAAGAATAAAGTTCAACATAAGCTATACTATCAATGAAGTGGAGTCTACGTTTTTTAAGCAGTTTTAATTTGATAAACATGACACAATATAACATGACAACGACATGAAAAGAGTGTTTACTGTTATAAAAAAAAACTGATTTGTGAACTTTAGAGGAACTAAGGTGTTCGAATAAACACGAAACACACGTGATCGTTATCATGCGGTGAATCCGGCCAATCGTGGAACAGCTGTGTCGTCATCAGCCCACGTGCAGCCCAGTGCAGCCGCTCTTGAGAAGCTGCGCTGGCTGAGTTCTCCGGCTACTCTCGAATTGCTCTCGCGGTACTTTGATGGCATACGTCACAGTCACGTGGCGTCGGCGCTGTATCAAGTCGGACAAAATTTCTAACCGGCATGCACTGCTTCAAGTCAGCCGCCGATCGGTCTGCGCAGAACTGCATGAAGTCGAACAAGCCTAAAGTGAAGCCCATTAGAAACTCTTACTTCCTGGGGGTCCAGCGTACTGCGCAGACTCAAGCTGAGCTTGACGACGTAGATGTGACGTGAGCAAACCGTCTGTCTTCTAGTAGCTGTGCCAAGAGAAATCTGAATCATTCCCTTCCGAAAGTTGCAGAGACGGAGAGCGTGAGTAGGAGCTGTCCATGAGCGAGGAGCAGGAAAAACTTTTAGTTGTAAACATCTTCCGTTGTAAACCAACTTCCGGTTTAGCGGACCCTCATTCAATTTCGAGGAGAACTGCAGAGAAGTCTTACTGATAAAATGTCACATAAGATAAGCTAGTAATTTTCCCACACAGGACAGCAACACTACAAAATTGTTATTTTACAATATGATGCATTGTTTTACATTAAACTACACAAAAGTATATAGTTTAAATGTATCAACCTTGAAAATATTCATAAGTAAAATGCAACATATGCAGTAATATAAAAGCAGAACCATCATAAAAACCCCGACAAGGTTTTTTTCCTGCAGAATTCCTTTACTTTTACTCTTGATGCCTTAAGTACATTAGAGTATGCAAGATAATTTTGCTTAACTAAGGTTTGAAATATATGACTAGTAGTTTTTCCCCAATGTGGTATTAGTGGTTATTAAAAGTATTTTAGTGTAATAAAGTATCTCAATATTTATTCCATGAGTCAGCCCTGCAAACCTGTTGGTAGACAACTTAGTGGATAGTGAAAATATGCAGTCAAACACTCTGGAGACCATCCCAGATGATGTCCCACCAGCAGGAGGCCTTACCAGGGTCTCTATTGTGGAGCCCATCCCGATCCAGCAGCACACCAGGGTCTCCCACTCAGCTGAATAAAAGTCTACATCATTTTTTCTTATTTTATGTACTGTAAATTTAAATGTTTATGTTGAATTTGAGATGTTTAACGCATGTTGTAAATAGTTGGGGGGAAAAAGGTATCGAAGAATTTGTTTCATGTAGAAATTATGACTGTCATTACAAAAATAAACAATGTCCAGAGCAATGAATTCTCTTTTATTTACACATTTAAAGTTGCATAATTTTTTTTTCCTTTTAAAAAATATAAGTGAAAAAAGTTAAAGAATATATATATATATATATATATATATATATATATATATACACATATTTCTCAATCATTCTTTCAAGAAGAGAAAACAGCCTGTCCATTCTCTCCAGTGCTCTCCTCGCCTCTGCAGTCCCATGTCATCTCTAATCAAGTCCAAAAACTCAACCTCTCTGTCTCGCCTTCTTCGTGGTGCTGGTGCTGATGCTGTTGCGGGTGCTAGTGCGGGTACTCATGCTGCTGCTGCCCCTGGCTCCTCCTCTTCTTGGTCACACACTGCTGAACTCGGCCCTGGTGTGTCCTCAGGGATTGAGGCAATGAGGGTGCAATGCCTCTGTCCCAACACCTCATCCATGAGGACAAACCAGGGCCAAGTTGCAGCAGTGAGTTTCCCACTCACACCATCACCTGTCCCAGGACACGTGCAATCCTAAGGCAGAGCAAATTAACCATGGCTTGTTAACAACAACAGCACAATACATTTCGGCAAAGATGTGATCTCAACTTTCTTACTTTGTATTTTTAAAATCATATTCATATTCAGAAATCATATTCATTAATACTCAAATTTGGTTAAAACCTTTGTAGACATAGCTTGCATGACAGCACTACAAAAACACATAAAAGTGAAACCCCATTGCCTTATCTACTGCTTTTCCTATTGTTGTGGGCTTTATAGGGTGAGTGATATTTCGTATTTACACAAGTTAGACAGACTAGTGCAAATATTACAATAAAATTTAATTTAATTTATTTAGTTTATTTTTTATTTTTTTAATTGCAGTTTAATAAATTGAGCTGTCTGCTCCTTGCTCCCTGAAAACAATTATTAAACTAATATTAGCACAAGTTTTGCCTCAGACCACCTGACAAATGAAACCACGCAATGGTGACGAATGAGTTAAGATGAAGTTTAAAAGCAAGAAAAACTTGTGGCTTTTAACTCTGGTTTCGCTAGCTATTTGAGTAAATGAAAACATAATACTTACATTTAAATGTAAATTTGCCGTCCACCAGCGAACTCTCGGCCGTCATTTTTTTTAATTTTTTTTTATAAAAATGCTGTCGTCACCGCCGCGCGATGACTTATGGGGTAGGATAGTCCGCAAAGTGTCCATTTATGTATCCTCAGAGAATGTCTAATAGGAAGAGAATTGGCACTCTCTGCTTACTTCCGGTTTCTGGACTGGCTGTAGTAACACGTCTCTGTCCATGCGGGGGCGCTCGCAGGCGAGTGCAGAATGAATGGAGGTCTATGGCGAAAAACCCTCAAAATCCACTTTTCTCAGGATATAATTTTTTGTCTAGTAATTTGAATGTTGTATTCGAAAGGAGATGCAAAGAAATTACACATTGCTGGGTGTTAGATTTTTTAGAGTCACTTATTTTGTTTAAAAAGTCTTTTAAAATGTCAATGACGTTAGCAGAATGCTAGCGTGTTATGGGCAACAACAACTCAACCTGTAAGAAATCGAAAAGAAATAAGTACTCGTTCATTCAACTTTCGACCTATAACACATGTTGAACTTGCAAAACCTACAATAAAATCTGAGATTTCTCAACGGCAATCGGGTGAAAGAGACACATTTAGCCGTCTAGCCCCATAGACTCCCATTCAGTCTGCACTCGCCCGCGATCACCTCCAGTGGAATTCTAATGGAACTGCAACCAAGATCGATACAATGGGGCTAATAGGAAGTGCCAAGGCTCTCCGTAGACGGGCTCTGGTATCCTTCCTTTCCAGGCGGGAAGGAAGTCGACCGGAAGTTGAAGCCGGCCGCGTGCCACCATCTTGTAGCAGAACTTCACCTGCAGTTAGCATCCCATTGACTCCCATTCATTTTGGCGTCACTTTGACAGCGAATAACTTTACATCTGAGGCGTTTGAAGACTCCATTTGTCCATTATTTATTTCTAAAGAAACACGACAATGTATAAAATGCTCCATTACCTTGTAGCTTATGTTATGGCCCCGTAGAAGCAGTTTTTGTAAAAGTAGGCTAACGATTGCGTCATAACCACGCGACTCTCTGTCGCACAGTAGAGAGATTACCGTATGGACGGGAGTAGAAGCTCGCGGGCAATCGGGGGGACGTGGAGGCAAAATGACAATATAATTAATCAGAATACCTAGCAAAAGTTGCTCCTGATCCAAGCTCATGTTACATGTACAGCTCCTACTCACACTCTCCGTCTCTGCAAGATTCGGAAGGGAATGATTCAGATTTCTCTTGGCACAGCTACTAGAAGACAGACGGGTTGCTCACGTGGTCCGTGTAACGCTTTGCTCGGTTTGAGTCTGCGCGTCAGGAAAGGAAGTGCTAAGAAATCGCTAAAAATGGGCTTCACTTGTCTCAATTGAGATCCAATGAGATGGCTCTGTCCACTTC
This sequence comes from Abramis brama, assembly GCF_963993115.1. Taxonomy (NCBI): domain Eukaryota; kingdom Metazoa; phylum Chordata; class Actinopteri; order Cypriniformes; family Leuciscidae; genus Abramis; species Abramis brama. The sequence goes on from NC_139971.1 coordinate 32,334,274, forward strand.
TTATACTGTCTATGTTCCTTTCACGGGGAAACGAAGGGTGCATTTGGCGTCGCTTTAAGGCTTGTTCGACTTCATGCAGCTCTGCGCAGACCGATCGGCGGCTGACTTAAAGCAGTGCATGCCGGTTAGAAATTTTGTCCGACTTGATACAGCGCCGACGCCACGTGACTGTGACGTATGCCATCAAAGTACCGCGAGAGCAATTCGAGAGTAGCCGGAGAACTCAGCCAGCGCAGCTTCTCAAGAGCGGCTGCACTGGGCTGCACGTGGGCTGATGACGACACAGCTGTTCCACGATTGGCCGGATTCACCGCATGACAACGATCACGTGTGTTTCGTGTTTATTCGAAAACCTTTAGTTCCTCTAAAGCTCTCAAATCAGTTTATTATAACAGTGAACACTCTTTTCATGTCGTTGTCATGTTATATTGTGTCATGTTTATCAAATTAAAACTGCTTAAAAAACGTAGACTCCACTTCATTGATAGTACCTTATGTTGAACTTTATTCTTGTTCAAACAGACGCTGTATAAAGCTGTGCATAAAGTATTGAATGAAAATGTCTCTGAAACATCTGTGTATTATTTGGCAAATATTGCATTTATTTCACTGCAGCTGTGGTAAAGTATGCAAACACCACGTGAGCGGTCACTACGGGAACCAGAAAGTGTCCGACTTCACGTCTCCGTTTGCAGCTCCTCCCCGCCTGCACGCGGCTACTCTCGCCGATCGGTTGCATCCAGCCGCAGCCGATGTCGAACACACCTAGTAGGTGCAGCCGCTCTTGAGAAGCTGCGCTGGCTGAGTTCTCCGGCTACTCTCAAATCGCTCTCGCGGTACTTTGATGGCACACGTCACAGTCACGTAGTGTCAGCGCTGCATCAAGTCGGACAAAATTTCTAACCGGCATGCACTGCTTCAAGTCAGCCGCCGATCGGTCTGCGCAGAGCTGCATGAAGTCGAACAAGCCTCTAAACTATAGTACTTTGATGACTCATCGGTGTCTCATAATTATTAATGAGACTGAATTTTTTATCCAATGAGAATACACTTTTTCTTAATTATTCATGACACCACGTGGAACTTTCCAATGACAGACATGTCAAACTATAGGTGTGTTCGACATCGGCTGCGGCTGGATGCAACCGATCGGCGAGAGTAGCCGCGTGCAGGCGGGGAGGAGCTGCAAACGGAGACGTGAAGTCGGACACTTTCTGGTTCCCGTAGTGACCGCTCACGTGGTGTTTGCATACTTTACCACAGCTGCAGTGAAATAAATGCAATATTTGCCAAATAATACACAGATGTTTCAGAGACATTTTCATTCAATACTTTATGCACAGCTTTATACAGCGTCTGTTTGAACAAGAATAAAGTTCAACATAAGGTACTATCAATGAAGTGGAGTCTACGTTTTTTAAGCAGTTTTAATTTGATAAACATGACACAATATAACATGACAACGACATGAAAAGAGTGTTCACTGTTATAATAAACTGATTTGAGAGCTTTAGAGGAACTAAATGTGTTCGAAATAAACACGAAACACACGTGATCGTTGTCATGCGGTGAATCCGGCCAATCGTGGAACAGCTGTGTCGTCATCAGCCCACGTGCAGCCCAGTGCAGCCGCTCTTGAGAAGCTGCGCTGGCTGAGTTCTCCGGCTACTCTCGAATTGCTCGCGCGGTACTTTGATGGCATACGTCACAGTCACGTGGCGTCGGCGCTGTATCAAGTCGGACAAAATTTCTAACCGGCATGCACTGCTTCAAGTCAGCCGCCGATCGGTCTGCGCAGAGCTGCATGAAGTCGAACAAGCCTTATGATATCGCGTAATAGATGAGAGAGGTAATGATGGGATGCGCGTTTGTTTTCGTGGTGCAAAAGTTCCAGTGCATCTTTCCCCACGATGCTGCCCGGGATGGACTCTGACTGCGGGCGGCTGGTTGGCCATCAACAACGGACACATCTAAACTATGTGTGTGTGTAGCAACCATTCAACGGGAGAAGAATGGTGGACTTCGGCCTTGTACACCAATGCAGGTTTCGTCTTGCGAGTGATGCGGTCCCGAGGACTTTTCTATCGCTTCAGAGGTGTGTGTGTGTGTGTGTGTGTGTGTCTAAAATGTAACCCTGACCGTTTTACTTGCCTTCTGTTAAATCACTCGTTATTAAAATTTAGATATTTCGATAATACCTCAATTGTATGGAACGTATGCTTAATTTGTGCAAATTTCTATGTCACTGTGTACATCTTTATTATGTGGGTTTAGGGGGCGCGTAGATCTAGGATATGTAGGCTACTGAACGTTTTTTTTTTTAAAAACCCTTTATCGGGCGAAGAACTATATTTGGTATCTTAATCGACCGTTCATAATGGCGTTTGCATGTCTCTCCGTGAGCTCGTAAAAGCACATGGATTTCTCCCATGTCTCTCCCAGTCTACGTCACCGATAGTAACGCCATGGCATCTGACCAATCAGGAGTCGCCCGCGCCATTACAGACTTCAGTGTCATCCGGATTTTCTGAAAGACGGATCTACGCTCCAATCTACTCAGACACAAAAATTAATACCAGCAAAACGAACAATGGTAAGTTAATGAAACTCACACATTATGTGGTTGAATAGTTGTGTTAAATGCTGAGATCGATGTTGTTTGTGTAGGATGTCTAGAAATTAGTGAACGTTGGACATGAAAAATGGTGTGATCATATTTGATCATACGCCCCGTTCAGGTAAAACTAGCGCAAGCTACAGTGTGTCCATAAATAGACATACGCCCGATGCGTCTAGCAAACCACACTTGTGGTATTTTTTTTTTAATAATGCATTATAACGTAGGACAATACTATTTAACAGTGCACTGAATGTTGCCACAGATTTGTATAACACTATGCAGTGATCCAATGCGAAACTTAAACCATTTATTGAAATGATCAAGCCATAAATAGGGAAATATGTGTAATTTTGTTCAGTTTTATGACCTTATAACAGTTTTTATTATACTTAAATGGCATATATTGGTGTTTATTTTTACTGTGAGCCTCATTACTGCTAAAATAAGTGGTACCACCAGTACTTATAGTGCTATTTTTCACTTAAATGCATTATAATGTAGGGCAATACTACTCATGAGTGTATTGCCCTACACTTATACAAACCTGTGGATGTTGCCACAGGTTTGTATAACATTATGCAGTGATACAATGCAAAACATAAACCATTTATTGAAATGATCAAGCCATAAATAGGGAATTATGTGTAATTTTGTTCAGTTTATGGCCTTATAACAGTTTTTATTATACTTAAATGGCATATATTGGTGTTTATTTTTACTGTGAGCCTTATTACTGCTCACAAAAATAAGTGGTACCACCAGTACTTAGTGCTATTTTTCATTTCTTATTATATATTTACAATTTACATGTCAATATTCTTTGTTTTCAGTAGATTTGCACTTCACTGTTACAGTTTTCCTTCACAAATAACTCAAAGTGGGCTTGATATTGACTCGAAACGTACTTTTCTTTTGCAGCTGTCTACTCGGCTCTTTTATGGAAAGAGGGTGACTGCTGTTGTGCCAGCTGACCCCGCCATCAGTGATGATGAGGGCTCTGATGAGGAAGATAATGACGTGGCAGACCCCGACTTCATCCCACTTACCTACGAGTGCCGGAGTGACATGGGCCCCTCTGCCAAGAGGAAGTGTGTGCAGACTGCAGTGGAGGAGCTTGAGGACGAAGATGACGACAGTGACGAGGAGGAGGATGAAGACCAGCCAGCACCACAAGCCAAGGGCCCCACAAAGAAGGGGAAGCCAGCATCCAGGCTAACCACCTGGAAGAAGGTTGACCTGGATAACCAAGCCCTGCCTGAGTACCAGCACGTTCCCCCTGACTTCACTGAGACTCTGTATACTTACTTCAGTAAGTACTTCAGCCCCCATGTCATCAAGCATATCGTATACCAAACCAACTTGTATGCAACTCAGAAGGATGTTAACACCACCTTCACCACCACTGAAGATGAGGTGAGGAGCTTTGTGGCCATCTTGCTCTACATGGGGATTTCTGAGCTGCCCTCCATTGATGACTACTGGGCAATGGAGACCAGGGTCCCTCAAGTTGCAAACCTCATGTCATCTAAGAGGTTCAGGCTGATGAGAAGGCTTGTCCACTTTAATGACAACACCCAGATCCCTGGCACCATCGACAGATTCTTCAAAGTCCGGCCACTGTTCAACCTCCTGGTTACTGTCTTCAGGAGTGAGCCACAGACCCCCAAGCAGTCTGTGGATGAAGTTATGGTTGCCTACAAAGGCAAGACAGCTGGTGACCTGAGGCAATACATCAAGAGCAAGCCGGACAAATGGGGATTTAAGTTGTTTGCCAGGGCTTCTGAGGATGGCTTCATTCATGACCTGGTGTTATACCAGGGCAAAACTACACTGAAGGCCCACGGTGTCCCCATGATGTCTGAACAACAAGCCATGGGTGTCACCAGCCAGATAGTCTCCGTCCTGGCCAGCACCATGTCCTCTTCCACCACCACAGCCATCTTTGCGGACAACTTCTTCACCAGCCTGGAGATAGTGCGGTACCTCAAAGACAAGAACTGCAGGTACACTGGGACAGCCAGGGACACCAGAATAGGCAAGCCTCCATTGAAGTCCATCAAAGACATGGAGAAAAAGGCTGTCCCTCGTGGTGTGCATGACTACGTCACCAGTGATGATGGGATCCTAGCCCTTAGGTGGAAGGACAACAGGGTCGTCACTCTGCTGTCAACAGACATGGGGGTGGAGCCCATGTCCTCAGTCTACCGGTACTGCAGTGACACCAAGAAGAAGGAACCGGTAAGCTGCCCTGCTGTCATCAAGAGCTACAATGCCAACATGGGGGGCATTGACAAGAGTGACATGCTGGTCCACCTCTACTGCACCCCCATGAAATCCAAGAGGTGGTACATGCGGATGTTTGCGTATGCAATAGATGTCAGCCTCACGAATGCCTGGATCGTGTACAGGCGGGACATCAAGGCTCTTGCTGTGGATGGCCTGTCGTTGAAGAACTTCCGGATCCAGGTGTTTAGGAGTTGCAGCAGCCAGAGGCCAGTTATGTCTCGCCCCCGAAGGAGCTCATCATTTCCATGTGCACCCAGCACCTCTGTTGATGTCCCCATGCCTATCCGGGGACACCGCAGCCACACCCCAGATGCTTCTTTGCGGTTTGACATGTCCCTGTTCCATGCCCCTGTCTACACCAACTGCCAGACCTGCAAGTACTGTAGCAGGAAGGGGAACATTTTGAGGTCAAATGTGGTCTGCAGGGTCTGTAAGGTCCACCTGTGCCTCAATGCTGAACGCAACTGCTTCAAGTAGTACCATGAAGCCGTTGCCTAAGTAAATGGACACGTTATGACACATGAAAAAAAAAAGTTCCTAAATAAAAGAAAAAAATGTTCCTAAATAAAAATTCCATGAAATTTATATAGGTTTCATGTATTTATTTATATTTTATATATGTTTCTGATATTTTAAATGTATATGCTTTTTGGAAAAAAAATGACCATAGACTGGCGAGGAACCATATATGGTAACTTCATTGACCTTGATTTTCAACATAAAAATGATTTTTTTTTTTTTAAGTCACAAAAGTTTAAAAGTCTTTTAATAACCTCCAATAACACTCCAGGGTTGAAATTTTGAATTTCCAAGTATTTCAATGAGTGCCCTATAAAGGGTTAAACGATTTTTTTAATTTATTTTCAAATATATGCATTTATAGTGTGTATAAACAAATATATATTTTATAATGACATAATTATACATATACATGTGCATTTATATGTTTTAAATACAATTAAGGTGTCAGTGTATTTCATTAGACTATAACTTTGCCAGCTATAAAAAAATCTAGCATTTCCTCACGTTTTACCACTGATTTTTAGTGACAGTCGATGACAGTTTCCCCCCTCTCCCCTGCCGTGCCATACCACACCCTCTCCCCTCCCTTCTTCTCACAGCCACCACGCCCAATTAAGTTGCATTTTTCAAAAAGATTGTGAGCTAGTGGTTCTCAACTCCAGTCCTCGGGACCCACTGCTCTGCACATTTTGTATGTCTCCCTTATTTAACACACCTGAACCAGATCATCAGCTCATTAGGAGAGACTCCATGAACTGAACTGAGTGTGTCAGATAAGAGAGACATACAAAATGTGCAGAGCAGTGGGTCCCAAGGACTGGAGTTGAGAACCACTGAGACTTGAGCTGAAAGAGGGGGGTGTCGTGACCCTTTAACATGTTACAATGTTTATATGGTACAATTTCTGGTAAGCTACGCTTTTTTATTATTTCAATTCAATTCAATTATTGTGATTTGATTTAATATCGACTCATTTGGATAAATATTAGGTAGGCTACACCAGTGGCGTAGCCACGAGGGGGCCTGGGTGGGCCTAGGCCCCCTCATTTACATGTCCGGCCCCCTCAGATTTCTGATTGCTTAAAATAAAATAATAAAAATAAGTAATTGTTGATGTGTTAGTCTAATTGATAGATTGACCAATCAAAATACTGCGCGGTAAAATGCGTCTGTTTTCAAACTTGATTTGACGTGTTGTGCGTATGCTGTCATCTTCGCGTGAGAGTTCATGCGGTGAATGGCAGCGTTGTGCAAAGTACAATATTACACACGAAAAGATGAGCGAGAAGGAGAAAAAAAGCCATCTACATCTGAGTTTGCTTCAGCTTACTACAAGACGACAGCGAGTGAAGCGGCTAGGAGACAGAAACGCACATAATTTCATCACAGGAATAGCGGTGAGACTTCGACTCAAATCGGCACAATGCGCAATGACTTGTTTGCAATTGATGAACCGCCTTTACAACCAGTGATGACCACATTTCCTGTATAGCCTATATCTGTTGTAGGCTATATGAAGAGTTTGGTTTCAAAACGCGATAAATTGTGATTATTTTGAGTAATAGGCTAATGTGTTTTCTTTACCAAGAGAGTGGAAAGATGAAAACCACTATTTTCTTTCACACATAGGCTATTTAGGTTATAACATATAATTTAAAATCCATATTTTGTTTTCAAATATTATAAAATATAATAAAGGATTAGTTTCCCCTCAAAATGCAATAAATTCATGACACTTTTTTCCCCAAAATGAAATAAAAATTATTTTTCATATTTTAACTGTTGAAATACACAACAAAGTAAGTTGATCCACATATGACAGCCTCTGAATTTGGTCAATACTAATCTTATATAGGAACTTACAGGCACTGGACTAAAAATAGCCGACATTAAATCACCATCGCTAAGAAATAGCCTACCTCCTGAACTTTTTTTTTTTTTTTTTTACGGCGATCAGCTGTAAAATGGCTTGGTCCTGCTTGGTTTTCGTTGACTTTGAGTAAAACAATTGAAAGTTTTTCAAAAGATCCCCTGGGGTCAAAGTGTCAGCGTGACAGAAGTTTGATGCTGTCGTGTGAGAACAAGCAACAGTCGAGATTTTTCCTCCTCCCGCGTGCCTCATCTTCTTAATCTCCTCAAATAGCCTAAATTATTAGATTTCGATGGCTTTTTCTTCCCCACCGCAGAAACCACCATAGGGTCACCAGTGCCGTCAAAATTATTATTATTTATTTATTTTATTTAATTTTTTGTGGATCACAAAGTAGAAGGAAAACTAGGATGCCGGGTTTATTCTAAGCGCCGCCGTTACGGTTTACGTAATATCGGATATCGCATTTTACGTAAAATTAAAAATGGACTTTTCAACACCGACCAGATAGCCTACAATACAGATTTTTGCGGGAACTAAATATATATATATATAGACCTATAAATATATACAGGGCTATATATTTAACGTTTATCGCGTTTTGGAACCAAACTGTTCATATATTTGCTGAGTAAGATGACATGATTGACAGTTTATAATCGCCCTTGTAGGCTACTTCATGTTAAAGATAATAATCGCCGAGCTATAGGCTATATATATATATATATATATATATATATATATATATATATATATATATATATATATATATATATATATAAGTTGCCCCCTCATTTTAAGATTGGCCCCCCCAAAAATAAAATTCTGGCTACGCCCCTGGGCTACACAAGATAGGCATTAATTTTTCTCAAGAAAAAAACAACTCACCAAATGCTGTAAACATACAGTGTCACATCCACCGTCTGTCTTCCTCATCTGTCTCTGCACTACACTCCCCAGAATCCTCCTTGGCGCACACCTGCACTCACTCTCCACCAAGTAGTAATCACCGTCACCTGGATCCCATCACCAGCTCACCTTTATATTCAGCACTCAGTCACTCACTCTTTGTCTGGTCTCGTCAAATACGTCAATACGTCTACTCTTGACACAGACTTTCTGCCATACTTACCTACCTTCGATCCTGATCTTCTCAGCCAGTCATCATTCCGTCTTCTAAGGAACTCCTTCATCATCATCTGCAAGTAGTGATGGCCAGATCGAGGCCTCGTGAAGCAATGAAACAGTTGAACCAAATGTGCCATATTGTTTCGAGGCTTCGAATCAATCCGACACCCGTCTCAACGGTGACACCTAGTGGTCGCTTGCAGGTGTTGATCTGAAACAACCGTGACGAGCCATTAAAAAAATGTGTTGTTTTTTTATTATTATAATTTTCTAATATGTGAAGATTGTAACCTATAGGCTCCTCACTGTGCATAGTGTTATTTTGGTCCTGCAAAATGAATATTAATAAAATATGTCCCACAATGTCTCACTTTTTTAGAGATTTTTATTCAAAAATATTTCTCTGCTGTGGAAGGACTTAGACTACTTCTTTTTTTACAGATAATTTATCCAGCCTTTGAAAAAATCCTCTCACAAGGGACACTTGTTGCTGGCATGCAAAGATAATATATTGTTTTGGTGATTTTCCTTTTATTGTGACAGGACAGTAGAGAGATGACAAAAAAAACGAGGCGTCCACGAGCCGGGACACGAACTCGGGACGCCCGAGTGCAAAGGCGCTACATGTCGGCGCACTGACCACGAGACCATTGGCGCCGACTGCAAAGATATTTTTTAGCTAGGACATACAAATGAGGAAAGATTACTGCTATCTCTTTCCAGTTTCATTTAAATTCCAGTTAAATTTAAATGCAAGCCTAAATAGCCTGTAACTAATCAAATCGCACTATGTCACTATATCACCAAAAATCCGCTATCTCAAAATCAAACTCCTCTCACAAAAACCCACGAGGTCAATATGTGTTGATTTCACTTTTATACAGATGTGCGACTGTGTGGTCTGTTCCCGACCGTGTCAATCAAACGCTGATTCGGCGGACCACACCTGATGAAACACTAGTGAAACACTTCGAGGCTTCGTTTGGCCATAGTCACGTGACATGGGTGTTTTGAATCACGCTTCGGATCAGTGTTTCGAAACATCTGCGCTTCGGGATCTCGCAAAGCTTCGGAACGACTGTTTCGCGTCAGCCATCCTTATCTGCAAGAGAAAGAGAGAGAGAGACTTGGTTACACTTCCATTAAGCTATCATCTGAAATTCAACTTACTGTTTACTCACCTGTTTCGCTGTACCGATCCATTCTGCAAATTAAAGCATTTAACTTACCATCTTGCCTGCTTCGTTTATACTAAACTTGACATACAGAGAGCCCCTGGCAGTATTATTTAAGGTTAAAAATAACTCAAATTAAATATAATGCGTTTTTTTATTATAATAACAACTTTATTTAATGATATAAGTAAAAATATAATAAATATGTAATATAGTAGGCCTACACATATTTAGCAGAATACTCTATAGCTCTTTTTTTTTTTCTAGCCAACTGTGCTATAGCCTATATTATGGTCATCAAATGGCTTTCCTGAGGTAAATGTTATGTGACATTGTTCTCCAGCTGTTTTATTGACCCCTTTGTTTGATTGATTGGTCGATATTATGTATGAGGAATATACATTTCGGTAAGTTGTACTGTATCTTTCAACAGTGTTCATTCGTGTTTATTTACTAGAAATGATCGGTTCACTTGCCGCCATGTGAAAATTGTCAATTGCGTGTGTCTGATATTTGAATAGGCTATATTATTTGAACTGAATATTATATCCAAATAATGTTATCTAATCAATCATCAGGATGTAATATTCAGTTCCTGGGAAAACCTGTTCCAGTTAATGGGAGTATACACAGGTGATGTGTAGAACTGCCAACTCTCACAGAGAGACACACGCAATTGACACTTTTCACACACTGATTACATAACAATATTTGGATATAATATTCAGTCCAAATAATATAGCCTATCCAAATATCAGACACACGCAATTTACACTTTACACTCGCTCTCACGCCACACATCCATTTTCTCACACACAGAAAAATCGCAAAGCAGGACACGGAGACCGACAGACTCACTAGACAGAGCAGGTTACTTATGATATAAAAAAATCTCAGCTCTCAGATTCTGTCACTTATTACGAAATTCAAACAATAAATACTGTTTTGGCGCTTGTAAATGTGACGCGACAGATCCCTAGCGGCACGTGAACCGATCATCTCTAGCTAGTAAATAAACACGAATGAACACTGTTGTAAGATACAGTAGGCCTACAACTTACTGAAATGTATATTCCTCATACATAATATCGACCAATCAATCAAACAAAGGGGTCAATAAAACAGCTGGTGAACAATTATGTCACATAACATTTACCTCAGGAAAGCCATTTGATGACCACCCAAATAGCACACGCCCAGATAGCACATGTACGCCTGCAAGATGTCTGTTAAAAATCACTTCATCTGGAAAGCATCTGCTGTTTACTAACATCTGATAGACGTCTTTAAGATGTCAGTTTAACATACATTCTAAGGCCCTGTTTACACGAGAACGCTCGCGGGTGAAAACCATGGTGAAAACGTAAAAATATTTTATCAGATGTGCCTTTCGTTTAGATGGCGACGGCGTTTTTGGGGCTTAAAAACGCAAAAAAGTGAAACCACCCTCCAGAGTGGAAATCTTAAAAACGCTCCACCGTCGCGTTTCCGTCTAAACGGTAAAAACGCAAAAATCTTCTAGACAGTGAAGGCACCGATCAGTGCTTCACATTGCCACCTAGCCGCCTGGAGTGCATACTACATTGAATTTCACACACTTTTGCGTCACCGTATGCACGCAGATTTCCCCCCCATAACGCTCGTCTAAACGCAGAAAAAAAGTGATCACTTTTGCGTTTTCTCTTCAGATCTTTTCCGTATAAACGTATCTTAAATCAAGGGTGTCAAACTCAGTTCCTGGAGGGCCACAACCCTGCAGAGTTTAGCTTCAACCCTAATTAAAGACACCTGATCCAGCTAATCAAGGTCTTCAGGATTACTAGAAACTTCCAGGCAGGTGTTTTTGGAGCTGGTTGGAGATAAACTCCAGATGTAAACACGCACATCAAATAGACGTATTTTTTAGAGTGTTTGCTCATCTGCAATATGTCAGACGTTTCCTGTCAGATGTCAAATAGACGTTTAGAAAATGTCTTTAAGATGTAATGATTTAGAATGTATGTTAAACTGACATCTTAAAGACGTCTATCAGATGTTAGTAAACAGCAGATGCTTTCCAGATGAAGTGATTTTTAACAGACATCTTGCAGACGTACGTGTGCTATCTGGGCATAGGCTATAGCACGTTAGTTGGCTAGAAAAAAAGAGCTATAGAGAGTATTCTGCTAAATATGTGTACTATATTACATATTTATTATATTTTTACTTATATCATTAAATAAAGCTGTTATTATAATAAAAAAAAACGCATTATATTTCATTTGAGTTATTTTTAACCTTAAATAATACTGCCAGCTGATAGGGCTCTCTGTATGTTTACAGCATTTGGTGAGTTGTTTTTTCTTGAGAAAACTTAATGCCTGTCTTGTGTAGCCTACCTAATATTTATCCAAATGAGTCAATATTAAATCAAATCACAATAATTGAATTGAAATAATAAAAAAGCGTAGCTTACCAGAAATTGTACCATGTAAACATTGTAACATGTACCTAATAAACCTAATAAAATTCAGTTTAGTTACTAAAATGTTTTGACAATCACAATACACTTATTGTGATGCAATAATTTTTACATCCCCCCAATCCCCCCTAACAACCTGTTGTACATTCATACAGAGAGTAGTAGGGGTTATCAAAGGCTTTTTATCTAGAAAAACAAGGAAGAAATGTTTCTAAAGTAATGCAAGCATGAGCACAATTTGAAATGTACCGACTAACTGCCTAGTGACATTTTTATTCGAAGGGGAAGGGGCCAACTGTAAAGCTGTAGACCCTGATCATCATAAATGGACAATGGTGCAATGGAAGAAGGTTGTTTGGTCTGATGAATCACATTTTTAAGATCAGGTGGATGGCCAGGTGCATGTGCATAGTTTACCTGGGGAACAGACATTTGAACAAATCTGATCCATGGAGAAGTTCACCAGTTGTTCTTCCTTGCAGCACTTTTGCTATGTACTAAACAATGCGTACCGGGAATACCCCACAAGACTTGCCATTTTGGAGATGATCTGACCCAGTCATCTTTGTCCCTGATCAAAGTCACTCAGTATAGGCTACAGGCTATTAGGTTGTATAGGCTATCTGGTAAGTCGCTTATAATATTTGAGAAACTCTTTTCATCATCAAAGGGAGTGGAAAATTAAACTGAACATGGACTCCATGTTCAGTTTAATTTCCCACAGGACAGGTAGATGATTTATGTGTAAAGATAAATATAGAAGTCACAGAAACTCCCTCCCACCTGGTTATAAGGCTCTGGTCTGTTTTACATATGGTAAATTAAAGGTCTTTGCTGCCTTGCAAACATCACTATGGAAAAGCAGCAGAGACATGAATTCAGGTAATCATTTTTTGTTTTTCATTTATCTCATTTAATTTTTTTCATTTAAACTTACATTAAATAATTAAAATTAAGATCTCCACAAACATTTAATTATGCAGCTAAATGCTTATTTTTGAATTTAACATTTTTAATATTCCACTTTCTCTCAAATTGATTTCTTTATAAAGAACAATTCTTTACCTATTCCTGGCATATATTCCTTCAATCTCTCTAGCATGATAAATACCAAAAAATGTTTACATCTTTTAAATTTCTTGTTCAAGTAAACTTTAAATTTTCCATTAAGCTATTCCCTTTTTTTCTTCCCAAACAGGCGACCTTGGGATGCGTGCAGAGAAGTGCCGATCATTCAAGATGAGCAGATGCCAAAGAAACGAGTGCGGTGTTTGAAATGGTTCTCGTGTGCCATTGTTGGCATACTTGTCTTTGCCCTTGCGCTGCTCAGTAAAGTGAGCTGCTTTAATAATCATTGGCTAATCATTTTTGGATGATAGGATAACAGTTAACTTGTCTATTGAATATTACACAAAAGGCTCGGTTTGACTGAAACTATTTTTTTTTCTTTACAGACATCATTTTTGCTTTTGATAACATTTGGGAACAATAAAACTGAGATTATATGTTCAGAAAAGAAGCCGGCCGCCCTACTTGGCATTGGCTTTGTTCTGGTTGGGCCGAGTGTTCTCCTTTTGCTAAAAAGCACGTGGAAGTTCATCTTCAAGAGTTCAGCCATGCCCTCTAAAAAAACTGTTTTTTGGGTAAGCAAACAGAGTTTTTGTTAAACAGATGTATAGTAGCAGAGAAACTGATTGTTATGGCAGTAACCTTTCTGACTTTGATTTGATCTTTGCTCTAGGTCCTGTGTGTTGAGTTCCTGGTAGCATTTGGAGCTGCAATTCTAACAGTAGTAGCCATGCCACACTTTGACATTGTCACCAATGTGATGATCCTAAACAGTGTGAGCATCCTGTCAGCAGTGTTCCAGGTAGTCGCTGAGTGCCTCGCCAAAGAGAGGAAATGGCTTATAATGCTCCCCGTAAGCTCCATTTTCTTCATCGTCCTGGGTTATGTGCTTTTTGTAGTCAGTTATCTGGCAATCGAACATTCCCCTCAGATGAGAATATCAATTGGCCTTGCCATTCTGGGGACCATCTGTGTTTCTGTGAACTGGTGGGAAAACTACAGCACGCTCTTCTCCATCTCATGTCTAGAGGACATTTCCAAAGACATCGCTCAGTCCCGTAATGTGGTGTGCATCATCTCCAGTTTGATGAGAATCCTGATTACTTCAGCTGTGGTTGTAGCTTATGTTCCTCTGTCTGGTCAGAACTGGGAATCGCTCAAATCCGTCTTCGAAACAGTCATTATTTCATTGGTGGCGCTCCAGATTGTATCCTCTGCGCTGTGCCGCTGGTTTGTAGTTGTGGCTTGCAAGATGCACTCCCTGCACCGCAGCTTCGCTTTGCCCATGTACATGGCCTCGATTGCAGTTTTGGCAGTGTTTTTGATTCCACTTGCATTTAAACTCCCAGAGTCTAATCAAACTTCTACTTGTTTTGAGAACGTTAAGTCGAAATCCAGTGATACATTGTTGCGGTTGATGTTGACTGATGCTACAAATACTCTACAAGCCAGGTACATGGAAAAAAAGAGTACAGGAGTACTGGCGTGTTTGATCTGCTCTGCTCTGAGCTGGTGGTTGGGACTCATGCTCAGTACATTTTACATCTGGTTCCTGAAGATCCATCGAATAGAAAGAACCCAAGATCTGTTTGTGCGACGCATGTATGAAGGAGCGTTTCTGGAACAGTCCATGTTGCTGAACACCCGTTTTGAAATCAGAAAGAAAATCAAGGAGAAACGGTGGTAAGTGTTTCAACTTTCTAACTCTAAGTATGGTTGCATATTGTTCATATCAGCAATTATTAGAGATTTTTAAATGATCTGTATCAATGTTGAATATTTAATGGTGCATTCTCATTTTTTTTAACATTTATATTATCTGACTCTTACTTCTCTTACTCTTATGTCCATCTATAAAAACACTAATATTTTAATAACACTGTTAAATGCAAAGTAATTAAATACCCATTTTCATACTGTAATGTTGTGGTGCATAGTCACTTGTGTCTTTAAAAAAATATTTTACTTTTTAGTGCTTTATTTTTAATATATTTAGACAAATTAGACAAAGTTATCTTAATCAAAGCATTTTACACAGTAAATGTGTTCCCATTAAAATTTACAAATGATTTTTTTTTCATGTGAAGACATCAGTGAGATTAAAAGGAGATCAAATGGAGTTTTGCTAAAGTCTCCGGCTTCTCAAATGTTTGGTCTGACAAAAAGACTTTAATTTTACATGTATCCCCTCTATAGTTTTAAAAGAATTTCAGCATCTCAGACTGTACACTTGCCAAAATACCAAAGTTTGCAATAAAACTCGAATTGCTCGAGTAAACTCTAATAAAAAATAATTTTAACATGAACTCAAACACGTCTTATCACATTTTTCAAATCCAAATGATCACAGCTATGCCATGCACTGTAATTTTGTAGCTTTATACTTTTACTGTATGTCAACTAACAATTGATTCACTTGCTTCTAATTTTACAAATGTTAGTAATTAAATGAAATGTATCTGAGAGCGACCTCTGAGAAATTACAATTTTCCTTTGGATTTCTTAATGTGTTCCTCAGCACAGAAGAAACCATCAGAGTGTTTCTGTGTGCAACGATGTGGCATGAGACCTACGATGAAATGATGAAGATAATCATCTCTATGTTTAGGTAAACATACACTTACTCATTCAGTCTCAACTGAATTGTACTTGTAATTGAATACTATTTCTTTTACTACCAGGCTCGATAAATACAGGCCCAAGACCGACAAACACAGAGACGTCGAGTTTGAATTCCATATTTATTTTGATGACGCTTTCGTGGATGTTGATAATGGAAGGCAGCGCCATGCAAATGAATACGCTGAAATTCTTGTGGATGTAATGAAAGAAGTTTACACGTAAGAATCCTCTTTATTTTGATCTGTTTATGGTTACTGAGAATTTATGGGAAAAACGAATCTAATAATACTTCACATGCATTAGCATTTTTAGTGAGGAGGATCCATGTATATTCAAGCAGACGCCATCACTACCATGCCAGAAGATCATAAACACCCCCTATGGAGGTCGTCTGGAATACACCCTTCCTAATGGCAATGTGATAATGGTTCACTTCAAAGACAAGAAACTTATTCGTCACAAAAAAAGATGGTCTCAGGTAAGGGTCATGCAGCGCTCGATGGTATTTTAAGCCCCCAATAGCTCCTTAGAGGCAGCTAACCCTACCCTCAACCTTAAACCTACCCATCCCCTCGCTGCCTGGAAGGCGCCGTTGGGGGCTTAAAACACCAAACACCTCATGCAGCTAAACACGGGTGCAGATGGTTTGCGCCCAGAACTTCACTAATCATCTGTGTTTGCAGATAATGTACTTGTATTACATTTTTGGTTGGAGACTTAACAGACAGTACTTCAAAAGGTTTAAGGAAGGAGAAGTACTGGATGACCTTAAGGAGAAACTGAAGGTTAGATGCTTAACTTTAAAGTTCACCACTAGTATTTTACATAATAATACAATATCAGCTAGACTCTGAATGTTTTTAATGCTCATTAGAAAGAGAAGGAGAACACGTATATCTTGGCCCTGGATGGGGATACTGATTTCCAGCCGTCCGCAGTCATGCTGTTAATTGACAGACTGAAACTCTACCCAGAGGTTGGGGCTGCCTGTGGCAGGATTCATCCAACAGGCACAGGTTGGATATATATATTAAGTATAAACCATTTTTATCAGGTCATTTTATTGTTTTTGATTCATTACTGTAAAATGTTCTAAACATCTAGAATAGAATAGTTTTGGTTCAGTAAGATTTTAGATATATATAAAATTAATACTTTCAGCAAGGACACATTCATTTGACATAAGTGACAGTAAAGACATTTATAATGTTACAAAACATTTCTATTTGAAATAAAAGCTGTTACTTTTAACTATTTATCAAAGAATCCTGAAAAAAATGTTTCATGGTTATATTTAATTGTTAAGTAGCCAACTGTTTTCAGCACGGATAATCATAGGAAATGTTTCTTGAGCTGAAAATCCGTGTATTAGATTGATTTTTGAAGGATCATGTGACACTGAAGACTAGAGTAATGATGCTGAAAATTCAGCTTTGCCATCACAGGAATTACAATTGCAAAATATATTAATAAAATAAATATTTATTTTAAATTGTAATATTATTTCACATCAACTTTAAGGAGTACACTACTATGGACTGAATAGGAAGCTAATAGGCATTGACTAAAAGCCATACAACTCTAATATGACTGTTTTTACTGTATTTTTGATCAAATAAATGCAACCTTGGTGAGCATAAGAGACTTCTTTCAAAAACATTTTCAAAGTATGAGGCAGAGGAAATATGAAGAATAATTAACCAGATACAACTACTAATAATAAATTAAATTAGAAAAATAATTTAAAGAGAATCAAAATAAATAAATTACAATTAAAAAGAAAAAAAAAAAAAAATCAAGATAACAACCAAATATGTCTGAGCTGTATATATTGTCTGTAGGTATAAAGCCAGTTATGATACCTATGATCATACAGTAGGTGGTATTTTCCACCAAATTCATCTGTCATTTGGTAGAAACTAGTCGACTACTTATGTATAGTATAGATTATAAAGGTGATAAACTGACTAATAAGATATTATGCTTAAAGGGCCCATGGTGTGGTATCAGAAGTTTGAATATGCGGTAGGCCACTGGCTGCAAAAGACCGCAGAGCACGTGTTCGGCTGTGTACTGTGCAGCCCTGGATGTTTCAGTCTTTTCAGAGGAGCCGCACTCATGGACGACAACGTCATGAAGAGGTATACAACTAAAGCGAGTGAAGCCAGCCAATACGTCCAGTATGATCAAGGTAATGTCTACATGAAGCTAACCACATGACAAATAATATCAATTCAGCCTAGACTAAACAAATTCACCCTCTTTTCGGTGTAACGTCAGGTGAGGACCGCTGGTTATGCACTCTGCTTCTGCAGCAGGGGTGGAGGGTTGAGTATAATGCAGCATCTGATGCCTACACCAATGCGCCTCAGGATTTTAAAGAGTTCTACAACCAGCGCAGACGCTGGGGACCTTCTACCATGGCCAACACCATCGACCTCTTGGGCTCAGGAGGACTGACCTCTGAGAGGAACAGCTCTATCTCAAAACTTTACATCTTGTACCAGCTTATCAGCATGGCAGCTTCCATCTTGGGCCCTGCCACTATCTGTCTCATGCTATCAGGTAAGGATTTGCTTGCATAGAAAAATTGACAGTAATGTATTTGCATTAGATTCAGTGTGCTGTTTTATGGCAGAAAAAAAGGGCTATTAAAGGGCTTTCTTTATCTTGCAGGAAGCTTTGTGTTCGTTTGGGAAATCAGTGAAAATATTGCTCTTGTTTTGGCCATAGTGCCCCCTACTGTCTATCTCATCTTGTGCTTCAAACTGACATCTGACATGCAGATTCAAATTGCAGCAATTATGAGTGTGCTCTACGCATTTCTCATGGCGGGAACAATTCTCTGCATCATAGGTAACGACTATTTAGAACATCAATATTTTTAGACTGCACATACTTTATTTCCTCATTTCTACTCTCATAGGGGATTTAGTGAGGCAAAAAACTTTTCTGACCCCCAGTGGTCTGTTCCTCATCGGCATGGTGGTGTTGTACATCATTACGGCAGCTTTACACCCTCAGGAGTTCTCACTGGTCATCTATGGGTTGTTATACTTCCTCTGCATTCCCAGCGGGTATTTACTCTTGGCCATTTACTCTATAGTCAACATGAACAATGTCACGTGGGGCACTCGTGAAACCGGCGGCCAGGCTAAGACTACAGCAGTCGATGCCATCAAGAAGAAGGTCATGAATGCCACATGTTGCAAATGTCCATGTTTGGAATCTGAAGAAGATTCGAGCAAGGAGATACTACCTGCAGAAACCATAACAGAAACTGAAAAGCCACATGTTCCTTTGAAAACACAAAGGTAAAAAAACAACACACACTATAGCACAAATTCACATTGTTTCATCCCATTTCTATCCACCTGTGTAGAATTTTTATATAGATTTGAAAAAATGTAATTAACTAATTACTTTCAGATTACAGTGGATGTTTTTATCACTAATAATACTGTATTCCTACAATGTAGGGCAGAGGAGTTCCCACTCAGTGCTCACCAAAGTAAGTATGACTTCCATACTTAATATCCTAATATTCTAGCTGTTGACTTATTGAATTAGATTACGATTAAAACGGTTATATATTTAATTCCAAAAGCTTGGATTGAACATCTGCAGATGAAATCTTATGACTTTCCCTTGCATGAATCTGCGCTTCCAATGGTAAGACAAATTGGAAGAAATACATGATATTATATTATATTATATTATATTATATTATATTATTTGTTTATAATTGTTTTATATATTTTTTTATTTTTGCAAAATAATTATGTTTATTATTATTCTGCCATAATACATGGCTACATTTGAATGGCTGTCAATGGAGAAACTCGCTTTTTGCAGGTTTTTTATTTTATTGTATTTTTTTGGCTGTGCTAACTGGCCCTGCTCTTGGTTGCTGCAGATATGTCAAGTGCATAGTGCATACACATAATATACATGTACTGTTTCACCACATGCAGGATGAAATCAATTTCTGGAGAGAATTGCAAAAGAAATATCTAGAACCTCTTAAAGAGAATAAAGAACAACAGGAAAAAATAGCTAATGATCTGAGAGAACTTCGAAATAAGGTAAACCTCGTAAGATTGTCAATATGCAAAAATGACTTTGTATGTGGTTTTGTCTATATGCCAAGGGCGTAGGTTTGATTTTGAAATTGGTGGGGACAGGGACATCCCCTGAAGCTGAGCTGCATCTGTCATTAAAGGGACAGTTCACCCAAAAATGAACATTCTGTCATCATTTACACTCCCTCAAGTTGTTTTAAACCTGTATGAATTTCTTTCTTCTGAAGAACACAAAAGAAGATATTTTGAAGAATGTCGGTAACCAGACAGTTGATGGACCCCATTGACTTCCACAGTAGAAAAAAAACCCTCAATACTGGTTACCGACATTCTTCAAAATATCTTCTTTTGTGTTCAGCAGAAGAAAGAAATGCATACAGGTTTGAAACAACTTGAGGGAGAGTAAATGATGACAGAATTTTCATTTAAAAGTGAACTTACAGAAATTAACTGTTGGCATATTTGTTTCACATCAATAATGTCCAGTTTGTCCTGTTGGACATGGCACACAGCAATACTGTTAAGTGTCACTTGTGCCATTGTTCTGAGCCATGTTTTCAGTGTCCTAAGAGCACTGAAACTTCTTTCAGCCTCAGCTGATGAGACTGGGATGACAAGGGTTTCAACTTCATCAAACATTCCTCTCATTTCAACAAGACCAAGCAGTGTTGTGTTTTTATGTTTTATGGCTTACCGCATCTAGGTTTCCTTCGGAGGAGCATCGCCGCTTTACACCAGAGCCTCTCACAAGTTAGATAGAAAAAACAAAGCCAATCAGTTTAGCGATGTGTGTTAAGCAGGCGGGACTCAGATATATTAACCGTTTGTGTACCGTGAATTGCGCATTTTTCTCAGAACGCTCTTGTAAGAGATTCAAATCTAAATAAGATGTTTCCTGATTAAATAAAATAAGCCTAATACATAAAAACCACAAGACACAACCGGACAACAGTGGTTATATATAAATATATTTTAAGTTTTGATCGAAATTATTGATAGGGACATATCAGTGTCACTGGATATTGGTAGGGCACGTCCCTAGCGTCCCTACTAAATTCTACGCCCCTGCTTATATGCTCTGGAACAGTAAACTTTGGTCTCCATGCTGTTTTGCTGTTCTCTTTCATATAGGTTACATTTGCCTTTTTCTTCTGCAATGCACTTTGGCTAGTGGCAACTTTCTTCCTTGAGACAATTGGTGACTCAATCTCCATAAAGATCCCAAAAATGTTTCCTAATGGGACTCGATCCACAACAGAAGTGTTTTCCATTGATCCAATTGCACTGATGTTTCTACTGAGCTTCGCATTATTGCTGATAGTGCAATTTATTGCAATGCTATACCACAGGTAACTAAACATGCACAAAATAATAAAATCACTATCACTGATTATTTTATATGGTTCAAATTGCCAGACCTTTTTGTTTAAGTGTTTCACTAAATCACAAAGTGGAGATCATGCAATACATTATATATAAAACCAGTCTAAAGTCTGAAGATAAATCATTCCGTTTTATTCCTATTTTTAGTAATGGTGTATTATGTTTGTTTGTTTCAGAGTCTACACATTAATCCATTTTGTGGCATATACTGATACAGAAATTAAAGCTTGTAGAAAGCAGTTACATCAGGTGAGCCAATGGATCCACACTACATTGCCATTTTAAATGTTTTTTTATTTGTATTATTAACGATGCCCACGTTTCAATAGGTTGCACAGATCCAGGACTCAAACCCCCAGTATGAGACGTATGAGACGTATGACCCAGATACAGCCTTATGTTTTCAGAACCCCCCTGTTTTGAGAAGGGGTGTGACTTCAGTATAAGAATTTGTATTTAAATCTAAACATTTATTGTCCTATACACTCTAAAAAATAATTCTATGGCTTAGTAAATATTACAGAAATATTTAACTTTATTAACTTAATAAAATCTCTGAATATTGTTTACTTGATTGTTTGAGTTAAATAAACCAAAATAATTGAGTAAAAATCCAACAGTTAATTTTATCTAAAATTTACAGATATATATATATTTTTTCAATAAAATGATTTAGTATTTGACTAACTAATTATTTCTTTATAATACACTTAATATATTTGTGAAATTTCTATCAAAATATTTGAGAATGTTGAATTGAACGGATCTGTTTCAAGAAACAAAAATATTACTTAATTCAAATCAATATTATTAATATATTTAACGCACTCTTAAGAAATTGAGTAAGTTTACTCAATTAAAACAATGCACCCCTCCCCCACCCTCTGACTTGAGGACAACTCAACGGTTGAGTGAGCGCGGGCTGTTTGAACTCTCTTCAGTCTTCAGAACAACAGTTCTCAGCGTAGCAGATTTGGTGCATTTCCTTTGTGAAATTCAGGTTTGTGTATATGTTTTATTTTATCTATAAAATCATTACTGTTGCTTTAAATCATTTTATTTAATACAAAACAACATACAGAGGCGAACGAGAGTCGCGCCTGTCTTTTCGCGTGAATGAAACGCCTTGCATAAACACATGACTTTATTCCTAATGATAATGAATATAATTCATTTTGATGATAAAATGTCCTCAGAACTGTCACTTTATGTTTAATGGCCTTTACATCAGAAAAGAGCTCTTGGCTTGCATAGCCAGCAAATATTATATCATTGATAACAGGGTTCTCAAGTTTTATCAAAAGCTTGGAGCGAGATCACATGCGGTTAGGGGAGGAGCCCTAATGGAGCCCCGCCCCCGCCTGTCCCCGCCCCCCAATTTTACCCATTGTTCATAATTAACCAGCACAAATTGAAATTATAACAATTGGTAAATCTGATAAATGACAGAGCAATTCATCACATCAAATATACTATTTAATGTTATATTTCAAATTACAAATATACAAAAATATAACAAATTGCTCCAAACAGTTTGGAAAAACAAATCTTTTTGCATTTTGAATGTGTCTAGTGTGGTGGGACATTGTGAACAAATGACATATTAGAGTATTATGGTGTGTGTTTGTGTTTGTGTGTGTGTGTGTGTGTGTGTGTACACAAGAGCAGGGCTGGACTGGGACAAAAAATCGGCCCTGGCATTTTGGCCCAGACTGGCCCACTATATGATCATAAACACCACCCATCTTTGCACGCCCTTAAATATATGCATACCATCTCCTATTCCTTAAAACCACTAAAGCCATGTAATGAGTGAGTATAGGAACGAGTGAGAGTTAACAGATGAAATAAGTAAAAATTTGACATTTATTAATACAGTTGAACTATACTCCAGTGATGAATCCTAAAACAAGCTATAAGCTGCATTGGCATAGCAATACAAGTGTTTCTTACAGGATTTTTGGTAAAATTGTGGTGGGTGGACCTCTGTCCTTCTAGGGGGGGTTGGGGGCATTCATCAATCTGGTGCACTTTGAGAGTTCAAAATTAAAAGCTCCAAACCATATTCAGTGTGCCAATTAAACAAAGAAAAATGTAAACCTCTTTTAGTTACAGTGTCTATTTACATTACACTACATAATAATGTTATAATATTAATCCAATGACAGTAATAGCCATATTTTGTAAAAACAAATGCACTAAAAAATAAAGGAAACTTTCATAATTAGATTTGTACCTATTTCTATACTTGGAAGAGATAAGCACATGATCTTTTATTTTGACGGAAAACATGGTTTACAAACGCCTCTCATTAAATTTCTAGTGAATTGCGGTAATCGTCAACTATGCAGATGTGGAAATAATCTGTAACTGGGTTATGGGTTCCTACACTCATGACATTGAAGTGTTTTGAAAGTAGTTCTGCTTACCGCGGACTCTACACTTTCTCATCTCTCTCCTGATCCAGATCCTCCTCACTATCATCATCATCACAGGAGCTGATGAAGGGCAGAAAACAGTTGTCACACACACACAAGGTCTCTCGCTCCCTCTCTCTACACGTTCTTTCCCCGGTAGACGTAGAATCCACTATGAGAAACCCTATGATTACAACGACCATCATTTGAAGTGTCACACAGGTCTGAAATTATCGTACATTACAGGATTTTTTTCCATTATTGATCGTACAGAGGTCAAAATTATTGTACAAATACGATAATTATCGTACATCTGGCAACAGGACACTCACTGTTTAAATATAGGCAACACTGCCACCCTGAGGCCCCAGAACGAAACAGGCCATTTCTAAAATACATTTTGTACATTCAACAAAGACAGTTTTACAACTGAATACTTAAAAGTGTGACTCAGATTTATTAATTAAAATTTATGGAGGTATGATTAGTGCCACGTGAATGCATGCTTCATTTAACTTTGTTTCAAAACCTGGTGCGTTTTTTGCCTTTAGTTGGGTTCGTTTAGGCCTAAACACGGCATTCACGGTCAATTGAAAACAAACTCTGGGGCTGAGGTGAGAAAGCAATCCGACCCAACGGACCAACAAACCAAGCGATATAATTCACTACGGGATCTGCAGCAGTGTCTGATTCTGTAAGTGAGCATGTCACAGATGAAGAGTGCCTCTTCATCCTAAAAATTGCTTTTCTGCGTGCATTGCAAGAATGCTGTCCCAACAAAGTCTGGATTCCAGTTATAACTGCATTATATATCAGGACAGCTACAGATAATGCCACTATAAGCCTTAAAGGGGTCCTATTATGCTTTTTCACTTTTTCACATTTAGTTAGTGTGTAATGTTGCTGTTCGAGCATAATAAAGATCTGCAAGGTTACGAAGCTACACTCCAAAGGGAGATATTTTATTTAACAGAATCCACTTTCCAAGAACTACAACGAATGACTCGTTTGGAAGTCATAATGTTACTCATTTAAATAATCTCCACCCATGGAATATGCAAAAAGGAGACAAGGCCTGGTTGAACTGCATTAGAGAAGACCGTGTTGTCGCTATGTCAAAGAGACACTGACTACCACAGTAGGAAAAAAAAATACTATGGTAGTAGTCAATGGGGCCAGAGATCTGCTTGGTTACAAACATTCTTCCAAATATCTTCCTCTGAGTACAGCAGAACAAAGACATTTATACAGGTTTGGAAAAACTTGAGTAAATGACAGAATTTTTATTTAGGGATGAACTATCCATTTAAGTGTCTTATTTGTCATCCAAATGTAATGGCCTTACATTTAAGTTAATGATTTGTTTTTGTTTAGTTTTTTCATTGTACTTATATTTAAAATAAATCTACCTGTAATATAGCTGTAATTAATTTCTGTAATAATTACAAATAATTTGACCCTTCCCATACATCTGTGCCCAACCTTAAAAGGTTAGTTCACCCAAAAATGAAAATTCTGTCATTAATTACTCACCCTCATGTCGTTCCAAACCCGTAAAACTTTCGTTCATCTTTTTAATTAAATCTGAGAGCTTTTGGTCCCTCTTTTGACAGCAACAATCAACTACCACTTGTCACAGTGTCTGGTTTGTGTTCCCTGGTTACCACTAGATGTCCTCCTTCCCCACGGTGTCTGTCACATTATGAACTGCATTCCCCACAATCCTTGTCTGTACCAATCACTGTTCATTGCACTTCTGTTACGAACCACACACGGGAAACAGGGAGATCCAATAGCAGTAAGTATTTATTAAAGGGAAATCCAAAATCAGTAGTCAAATCCAGGCATGGGTCAAATTCCAATATAGCAATCCAAAAACAAAAGACAAGAGCAGACTAGAAACAGACACTGAAGTGGCATAATAAATACACAAGGACTCTGTGACAAACACTGAAACAACCAGGGTATATATACACACAGAACTAACAATGAAACAGGGAACAGCTGGGAACAATGATGACGGGGAACAGCTGAGTGCAATG
Source organism: Abramis brama (assembly GCF_963993115.1). Lineage (NCBI taxonomy): Eukaryota > Metazoa > Chordata > Actinopteri > Cypriniformes > Leuciscidae > Abramis > Abramis brama. Next base: position 32,359,950 of record NC_139971.1, read on the forward strand.
AACAGTGATTGGTACAGACAAGGATTGTGGGGAATGCAGTTCATAATGTGACAGACACCGTGGGGAAGGAGGACATCTAGTGGTAACCAGGGAACACAAACCAGACACTGTGACACCACTTTGATGCTTCAAAACATTCCAACAATCTATTCCAAATGAATTGAGCAGTTTATAGTCCTGTCATTTTAAGTCAAAATGGGGGTCAACCTAGGACAAATTGCAACAGAAGCAAACTCAACTGATTTTGTATCCTCAATATGTCCTGAGTAAGGAAAATAAAGCCCCGAAGAATCCCATTAGGAGTAAGTTTCGAAAAAGAGAACCAAACCCCATCTCTGCAATAATAATGAATAAAGGCTGGTTTAAAGTACTTCTTCTTGCCTCTATGTATTAATGTTTATGGGTAGCCTAAATGGGTTCCATTCAGACCTTAACATTAAGTCTTTTACATGTCAACAAGATTCAACAAGACCTGGCTGTACCCAATGTTTAGATCTGTTGTGGTATTTATGCAAATTAGCACACATAATTCGATTATTCACCGTTTGTCCATGTTAACAAACAATTTAAAAAAACTTGTAATATATTTTTTTGTTTGTCTTGATGTAAGTAATCAACTCAGTAATTTTCATGGTGATATCTAAAGGTTACATTTTTTTACCCTATTCATGTGAGAAAAATTTCCCCTTCTGGGCTTTTTTTTTTTCTTACTCAGGGCATATTGAGGATACAAAATCAGTTGAGTTTGCTTCTGTTGCAATTTGTCCTACCTTTTTTCATAAAATGACTGGACTATTAGTCCAAATTTTCTGAAGAGACAATCTCTTTAAATGATGAACAGATTAAATTTAGGCTTTTATTTACATATAAACATTGGTCAATTCACACATCAGTTGGGGTAAACGGAAGCTCAAGAATGTTCTCTTGACACGCGAGAAGGCATTAGGTTTATTCTCGTATGTTACGAAGCCATTTGAGCTTCTGAAAGAAACAATGAGGTTTGTGTTTGTGTTCCGAAGATGAACGGAAGTCTCGCGGGTTTGGAACGACACGAGGGTGAGTAAAACATTTTTTGGGTGAACTATCCCTTTAAGATGTGTCACTGCAATTAACTTGAATTAAAACGATAGTTTACCAACAAAAAAGTAAACATCAAGTCATCATTTACTCACCTTCATGACATTTCAAACATGTTAACTGTGTGACAAACTACTGAAACATTTTCCGGCTGTCAACTGCTGTTAAGTGGGCTGAACAATAGATAAGCTTATTGTTAGAATCTGAACAAATCTTTTTACCTGGTTTTGTGAACTGAATCGACTCTTTTGTCTCCACAGTGCAATTCATTCACTAATCACTGTTTGTGTTCTACAGAAGGAAGTCATGCAGGATTTATCATGATTAAGTTTCAGAACAAATTTCATCACTGATTGATTTATATTGTAATAGTTTTTTACTTGTTTGTTTGTATTGATATTGTCATGGAACAGAAGAATTCAGACAAAGGTAAACTCTGAATGGAGTGTATTGAATGACACTGGTTATCAGCAGGTGAGTCTCTGGATTGCAGATAGTTCTGGTGATACTTGGCATGTGAATGAAAGTCTTATCTTTTGTAGGTGACAGAGAGAAGTGACCGGAGACTGGCAGACGATGACGAACAGGAGACTGAAGATGACGAAGGATGAGACAGTTGTAAGAAAAAATGATGTGGATGTCGAAGATCTCAAAAATGAAGTTTATTACAGCATAGCAGTGGCAAGGTACACAAAGCACCTTGGGTTCACCGGCGTCAGAATGAACCCAGAACATCCAAATCTTAAACCTTTTATCCTGTTCTTAATGTAAATTAAGTTGCTCTTGTTGCAACAGTTGTGGTCTGTATGTTAATGAAGTTGTGACACCCCAATGTCTGAGAAAGTTCTCTGTGTTCCACACCCAGTCCCATTCTACAATTGACTACCATTTGTTCAGGATGTGATCAACCCAAATGGTGAAGAAACAATATAACTTGACTTTCTTTCATCTCTATGATAATTAAGCCATTTTGGGGATGAGCTCATTCTAAAATATATTTTGGAGTGGAATTTGGGTCGAGGCGGACTACAATTTCTTACACAGTTCAATGCATAGGTTAGGCCTAGTTTTCCACAGGTAGGTATCAGGTATGAATGTGTGAACCAGACTTAAATGGAGTGGAGCTGATGAAGGTGAATGATGGCAGGTGTGGATGATTGATGAGTGTGGGAGCCAGGATAGATCATGGGAAATGTAGTGCAGTGGTGACAGGACTAGTGCAGTGGTTCTCAATTCCAGTCCTCGTGACCCACTGCTCTGCACATTTTGCATGTCTCCCTTATTTAACACACCTGAACCAGATCATCAGCTCATTAGGAGCGACTCCATGAACTGATCTGTGTGTGTCAAATAAGAGAGACATACAAAATGTGTAGAGCAGTGGGTCACGAGGACTGGAATTGAGAACCACTGGACTAGTGACTGAGGATTGTGACAGATATAGGAGACACAACAACCTATGACACAACTGGATCACATATGATGAAAAAAGTAGTTAACTATTTTAGACAGGCTTCAGATTCAGAAACAAATTACTTGAGACAGTTTTGTAATGAATAATTCTGAGTAGCCAAATCAGTCAGATGAATCCGTCAGAACAGCTAGTTCCATGCCAATGCATCATTAGCCTCATAAATACAGCCATCTCTGTAATTTGACAAGGACAGTAAAAGATTAACTAAAATTAATCTTAAAGTGTTTGCTGGGTCTCAAGATTTCACCTTTCTTGGTGGGTCCTATGAAAGCCCTTGTCCTAGCTATGAAGTGAAGTTACAGAAACATAAGCCGCGTTTCCACCGCAGGAACTTTCCCCAGGAACTAGGAACTTTGGGCTGGTACTCGATGTGTTTACACCGCAGGAACCAGGGTCTAAATGAAGTTCCGGGTAAAGCACAAGCTGATTGGTTGTGTTCACGCCGCATTTTGGTTGGATGACTCCACGCAGCATTTTATTTATTTTTAACCTCCCTTTTTAAAAAATCTATTGCGGTTCGTGTCGTGGCTTCATGCAGTAAGAGTTGTCTGTCTGCAAATATGGAATTTAATAAAAAAAACTGGTGGACTGGCGACGAGTTTCAGGCTTTATTTTGTGGAAGAGGAAACTTTCTGCGCGTTCGTCCCGTTTTAAGTTTATGAATAAGTAATTTAATGTTTGTTGAACTTAGTCAGAACTGTTCAGAGCAATCATAAGAATACTGATTTTAGTTCAAATTCTGAAGTTAAGCCACATCTTTGATTAAAAATTATAGGGTTGCTGTCACAAAAAGTGCCCATTTCAGGCTTTATAGCATAAGTGTAAAATTATATGTAAATGTTATGGTGCATGGTACAATTTCTGGTAAGCTACGCTTTTTTATTATTTCAATTCAATTCAGTTATTGTAGCCTAATTTGATTTAATATTGACTCATTTGGATAAATATTAGGTAGGCTACTTAAGATTTGTTTCTCAATAAAAAAACAACTCACCTAATGCTGTAAACAGACAGCCCTATCAGCTGGTAGTATTATTTAAGGTTAAAAGTAACTCAAATTAAATATAATGTGTGTTTTTTTTATTATAATAACAACAACTTTATTTAAAGGCAGGGTAGGTAGGATTTTTCTAAAAAAAAAAATTCCAAATTTGTTTAAACTGTCTTTATATACCAATACATAATTAAAATGTAAGTACTCTGAAAAAGAAAATATAAAAATCGAGTGACTGTAGACCTTTTAATCTGCAATAAACACAGCTCATTATTTCCATTCACTCCCACCCCCTCCCTTCTGAGCTCCTTCCAAAGCGACGCCCCCAAAACACATGAACGCGCGACGCCAAACGCTCAGGCTCAGCTGGAAGACGCATTTATTACCTGAGACGAGTGGAGAGGAAGGAGCGCAGTACATACAGTGACATCATGTCAGAATCACATGTAATAAAATACCTAACTTTATCACTATGAATATAAACAAATAAGATTTCTTTTAGTACTCACTATCAAGCTAGCATATCGATAATGGTAAAGTTTCATTCGGTAACGAGCTATATTTATAAGGCAAAACTAAAAACAGGTTGCATTGATACACGTTTTTCCATTACCATCAGTTACACTGTGATGAAGGTGAATTTCGTGTAAGATTCATAACATATATGGTGTTTTGCATGTAAGAGTTTCCATGATGAAAACATTGTTGACTCTAATGAAGACTAACGTACACTCCGAGTCCGGAGACAAGTACCGCATCGTCGGTTCGAGGACAGGTCCGGGGTTGAGGGCGAAGCAGAGGAGGTCGTTCAAGAGTGCGGGAAGGGCCCGAGGAAGTAGTTTTTGCCTTGTTTGCCTTCGCTGACTGCATATGCAGGTGCTTTGAGCTGAATACTTCCGGGAACGGTGACATGTGATGAGTGCACGCAGGGCAGCGCCAAGCGGCAACCTCCCCGTCTCTCTCTTGAAACCAACACGGAAGTGAGTTAAACTGCAATTCATTGACTGGCCGCTTGGCCTGGCTGCAGAAGTGAGTCAAATCTGTATCTCCCTCATGTTAAAATTACCAACTTTACAGCAGAAAAAAATATGTTTACAGCCTGGATCTCTATGTGGCTTTGGTCTATACAGCTAATTTTGCCCTTCATAACAACTGTGAGGGGGGTGAATTATTTTATAACTCGTCCGTTTAGTTGATTAATATTTAAATTTAAGGGTGTGGCCAGTGGCCACTTGAGTGACAGGTGGGTTGTCGCTGATGTCAATGCTAGCCGTTTGTCTGCTGTTACCAGCCGTCACTTCACCTCAGCAAATGTTAGCTGCTGAACTTGCCATCTCTGCAGTGTTTGTGCTTTTTTCGGGATTATTTCATACAATTTAATACTTGGGTACAAAGCCCACGTCTTTGGATTCCGTCGTTATCGTTCGAGAGAACAACCAGCGCTGTATTTCAGTTGTTTTCCTCCGTGAACCTGCACTAATGGATGTCTGACAATTTCGTTGCTTTTTGGGGTTTTCAAATTTAAAACGTCAATAAATGCTCGTTCGTTCTGCTCTCACGGAACAGATGGATTATAATATGCTTATGTACCGTCAGATGAAATCATGCAGGCGTCGGCGCTTTCTCCGTCCATGCAATAAATGCACATGAATGAGCGCAGATTTTCTAGCGCATTTACTTGAACTTCATAGGCAATATATCTATGGTTTAACCCATTTGAGAGACGGCCAAAATCAGAATTTAAAATGGACTGAATAAGCTCTCTACGAACTTGAGCAATGCCGCGCTGACGGACCATGAAAGAGTGACGGACATACTGTATGCACATAAATCACTGTCACACACAAACACTCTCGAAGTAATACACAGTCTCACTTGTTGTAGCCATGTCTTTTAACTATTATAATATTACGAAGGGCAAAAATAGGAACGTTTAATTGGCTTTACATCATCAGCTAACTCGATCACGTCGAGCTAGGAGATTTCAGATAGCCAGGCCAGGCTCCTCAGCTCCACTCACGCCCCTCCTGTTTGTCTATTTTCTGTTATCCGGGAGTGACGCAAGGCCAAGATGGCGACAGCCGGCTCCGCCCACTTTAGGCTTCAAAAATGCTCTTCAGAAACCTACGGGTGACGTCACGGACACTACGTCCATATTTTTTTACAGTCTATGGGCAGCGCACGCAGTGGTGCTCGGGCACGAGACATGAAGGCATCTGATTGGTTCTTTACATTCGCACCGAATGGCAGTGATTGGTCAGAGTTTTTACTGTCCTACAGCTGCTACAGAGGTCAGATTTTTTTCATTCCTTTTTCTGAACACATAATGTATTGACTACTCTCAGGATGGAAGGACCATTTCACCCAGTATAAAAAAAAATGTTTCTGAACAGGATTACCTACCCTACCTTTAATGATATAAGTAAAAATATAATAAATATAGAACACATATTTAGCTAAATACTCTCTATAGGCTAGCTCTTTTTTTTCTTGCCAACTACGTGCTATAGCCTATATTATGTTCATTAAATGGCTTTCCTGAGGTAAATGTGACATAATTGTTCTCCAGCTATGTTATTGACCTCTTCACGCTGATAAAAAAAAACACTGATTGATCGATATTATGTATGAGGAATATACATTTCGGTAAGTTGTAGCCTACTACTGTATCTTTCAACAGTGTTTTTTTTAGTAGAGATGATCGATTGACGTGCGCTAGGGATTTGTCACGTAACATTTACAAACACCAAGACGGTATTTATTGTTTGAATTTCGTAATAAAAGTGACAGAATCTGATAGTTGAGATTATTTTATATCATAAGTAACCTGCTCTGTCTACTGTCCGCAATAGCTGATAACATACAAATTTTATATCTAACGTTAGCATTACGAGCTTACTGAACACGCTTTATCAGTGCTCGTCTCTTTTCTGCCACAGCTTTTATTATTAAGTCATTATGTTTAACTTTACACATTGTCATCTATTGTAAGGCACTCCAAACCATGTTATAAATTTACTAACAGGATTGAAATAGCGCTTTGAGGTTAGTAACAAACAACTATTTACAAGACTGTCACTATTTATGATTGATAGACTGGGTTCAGGCTTTTTTTAAGCGTATTTGCGAAAGAGGGAATTTTTGCGCGTTCGTCCCAGGCATCTCACAATAACTGATAACATGCGTTGTCTAATTTTATACGCATACGAGTTTTCTGAACACACTTTAGTATCAGTGCTCGTCTATTTTGTTTTGTTAATTACCTCGTTAGTAAACCAATACATAACTGCAGCACAGTTTGAATCTCCTCCATACTTATTATAAATGTGGCGCTCAAAACAGATTACTGTCTGTCGCAGACTGGGAGGAGCAGTTGCGCGCAGTTTACCTTCCCAGTACTTTAGACCGCGGTGTAAACGCAGAAAGCAACCGGTCTGGGGACATATTGTTCTGGGTAATTTCGGTGGAAACGCGGCTATAGTCTTCCTGATCTAAGAGTTTCAGAAAATAATTTGATCAGAGGCCAACTCTTTTTTCAAAATATCAATTTCCTTGTTGTCACATGAATGTTTTACTAATAGCATATTAATGGAAACCCTAGATCATGAAGGGATTTCACCCTTAAATTTTAATTTCCTTCTTCCTTGTACACTGATCAGCCGCAACATTAAAGCCACATGCCATATATCATGTAGGTCCTCATCAGACTGCCAAAACAGCTCTGATGCGTCGAGGCATGGACTTCACATGTCCTCCACAAGTCCTCTGAATGTTTATGTGATATCTGGCACAAAAACAATAGCAGCAGATCCTCTAAGTTCTGCAAGATGCGAGGAGGGGTCTCCAAGGATCAGATTTGTCCAAATGTCTGTTCCCCAGGTAAACTATGCACATGCACCTGGGCATCCACCTGATCTTAAAAAATTCATCAGACCAAACAGCCTTCTTCCATTGCTCCGTTGCCCATTTCTGATGCTCAGGGTCTACAGCATTACAGTTGGCCCCTACCCCCCCAATAAAAATGTCACAAGGCAGTTAGTCAGTACATTTTAAATTGTGCTCATGCTTGCATAACTTTAGAAACATTTCTTCCTTGTTTTTCTAGATGAAAAGCCCTTGATAACCCCTACTACTCTCTGTATGAACGTACAACAGGATCTATCAACTATAACCATAGTGATATTGACTAAAGTAAATTCAATTTTAAAGTCTTATCACATTTGAAAAAGTCGAGGCGAATGTTCATTCGTCAAATTACCCGACAACAGCTTTAATACCTGAGTGAGAGCAAAGTATTTAAGTCACGCCAAAGACTTTATATAAGAGGCTTTGGTCGCACATACATAACACTCACAGAGGCAGTTCAGTGGAAGACAGTGACCACATCTAAAGTTCACCAGTTGTCCTTCCTTGCACCACTTTTGCTAGGTACTATTTTGGAGATGATCTGACCCAGTCATCTTTGTCCCTGGTCAAAGTCACTCAGATCTTTTCGCTCACCCATTTTTCCTGCTTCCAACACATGAAATTCAAAAATTGACTGTTCACTTGTGGCCGAATATATCCCACACCTTGACAGATGTCATTGTAACGATATAATCAATGTTATTCACTTTACCTTTCAGTGGTTTTAATGTGGCTGATCAGTTTATATCTTGCATATCGACAATTACATTAATGTTCTTTGCATAAGCTCATTTGGTCTTTGTGTGCTGTAAGTCAACTAGTTCTTTCGCACGGACTCCATTTCCTTATGCATATTATGTGCATGAGAATTAACCCCCAAATGAATGCCATTAGTTGGAAGCAGAGAATTATCTAGAATGTCGCTGTATAGTGTGGCATTACAATATTTCTTCCCTGTAATTGTGTGTCATAGTATAATCCGTTAATTAGAAGTGATTTAACACATTTGTTTAACCATATAGTTGTATATCCGGTAAGTCGCTTAAAATATTTGAGTATTTGAATATTATCATCAAAGGGAGTGGGAAATTAAACTGAACATGGACAGGTAGATGATTTATGTGTAAAGATAAATATAGAAGTCACAGCATAGAAACTCCCTCCCACCTGGTTATAAGGCTCTGGTCTGTTTTACATATGGTCAATCAAAGGTTTTTGCTGCCTTGAAAACATCACTATGGAAAAGCAGCAGAGACATGAATTCAGGTAATCATTTTTTGTTTTTCATTTATCAAACTTACATTAAATAATTAAAATTAAGATCTCCACAAACATTTAATTATGCAGCTAAATGCTTATTTTCGAATTTAACACTTTCTCTCAAATTGATTTCTTTATAAAGAACAATTATTTACCTATTCCTGGCATATATTCCTTCAATCTCTCTAGCATGATAAATGCCAAAAAAAATTGTACATCTTTTAAATTTCTCGTTCAAGTGAACTTTCCATTAAGCTATTCCCTTTTTTTCTTCCCAAACAGGCGACCTTGGGATGCGTGCAGAGAAGTGCCGATCATTCAAGATGAGCAGATACCAAAGAAACGAGTGCGGTGTTTGAAATGGTTCTCGTGTGCCATTGTTGGCATACTTGTCTTTGCCCTTGCGCTGCTCAGTAAAGTGAGCTGCTTTAATAATCATTGGCTTATCATTTTTGGATGATAGGATAACAGTTAACTTGTCTGTTGAATATTACACAGAAGGCTCGGTTTGACTGAAACAATTTTTTTTTCTTTACAGACATCATTTTTGCTTTTGATAACATTTGGGAACAATAAAACTGAGATTATATGTTCAGAAAAGAAGCCGGCCGCCCTACTTGGCATTGGCTTTGTTCTGGTTGGGCCGAGTGTTCTCCTTTTGCTAAAAAGCACGTGGAAGTTCATCTTCAAGAGTGCAGCCATGCCCTCTAAAAAAACTGTTTTTTGGGTAAGCAAACAGAGTTTTTGTTAAACAGATGTATAGTAGCAGAGAAACTGATTGTTATGGCAGTAACCTTTCTGACTTTGATTTGATCTTTGCTCTAGGTCCTGTGTGTTGAGTTCCTGGTAGCATTTGGAGCTGCAATTCTAACAGTAGTAGTCATGCCACACTTTGACATTGTCACCAATGTGATGATCCTAAACAGTGTGAGCATCCTGTCAGCAGTGTTCCAGGTAGTCGCTGAGTGCCTCGCCAAAGAGAGGAAGCGGCTTATAATGCTCCCCGTAAGCTCCATTTTCTTCATCGTCCTGGGTTATGTGCTTTTTGCAGTCAGTTATCTGGCAATCGAACATTCCCCTCAGATGAGAATATCAATTGGCCTTGCCATTCTGGGGACCATCTGTGTTTCTGTGAACTGGTGGGAAAACTACAGCACGCTCTTCTCCATCTCATGTCTAGAGGACATTTCCAAAGACATCGCTCAGTCCCGTAATGTGGTGTGCATCATCTCCAGTTTGATGAGAATCCTGATTACTTCAGCTGTGGTTGTAGCTTATGTTCCTCTGTCTGGTCAGAACTGGGAATCGCTCAAATCCGTCTTCGAAACAGTCATTATTTCATTGGTGGCGCTCCAGATTGTATCCTCTGCGCTGTGCCGCTGGTTTGTAGTTGTGGCTTGCAAGATGCACTCCCTGCACCGCAGCTTCGCTTTGCCCATGTACATGGCCTCGATTGCAGTTTTGGCAGTGTTTTTGATTCCACTTGCATTTAAACTCCCAGAGTCTAATCAAACTTCTACTTGTTTTGAGAACGTTAAGTCGAAATCCAGTGATACATTGTTGCGGTTGATGTTGACTGATGCTACAAATACTCTACAAGCCAGGTACATCGTGGAAAAAAAGAGTACAGGAGGACTGGTGTGTTTGATCTGCTCTGCTCTGAGCTGGTGGTTGGGACTCATGCTCAGTACATTTTACATCTGGTTCCTGAAGATCCATCGAATAGAAAGAACCCAAGATCTGTTCGTGCGACGCATGTATGAAGGAGCGTTTCTGGAACAGTCCATGTTGCTGAACACCCGTTTTGAAATCAGAAAGAAAATCAAGGAGAAACGGTGGTAAGCGTTTCAACTTTCTAACTCTAAGTATGGTTGCATATTGTTCATATCAGCAATTATTAGAGATTTTTAAATGATCTGTATCAATGTTGAATATTTAATGGTGCATTCTCATTTTTTTTTACATTTATATTATCTGACTCTTACTTCTCTTACTCTTATGTCCATCTATAAAAACACTAATATTTTAATAACACTATTAAATGCAAAGTAATTAAATACCCATTTTCATACTGTAATGTTGTGGTGCATAGTCACTTGTGTCTTTAAAAAAATATTTTACTTTTTAGTGCTTTATTTTTAATATATTTAGACAAATTAGACAAAGTTATCTTAATCAAAGCATTTTACACAGTAAATGTGTTCCCATTAAAATTTACAAATGATTTTTTTTTCATGTGAAGACATCAGTGAGATTAAAAGGAGATCAAATGGAGTTTTGCTAAAGTCTCCGGCTTCTCAAATGTTTGGTCTGACAAAAAGACTTTAATTTTACATGTATCCCCTCTATAGTTTTAAAAGAATTTCAGCATCTCAGACTGTACACTTGCCAAAATACCAAAGTTTGCAATAAAACTCGAATTGCTCGAGTAAACTCTAATAAAAAATAATTTTAACATGAACTCAAACACGTCTTATCACATTTTTCAAATCCAAATGATCACAGCTATGCCATGCACTGTAATTTTGTAGCTTTATACTTTTACTGTATGTCAACTAACAATTGATTCACTTGCTTCTAATTTTACAAATGTTAGTAATTAAATGAAATGTATCTGAGAGCGACCTCTGAGGAATTACAATTTTCCTTTGGATTTCTTAATATGTGTTCCTCAGCACAGAAGAAACCATCAGAGTGTTTCTGTGTGCAACGATGTGGCATGAGACCTACGATGAAATGATGAAGATAATCATCTCTATGTTTAGGTAAACATACACTTACTCATTCAGTCTCAATTGAATTGTACTTGTAATTGAATACTATTTCTTTTACTACCAGGCTCGACAAATACAGGCCCAAGACCGACAAACACAGAGACGTCGAGTTTGAATTCCATATTTATTTTGATGACGCTTTCGTGGATGTTGATAATGGAAGGCAGCGCCATGCAAATGAATACGCTGAAATTCTTGTGGATGTAATGAAAGAAGTTTACACGTAAGAATCCTCTTTATTTTGATCTGTTTATGGTTACTGAGAATTTATGGGAAAAACTAATCTAATAATACTTCACATGCATTAGCATTTTTAGTGAGGAGGATCCATGTATATTCAAGCAGACGCCACCACTACCATGCCAGAAGATCATAAACACCCCCTATGGAGGTCGTCTGGAATACACCCTTCCTAATGGCAATGTGATAATGGTTCACTTCAAAGACAAGAAACTTATTCGTCACAAAAAAAGATGGTCTCAGGTAAGGGTCATGCAGCGCTCGATGGTATTTTAAGCCCCCAATAGCTCCTTAGAGGCAGCTAACCCTACCCTCAACCTTAAACCTACCCATCCCCTCGCTGCCTGGAAGGCGCCGTTGGGGGCTTAAAACACCAAACACCTCATGCAGCTAAACACGGGTGTAGATGGTTTGCGCCCAGAACTTCACTAATCATCTGTGTTTGCAGATAATGTACTTGTATTACATTTTTGGTTGGAGACTTAACAGACAGTACTTCAAAAGGTTTAAGGAAGGAGAAGTACTGGATGACCTTAAGGAGAAACTGAAGGTTAGATGCTTAACTTTAAAGTTCACCACTAGTATTTTACATAATAATACAATATCAGCTAGACTCTGAATGTTTTTAATGCTCATTAGAAAGAGAAGGAGAACACGTATATCTTGGCCCTGGATGGGGATACTGATTTCCAGCCGTCCGCAGTCATGCTGTTAATTGACAGACTGAAACTCTACCCAGAGGTTGGGGCTGCCTGTGGCAGGATTCATCCAACAGGCACAGGTTGGATATATATATTAAGTATAAACCATTTTTATCAGGTCATTTTATTGTTTTTGATTCATTACTGTAAAATGTTCTAAACATCTAGAATAGAACAGTTTTGGTTCAGTAAGATTTTAGATATAAAATTAATACTTTCAGCAAGGACACATTCATTTGACATAAGTGACAGTAAAGATTTATAATGTTACAAAACATTTCTATTTGAAATAAAAGCTGTTACTTTTAACTATTTATCAAAGAATCCTGAAAAAAATGTTTCATGGTTATATTTAATTGTTAAGTAGCCAACTGTTTCCAGCACGTATAATCATAGGAAATGTTTCTTGAGCTGAAAATCCATGTATTAGATTGATTTTTGAAGGATCATGTGACACTGAAGACTAGAGTAATGATGCTGAAAATTCAGCTTTGCCATCACAGGAATTACAATTGCAAAATATATTAATAAAATAAATATTTATTTTAAATTGTAATATTATTTCACATCAACTTTAAGGAGTACACTACTATGGACTGAATAGGAAGCTAATAGGCATTGACTAAAAGCCATACAACTCTAATATGACTGTTTTTACTGTATTTTTGATCAAATAAATGCAACCTTGGTGAGCATAAGAGACTTCTTTCAAAAACATTTTTAAAATCTTCCTGGAACCCAAACTTTTAAAAAACTTTTCTAGAATGGTTTTCAAAGTATGAGGCAGAGGAAATATGAAGAATAATTAACCAGATACAACTACTAATAATAAATTAAATTAGAAAAATAATTTAAAGAGAATCAAAATAAATAAATTACAATAAAAAAATAATAATAAAAAAATCAAGATAACAAGCAAATATGTCTGAGCTGTATGTATTATCTGTAGGTATAAAGCCAATTATGATACCTATGATCATACAGTAGGTGGTATTTTCCACCAAATTCATCTGTCATTTGGTAGAAACTAGTCGACTACTTATGTATAGTATAGATTATAAAGGTGATAAACTGACTAATAAGATATTATGCTTAAAGGGCCCATGGTGTGGTATCAGAAGTTTGAATATGCGGTAGGCCACTGGCTGCAAAAGACCGCAGAGCACGTGTTCGGCTGTGTACTGTGCAGCCCTGGATGTTTCAGTCTTTTCAGAGGAGCCGCACTCATGGACGACAACGTCATGAAGAGGTATACAACTAAAGCGAGTGAAGCCAGCCACTACGTCCAGTATGATCAAGGTAATGTCTACATGAAGCTAACCACATGACAAATAATATCAATTCAGCCTAGACTAAACAAATTCACCCTCTTTTCGGTGTAACGTCAGGTGAGGACCGCTGGTTATGCACTCTGCTTCTGCAGCAGGGGTGGAGGGTTGAGTATAATGCAGCATCTGATGCCTACACCAATGCGCCTCAGGATTTTAAAGAGTTCTACAACCAGCGCAGACGCTGGGGACCTTCTACCATGGCCAACACCATCGACCTCTTGGGCTCAGGAGGACTGACCTCTGAGAGGAACAGCTCTATCTCAAAACTTTACATCTTGTACCAGATTATCAGCATGGCAGCTTCCATCTTGGGCCCTGCCACTATCTGTCTCATGCTATCAGGTAAGGATTTGCTTGCATAGAAAAATTGACAGTAATGTATTTGCATTAGATTCAGTGTGCTGTTTTATGGCAGAAAAAATGGGCTATTAAAGGGCTTTCTTTATCTTGCAGGAAGCTTTGTGTTCATTTGGGAAATCAGTGAAAATATTGCTCTTGTTTTGGCCATAGTGCCCCCTACTGTCTATCTCATCTTGTGCTTCAAACTGACATCTGACATGCAGATTAAAATTGCAGCAATTATGAGTGTGCTCTACGCATTTCTCATGGCGGGAACAATTCTCTGCATCATAGGTAACGACTATTTAGAACATCAATATTTTTAGACTGCACATACTTTATTTCCTCATTTCTACTCTCATAGGGGATTTAGTGAGGCAAAAAACTTTTCTGACCCCCAGTGGTCTGTTCCTCATCGGCATGGTGGTGTTGTACATCATTACGGCAGCTTTACACCCTCAGGAGTTCTCACTGGTCATCTATGGGTTGTTATACTTCCTCTGCATTCCCAGCGGGTATTTACTCTTGGCCATTTACTCAATAGTCAACATGAACAATGTCACGTGGGGCACTCGTGAAACCGGCGGCCAGGCTAAGACTACAGCAGTCGATGCCATCAAGAAGAAGGTCATGAATGCCACATGTTGCAAATGTCCATGTTTGGAATCTGAAGAAGATTCGAGCAAGGAGATACTACCTGCAGAAACCATAACAGAAACTGAAAAGCCACATGTTCCTTTGAAAACACAAAGGTAAAAAAACAACACACACTATAGCACAAATTCACATTGTTTCATCCCATTTCTATCCACCTGTGTAGAATTTTTATATAGATTTGAAAAAATGTAATTAACTAATTACTTTCAGATTACAGTGGATGTTTTTATCACTAATAATACTGTATTCCTACAATGTAGGGCAGAGGAGTTCCCACTCAGTGCTCACCAAAGTAAGTATGACTTCCATACTTAATATCCTAATATTCTAGCTGTTGACTTATTGAATTAGATTACGATTAAAACGGTTATATATTTAATTCCAAAAGCTTGGATTGAACATCTGCAGATGAAATCTTATGACTTTCCCTTGCATGAATCTGCGCTTCCAATGGTAAGACAAATTGGAAGAAATACATGATATTATATTATATTATATTATATTATTTGTTTATAATTGTTTTATATATTTTTTTATTTTTGCAAAATAATTATGTTTATTATTATTCTGCCATAATACATGGCTACATTTGAATGGCTGTCAATGGAGAAACTCGCTTTTTGCAGGTTTTTTATTTTATTGTATTTTTTTGGCTGTGCTAACTGGCCCTGCTCTTGGTTGCTGCAGATATGTCAAGTGCATAGTGCATACACATAATATACATGTACTGTTTCACCACATGCAGGATGAAATCAATTTCTGGAGAGAATTGCAAAAGAAATATCTAGAACCTCTTAAAGAGAATAAAGAACAACAGGAAAAAATAGCTAATGATCTGAGAGAACTTCGAAATAAGGTAAACCTCGTAAGATTGTCAATATGCAAAAATGACTTTGTATGTGGTTTTGTCTATATGCCAAGGGCGTAGGTTTGATTTTGAAATTGGTGGGGACAGGGACATCCCCTGAAGCTGAGCTGCATCTGTCATTAAAGGGACAGTTCACCCAAAAATGAACATTCTGTCATCATTTACACTCCCTCAAGTTGTTTTAAACCTGTATGAATTTCTTTCTTCTGAAGAACACAAAAGAAGATATTTTGAAGAATGTCGGTAACCAGACAGTTGATGGACCCCATTGACTTCCACAGTAGAAAAAAAACCCTCAATACTGGTTACCGACATTCTTCAAAATATCTTCTTTTGTGTTCAGCAGAAGAAAGAAATGCATACAGGTTTGAAACAACTTGAGGGAGAGTAAATGATGACAGAATTTTCATTTAAAAGTGAACTTACAGAAATTAACTGTTGGCATATTTGTTTCACATCAATAATGTCCAGTTTGTCCTGTTGGACATGGCACACAGCAATACTGTTAAGTGTCACTTGTGCCATTGTTCTGAGCCATGTTTTCAGTGTCCTAAGAGCACTGAAACTTCTTTCAGCCTCAGCTGATGAGACTGGGATGACAAGGGTTTCAACTTCATCAAACATTCCTCTCATTTCAACAAGACCAAGCAGTGTTGTGTTTTTATGTTTTATGGCTTACCGCATCTAGGTTTCCTTCGGAGGAGCATCGCCGCTTTACACCAGAGCCTCTCACAAGTTAGATAGAAAAAACAAAGCCAATCAGTTTAGCGATGTGTGTTAAGCAGGCGGGACTCAGATATATTAACCGTTTGTGTACCGTGAATTGCGCATTTTTCTCAGAACGCTCTTGTAAGAGATTCAAATCTAAATAAGATGTTTCCTGATTAAATAAAATAAGCCTAATACATAAAAACCACAAGACACAACCGGACAACAGTGGTTATATATAAATATATTTTAAGTTTTGATCGAAATTATTGATAGGGACATATCAGTGTCACTGGATATTGGTAGGGCACGTCCCTAGCGTCCCTACTAAATTCTACGCCCCTGCTTATATGCTCTGGAACAGTAAACTTTGGTCTCCATGCTGTTTTGCTGTTCTCTTTCATATAGGTTACATTTGCCTTTTTCTTCTGCAATGCACTTTGGCTAGTGGCAACTTTCTTCCTTGAGACAATTGGTGACTCAATCTCCATAAAGATCCCAAAAATGTTTCCTAATGGGACTCGATCCACAACAGAAGTGTTTTCCATTGATCCAATTGCACTGATGTTTCTACTGAGCTTCGCATTATTGCTGATAGTGCAATTTATTGCAATGCTATACCACAGGTAACTAAACATGCACAAAATAATAAAATCACTATCACTGATTATTTTATATGGTTCAAATTGCCAGACCTTTTTGTTTAAGTGTTTCACTAAATCACAAAGTGGAGATCATGCAATACATTATATATAAAACCAGTCTAAAGTCTGAAGATAAATCATTCCATTTTATTCCTATTTTTAGTAATGGTGTATTATGTTTGTTTGTTTCAGAGTCTACACATTAATCCATTTTGTGGCATATACTGATACAGAAATTAAAGCTTGTAGAAAGCAGTTACATCAGGTGAGCCAATGGATCCACACTACATTGCCATTTTAAATGTTTTTTTATTTGTATTATTAACGATGTCCACGTTTCAATAGGTTGCACAGATCCAGGACTCAAACCCCCAGTATGAGACGTATGAGACGTATGACCCAGCCTTATGTTTTCAGAACCCCCCTGTTTTGAGAAGGGGTGTGACTTCAGTATAAGAATTTGTATTTAAATCTAAACATTTATTGTCCTATACACTCTAAAAAATAATTCTATGGCTTAGTAAATATTACAGAAATATTTAACTTTATTAACTTAATAAAATCTCTGAATATTGTTTACTTGATTGTTTGAGTTAAATAAACCAAAATAATTGAGTAAAAATCCAACAGTTAATTTTATCTAAAATTTACAGATATATTTATTTTTTTTTCAATAAAATGATTTAGTATTTGACTAACTAATTATTTCTTTATAATACACTTAATATATTTGTGAAATTTCTATCAAAATATTTGAGAATGTTGAATTGAACGGATCTGTTTCAAGAAACAAAAATATTACTTAATTCAAATCAATATTATTAATATATTTAACGCACTCATTTCAAGAAATTGAGTAAGTTTACTCAATTAAAACAATGCACCCCTCCCCCACCCTCTGACTTGAGGACAACTCAACGGTTGAGTGAGCGCGGGCTGTTTGAACTCTCTTCAGTCTTCAGAACAACAGTTCTCAGCGTAGCAGATTTGGTGCATTTCCTTTGTGAAATTCAGGTTTGTGTATATGTTTTATTTTATCTATAAAATCATTACTGTTGCTTTAAATCATTTTATTTAATACAAAACAACATACAGAGGCGTACGAGAGTCGCGCCTGTCTTTTCGCGTGAATGAAACGCCTTGCATAAACACATGACTTTATTCCTAATGATAATGAATATAATTCATTTTGATGATAAAATGTCCTCAGAACTGTCACTTTATGTTTAATGGCCTTTACATCAGAAAAGAGCTCTTGGCTTGCATAGCCAGCAAATATTATATCATTGATAACAGGGTTCTCAAGTTTTATCAAAAGCTTGGAGCGAGATCACATGCGGTTAGGGGAGGAGCCCTAATGGAGCCCCGCCCCCGCCTGTCCCCGCCCCCCAATTTTACCCATTGTTCATAATTAACCAGCACAAATTGAAATTATAACAATTGGTAAATCTGATAAATGACAGAGCAATTCATCACATCAAATATACTATTTTTTCCGGTAAGAAAATTTTGTGCATTTTAATGTTAAATTCATCAATCTGGTGCACTTTGAGAGTTCAAAATTAAAAGCTCCAAACCATATTCAGTGTGCCAATTAAACAAAGAAAAATGTAAACCTCTTTTAGTTACAGTGTCTATTTACATTACACTACATAATAATGTTATAATATTAATCCAATGACAGTAATAGCCATATTTTGTAAAAACAAATGCACTAAAAAATAAAGGAAACTTTCATAATTAGATTTGTACCTATTTCTATACTTGAAAGAGATAAGCACATGATCTTTTATTTTGGCGGAAAACATGGTTTACAAACGCCTCTCATTAAATTTCTAGTGAATTGCGGTAATCGTCAACTATGCAGATGTGGAAATAATCTGTAACTGGGTTATGGGTTCCTACACTCATGACATTGCCTAAGTGTTTTGAAAGTAGTTCTGCTTACCGCGGACTCTACACTTTCTCATCTCTCTCCTGATCCAGATCCTCCTCACTATCATCATCATCACAGGAGCTGATGAAGGGCAGAAAACAGTTGTCACACACACACAAGGTCTCTCTCTCGCTCCCTCTCTCTACACGTTCTTTCCCCGGTAGACGTAGAATCCACAGCTAGATCAATGAGAAACCCTATGATTACAACGACCATCATTTGAAGTGTCACACAGGTCTGAAATTATCGTACATTACAGGATTTCTTTCCATTATTGATCGTACAGAGGTCAAAATTATTGTACAAATACGATAATTATCGTACATCTGGCAACAGGACACTCACTGTTTAAATATAGGCAACACTGCCACCCTGAGGCCCCAGAACGAAACAGGCCATTTCTAAAATACATTTTGTACATTCAACAAAGACAGTTTTACAACTGAATACTTAAAAGTGTGACTCAGATTTATTAATTAAAATTTATGGAGGTATGATTAGTGCCACGTGAATGCATGCTTCATTTAACTTTGTTTCAAAACCTGGTGCGTTTTTTGCCTTTAGTTTGGTTCGTTTAGGCCTAAACACGGCATTCACGGTCAATTGAAAACAAACTCTGGGGCGGTTCGGTTGAGGTGAGAAAGCAATCCGACCCAACGGACCAACAAACCAAGCGATATAATTCACTACGGGATCTGCAGCAGTGTCTGATTCTGTAAGTGAGCATGTCACAGATGAAGAGTGCCTCTTCATCTTAAAAATTGCTTTTCTGCGTGCATTGCAAGAATGCTGTCCCAACAAAGTCTGGATTCCAGTTATAACCGCATTATATATCAGGACAGCTACAGATAATGCCACTATAAGCTTTAAAGGGGTCCTATTATGCTTTTTCACTTTTTCAAATTTAGTTAGTGTGTAATGTTGCTGTTCGAGCATAATAAAGATCTGCAAGGTTACGAAGCTACACTCCAAAGGGAGATATTTTATTTAACAGAATCCACTTTCCAAGAACTACAACGAATGACTCGTTTGGAAGTCATAATGTTACTCATTTAAATAATCTCCACCCATGGAATATGCAAAAAGGAGACAAGGCCTGGTTGAACTGCATTAGAGAAGACCGTGTTGTCGCTATGTCAAAGAGACACTGACTACCACAGTAGGAAAAAAAAATACTATGGTAGTAGTCAATGGGGCCAGAGATCTGCTTGGTTACAAACATTCTTCCAAATATCTTCCTCTGAGTACAGCAGAACAAAGACATTTACAGGTTTGGAAAAACTTGAGTAAATGACAGAATTTTTATTTAGGGATGAACTATCCATTTAAGTGTCTTATTTGTCATCCAAATGTAATGGCCTTACATTTAAGTTAATGATTTGTTTTTGTTTTGTTTTTGTTTTGTTTTTTCATTGTACTTATATTTAAAAAAATCTACCTGTAATATAGCTGTAATTACACTGTAAAAAAAAATCTGTGGCTTAGTAAATATTACAGAAATTTTTAACTTTATTAACTTAATAAAATCTCTGAATATCGTTTACTTGATTGTTTGAGTTAAACATACCAAAATAATTTTGTAAAAATCCAACAGTTAATTTTAGATAAAATTTAAAATAAAATGATTTAGTATTTTACAAACCAATTATTTCTTTATAATATACTTAATATATTTGTAAAAAATGTTATAAAAATATTTGAGAATGTTGAATTAAACTGATCTGTTTCAAGAAACAAAAATATTACTTAATTCAAATCAATATTATTAATATATTTAACACTCTTAAGAAATTGAGTAAGTTTACTCAATTAAAACAATGCACCCCTCCCCACCCTCTGACGTGACGACAACTCGACGGTTGGTTGAGTGAGCGCGGGCTGTTTGAACTCTCCAGTCCAGAACAACAGCCCTCTTCTCAGCGTCGCAGACTCGCAGATTTGGTGCATTTCCTCTGTGAAATTCAGGTTTGTGTATATTTTATTTTTATCTATAAAATCATTACTGTGCTTTAAATCATTTTATTTCATGCAAAACAACATACAGAGGCGTTATTCGACACCTAAACGAGAGTCGCGTCTGTCTTTTCGCGTGATTGAAACGCCTTGCATAAACGCACGACTTTATTCCTAATGATAATGAAAATAATTAATTTGGATGATAAAATGTCCTCAGAACTGTGCACTGTTTGTTTATTGGTAGGTTATGGAGTCAGTCGCTCGCAGTATCTTTCGGCTGTGAGTGAAACCGAAACACAGGACGGCGGTATGAAGTTCAAAGTTCACCCGCAGAGCGCGAGTCCATCTCCGGCTTGAGAACCAGCGCTGATCCGGTGGAAATTGGATAACAGACCGATTGATTACACTTGAAATAGGCTACCTCACCTGAATGTTTAAATGTTTAATTTTTACTTCTAAAATGTTTTTTTTTAAATGAGTTTAAATGTAGGCAATATTGTATGTGTTAAAAACAGTGTAAAATGTGCTGTATTGCTGTACTCCTCAACAATAAAGGCCAAGTCATGTAACGTATACTGGTTGTTGTATGGAATAGGCTACTATTTTACAAAGGTTTACAGAAAATTAAAAAAAAAGTTAATTACTCATAAATAAAAACAGTTAATATTACTCATAAATATTGTTTTTTAAATGTTTAAATGGTAAATTATTTCTACTCATTTTTATTTGTTAATGTACCAGATGCAGTTACTCAGATTTACTTATTTTTTTTTACTTGAATTTACTCAATTCATACAGTATATTTCATTGATTTCACAACTTTAAAATTTACTCAATATTTTTAAGTGTAAAAATGTTTCACCAATAAAATTAAGTTTATCCCAGTAATAGTTTTTAGAGTGTAATTTCTGTAATAATTACAAATAATTTGACCCTTCCCATACATCTGTGCCCAACCTTAAAAGGTTAGTTCACCCAAAAATGAAAATTCTGTCATTAATTACTCACCCTCATGTCGTTCCAAACCCGTAAAACTTTCGTTCATCTTTTTAATTAAAACTGAGAGCTTTTGGTCCCTCTTTTGACAGCAACAATCAACTACCACTTGTCACAGTGTCTGGTTTGTGTTCCCTGGTTACCACTAGATGTCCTCCTTCCCCATGGTGTCTGTCACATTATGAACTGCATTCCCCACAATCCTTGTCTGTACCAATCACTGTTCATTGCACTTCTGTTACGAACCACACAAGGGAAACAGGGAGATCCAATAGCAGCAAGTATTTATTAAAGGGAAATCCAAAATCAGTAGTCAAATCCAAGCATGGGTCAAATTCCAATATAGCAATCCAAAAACAAAAGACAAGAGCAGACTAGAAACAGACACTGAAGTGGCGTGATAAATACACAAGGACTCTGTGACAAACACTGAAACAACCAGGGTATATATACACACAGAACTAACAATGAAACAGGGAACAGCTGGGAACAATGATGACGGGGAACAGCTGAGTGCAATGAACAGTGATTGGTACAGACAAGGATTGTGGGGAATGCAGTTCATAATGTGACAGACACCGTGGGGAAGGAGGACATCTAGTGGTAACCAGGGAACACAAACCAGACACTGTGACACCACTTTGATGCTTCAAAACATTCCAACAATCTATTCCAAATGAATTGAGCAGTTTATAGTCCTGTCATTTTAAGCCAAAATGGGGGTCAACCTAGGACAAATTGCAACAGAAGCAAACTCAACTGATTTTGTATCCTCAATATGTCCTGAGTAAGGAAAATAAAGCCCCGAAGAATCCCATTAGGAGTAAGTTTCGAAAAAGAGAACCAAACCCCATCTCTGCAATAATAATGAATAAAGGCTGGTTTAAAGTACTTCTTCTTGCCTCTATGTATTAATGTTTATGGGTAGCCTAAATGGGTTCCATTCAGACCTTAACATTAAGTCTTTTACATGTCAACAAGATTCAACAAGACCTGGCTGTACCCAATGTTTAGATCTGTTGTGGTATTTATGCAAATTAGCACACATAATTAGATTATTCACCGTTTGTCCATGTTAACAAACAATTTTAAAAAACTTGTAATATATTTTTTTGTTTGTCTTGATGTAAGTAATCAACTCAGTAATTTTCATGGTGATATCTAAAGGTTAAATTTTTTTACCCCATTCATGTGAGAAAAATTTCCCCTTCTGGGCTTTTTTTTTTTCTTACTCAGGGCATATTGAGGATACAAAATCAGTTGAGTTTGCTTCTGTTGCAATTTGTCCTACCTTTTTTCATAAAATGACTGGACTATTAGTCCAAATTTTCTGAAGAGACAATCTCTTTAAATGATGAACAGATTAAATTTAGGCTTTTATTTACATATAAACATTGGTCAATTCACACATCAGTTGGGGTAAACGGAAGCTCAAGAATGTTCTCTTGACACGCGAGAAGGCATTAGGTTTATTCTCGTATGTTACGAAGCCATTTGAGCTTCTGAAAGAAACTATGAGGTTTGTGTTTGTGTTCCGAAGATGAACGTAAGTCTCGCGGGTTTGGAACGACACGAGGGTGAGTAAAACATTTTTTGGGTGAACTATCCCTTTAAGGTGTGTCACTGCAATTAACTTGAATTAAAACGATAGTTTACCAACAAAAAAGTAAACATCAAGTCATCATTTACTCACCTTCATGACATTTCAAACATGTTAACTATGTGACAAACTACTGAAACATTTTCCGGCTGTCAACTGCTGTTAAGTGGGCTGAACAATAGATAAGCTTATTATTAGAATCTGAACAAATCTTTTTACCTGGTTTTGTGAACTGAATCAATTGACTCTTTTGTCTCCACAGTGCAATTCATTCACTAATCACTGTTTGTGTTCTACAGAAGGAAGTCATGCAGGATTTATCATGATTAAGTTTCAGAACAAATTTCATCACTGATTGATTTATATTGTAATAGTTTTTTACTTGTTTGTTTGTATTGATATTGTCATGGAACAGAAGAATTCAGACAAAGGTAAACTCTGAATGGAGTTTATTGAATGACACTGGTTATCAGCAGGTGAGTCTCTGGATTGCAGATAGTTCTGGTGATACTTGGCATGTGAATGAAAGTCTTATCTTTTGTAGGTGACAGAGAGAAGTGACCGGAGACTGGCAGACGATGACGAACAGGAGACTGAAGATGACGAAGGATGAGACAGTTGTAAGAAAAAATGATGTGGATGTCGAAGATCTCATGTACTGCATTGAGGTGCTACTGGACTTGTAGGCTATTAATAAATAATGGATACATACAAGCAGACGACAAATACGTTATAATAACCGTAATTAAACTACTAAACTATACCCGTTTCATCTCTATACAGCACTCTGACTCTGTAGGCATTATTGTCCGACTCGAAATGAACACCATTACTGAGAGTTTCTGATATTATCATCATTCCATGTCCTGAGAGACTGAGCGCGAGCTCATGAAGCTCCGCCCCCTGAGTCATCCAGCAGCAGCTTATTTGCATTTAAAGGGCACACACTAAAACAGCGCGTTTTTCTGTGCCCTAAAAAATGACAATTTAAACATGCTGTAAAAAATGATCTGTTGGGTATTTTGAGCTGAAACTTCACATACATACTCTGGGGACATCAGAGACTTATTTTACATCTTGTGAAAAGGGGCATAATACGGGACCTTTAAATCATTTTATTTAATACAAAACAACATACAGAGGCGTACGAGAGTCGCGCCTGTCTTTTCGCGTGAATGAAACGCCTTGCATAAACACATGACTTTATTCCTAATGATAATGAATATAATTCATTTTGATGATAAAATGTCCTCAGAACTGTCACTTTATGTTTAATGTCCTTTACATCAGAAAAGAGCTCTCGGCTTGCATAGCCAGCAAAGTATGATAATATTATATCATTGATAATGATAAAGACAAAGACCTCACACAAAACACAGGAAAGCTCTTCAAATACAGGCTTCAAATGAACTGCTGTTACCGAGAATCCCACTGAATGTGGAAACGCACAGCTGTGGGGATCCGAGGCCAGATTCAGATCAGCTCGGACCTAACAGACAACACAAAGCAACAAGGTCACAACCCCTTATGATCTTATTTCTCGTTTTTGTCAAAATATATACATTTCCATTTAGCAATATACATTTCTTATAAAAGATATGAAAATTTATTTTAAGAATGGAATTTAAAATCTCATTTAAAGAATAAATCTAATCAAACAGCTTAAAATTAGAGATATAATCTTTTACCTTCACAAGATATTAATATATATTTTAAAGGGTTAGTTCACCCAAAAATTTAAATTCTGTCAGTAATTACTCACCATGCCGTTCCAAACCCATAAGACTTTCGTTCATCTTCGGAACACATAGACCGTCAATGGAGGGACAGAAATCGCTCAAAAATATCTTCATTTGTGTTACGAAGATGAACGAAAGACTTACGGGTTTGGAACGACATGAGGGTAATGACAGAATTTTCATTTTTGGGTGAACTAACCCTTTAAAAATGCCTTATCTCACAGGTAAATAGTATATCTCATAGGTAAATAGTATATCTCATTTAAAGTATAATTCAAACCAAACTTGAGTGAAATTTATGCTGAAAATTCAAGATGTAATATCTGAAAACAATTAAGTATTATTATCTTACACAGTTTAAAGAATATTACGTTTTAAAGAGAAAACAAGAAAATGTAATTAAATAGTGCATAAGATGAAATGTAGCCATGAATGTTTATTAATGATGGATGGGTGGATTCTGGATTCTGAAATTGTGTGATTCAATCAGTGTTGCCAGATTGGAAATGTCCAAGTATCGTAGCCTACCAGAAGCTCAAAATTATCGTATTTGGAAGAAAATGATCGTACACGAGTCAAACCTGTACAGAATACAGCATGAAAATGACTGGGGGGGGGGGGGGGGGGGGGGGGGGGGTCACACACTCAAGGTCTCTCTCTCGCTCCCTCTCTCTACACGTTCTTTCCCCGGTAGACGTAGAATCCACAGCTAGATCAATGAGAAACCCTATGATTACAACGACCATCATTTGAAGTGTCACACAGGTCTGAAATTATCGTACATTATTGATCATACAGAGGTCAAAATTATCGTACAAATACGATAATTATCGTACATCTGGCAACAGGACACTCACTGTTTAAATATAGGCAACACTGCCACCCTGAGGCCCCAGAACGAAACAGGCCATTTCTAAAATACATTTTGTACATTCAACAAAGACAGTTTTACAACTGAATACTTAAAAGTGTGACTCAGATTTATTAATTAAAATTTATGGAGGTATGATTAGTGCCACGTGAAAGAATGCATGCTTCATTTAACTTTGTTTCAAAACCTGGTGCGTTTTTTGGCTTTAGTTGGGTTCGTTTAGGCCTAAACACGGCATTCACGGTCAATTGAAAACAAACTCTGGGGCGGTTCGGTTGAGGTGAGAAAGCAATCCGACCCAATGGACCAACAAACCAAGCGATAAAATTCACTACAGGATCTGCAGCAGTGTCTGATTCTGTAAGTGAGCATGTCACAGATGAAGAGTGCCTCTTCATCTTAAAAATTGCTTTTCTGCGTGCATTGCAAGAATGCTGTCCCAACAAAGTCTGGATTCCAGTTATAACCGCATTATATATCAGGACAGCTACAGATAATGCCACTATAAGCCTTAAAGTGGTCCTATTATGCTTTTTCACTTTTTCAAATTTAGTTAGTAGTGTGTAATGTTGCTGTTCAAGCATAGTAAAGATCTGCAAGGTTACGAAGCTCCACTCCAAAGGGAGATATTTTATTTAACAGAATCCACTTTCCAAGAACTACAACGAATGACTCGTTTGGAAGTCATAATGTTACTCATTTAAATAATCTCCACCCATGGAATATGCAAAAAGGAGACAAGGCCTGGTTGAACTGCATTAGAGAAGACCGTGTTGTCGCTATGTCAAAGAGACACTGACTACCACAGTAGGAAAAAAAAATACTATGGTAGTAGTCAATGGGGCCAGAGATCTGCTTGGTTACAAACATTCTTCCTCTGAGTACAGCAGAACAAAGACATTTATACAGGTTTGGAAAAACTTGAGTAAATGACAGAATTTTTATTTAGGGATGAACTATCCATTTAAGTGTCTTATTTGTCATCCAAATGTAATGGCCTTACATTTAAGTTAATGATTTGTTTTTGTTTTGTTTTTTCATTGTACTTATATTTTAAAAAATCTACCTGTAATATAGCTGTAATTAATTTCTGTAATAATTACAAATAATTTGACCCTTCCCATACATCTGTGCCCAACCTTAAAAGGTTAGTTCACCCAAAAATGAAAATTCTGTCATTAATTACTCACCCTCATGTCGTTCCAAACCCGTAAAACTTTCGTTCATCTTTTTAATTAAATCTGAGAGCTTTTGGTCCCTCTTTTGACAGCAACAATCAACTACCACTTGTCACAGTGTCTGGTTTGTGTTCCCTGGTTACCACTAGATCAGTGGTTCTCAATTCCAGTCCTCGTGACCCACTGCTCTGCACATTTTGTATGTCTCTCTTATCTGACACACTCAGTTCAGTTCATGTAGTCTCACCTAATGAGCTGATGATCTGGTTCAGGTGTGTCAAATAAGGGAGACATACAAAATGTGCAGAGCAGTGGGTCACGAGGACTGGAATTGAGAACCACTGTACTAGATGTCCTCCTTCCCCACAGTTTCTGTCACATTATGAACTGCATTCCCCACAATCCTTGTCTGTACCAATCACTGTTCATTGCACTTCTATTACAAACCACACACGGGAAACAGGGAGATCCAATAGCAGTAAGTATTTATTAAAGGGAAATCCAAAATCAGTAGTCAAATCCAGGCATGGGTCAAATTCCAATATAGCAATCCAAAAACAAAAGACAAGAGCAGACTAGAAACAGACACTGAAATGGCGTGATAAATACACAAGGACTCTGTGACAAACACTGAAACAACCAGGGTATATATACACACAGAACTAACAATGAAACAGGGAACAGCTGGGAACAATGATGACGGGGAACAGCTGAGTGCAATGAACAGTGATTGGTACAGACAAGGATTGTGGGGAATGCAGTTCATAATGTGACAGACACCGTGGGGAAGGAGGACATCTAGTGGTAACCAGGGAACACAAACCAGACACTGTGACACCACTTTGATGCTTCAAAACATTCCAACAATCTATTCCAAATGAATTGAGCGGTTTATAGTCCTGTCATTTTAAGCCAAAATGGGGGTCAACCTAGGACAAATTGCAACAGAAGCAAACTCAACTGATTTTGTATCCTCAATATACTCCTGAGTAAGGAAAATAAAGCCCCGAAGAATCCCATTAGGAGTAAGTTTCGAAAAAGAGAACCAAACCCCATCTCTGCAATAATAATGAATAAAGGCTGGTTTAAAGTACTTCTTCTTGCCTCTATGTATTAATGTTTATGGGTAGCCTAAATGGGTTCCATTCAGACCTTAACATTAAGTCTTTTACATGTCAACAAGATTCAACAAGACCTGGCTGTACCCAATGTTTAGATCTGTTGGGGTATTTATGCAAATTAGCACACATAATTAGATTATTCACCGTTTGTCCATGTTAACAAACAATTTTAAAAAACTTGTAATATATTTTTTTTGTTTGTCTTGATGTAAGTAATCAACTCAGTAATTTTCATGGTGATATCTAAAGGTTAAATTTTTTTACCCTATTCATGTGAGAAAAATTTCCCCTTCTGGGCTTTTTTTTTTTTTCTTACTCAGGGCATATTGAGGATACAAAATCAGTTGAGTTTGCTTCTGTTGCAATTTGTCCTACCTTTTTTCATAAAATGACTGGACTATTAGTCCAAATTTTCTGAAGAGACAATCTCTTTAAATGATGAACATATTAAATTTAGGCTTTTATTTACATATAAACATTGGTCAATTCACACATCAGTTGGGGTAAACGGAAGCTCAAGAATGTTCTCTTGACAGGCGAGAAGACATTAGGTTTATTCTTGTAAAAACAGAATAAACTGTTTTGGCCTGGAGCGCGTCGGCCCTGGAGTCACGCCTTTTTTCAGCCTACCTCTGGCAGGCTGAAGAAAGGGAGTTGTCTCCGCGTTGGTGGAAAACCACACTTCGCCGTTTCTCCCAATCCACCCAGATCCAGCATCCTCCGAATCCTCCTCGCCTTCAGTGGAAGCTAGAGAGGATGATGAGGGTGCCACATCCAAATCAGGATCTGACTCTCCTGAGTCTGTGGTGTCAGAGGGAGAAGACGATACATCCTGCAGCTCGCTGGAGGGGTCAGGCTGCATAATCATCTCTAAAACTTCACTACAAGTCAAGCCCTTTCTCATGTTGCTTGCTGCTCTTCTCACCATCAAATGACCAGCAGGCTTGCATGCACGCGTTAAAATCCACTTGCTTTGTTTTTGTTTAGTCTGCATTTCTCACCATCAAAAGGCAGCAGATGCATAAATACACTTACTTTGTTTTTGTTTACTCCATGTAGTTCTGAGAGCTGAGGTGCATATTTTGATTTTCTCAGACGCATCAAGTGGGTTCACACACACACTTTATTATGCTATTATACTCCATATAAACTCCATATAACTCCATGTAAAAGCCAGAAACTAAGCTTTTTTTTGCACAGGCCTATCTAAAGGGTTAATGGTGCCACCTGGTTATCAACAGTAAAAATTACAAATTTTACCTCTTCCCAACAGGGAAAACCACCAACAATCAAAAATGCATGATTATATGGTGTCATTTCTTTGCAATCAAAAAATGTGGTTATAATGGAAGTCAATGGGGCAAAAACAGCCACCAACAGAAAATGAGGGAGAAAAAGTTAAAATCTGATGCTGCACAAAAACTAACAATGCATCAAAACCAATGTTGTTTCTAATCTTTGACATGTCCAAGACTGTGATAAAAGGTAAAAAAAAATCCAGTACACAATCATATTTTATATTGAAAATGAGTCATTTTGTGTGTTTTTTTTCCCCAAATCAGTGACATCATTTACGAATTTGGCAATTAAAGAATTAAAATCCAGAATTTTTTAAAAACATTTAGTATTTTTGAGCAGGACTGAGGTTGATTAATAGATTTATGCAAAAAAAATTGAAAAAAATATTTATCTGATACATTTTTACAGCAGTTTAAAGTAGTGGCTGTTTTCAGCCACGAAACATAACGAAAGGGTAGTGAATTTGAACAATGCACAAGGGTTAAGGTGTGTCACTGCAATTAACTTGAATTAAAACGATAGTTTACCAACAAAAAAGTAAACATCAAGTCATCATTTACTCACCTTCATGACATTTCAAACATGTTAACTATGTGACAAACAACTGAAACATTTTCAGGCTATCAACTGCTGTTAAGTGGGCTGAACAATAGATAAGCTTATTATTAGAATCTGAACAAATCTTTTTACCTGGTTTTGTGAACTGAATCAATTGACTCTTTTGTCTCCACAGTGCAATTCATTCACTAATCACTGTTTGTGTTCTACAGAAGGAAGTCATGCAGTGTAGCAGCCCGGTTGAATAAAAGAAATTCGCTCTCTCACTGATGTTGTCGGTTTATTGTCCTTAATGCCTTCACAATGCCATCACAACGTCATCACAACACCGTAAGAGCTAAAACAGATGAATTAACATTATTGGAATTTGTAAATAATTCACGTACATATAAATGAAACAAAACAGTAGTCGATATAGCAACAAAATTATGAAATTAGTACTAACATTTACCATAAACAACTTAAATTACTCATAAATCAAACAAACATATAAAACCAATCTTAAAGAGACGATATGCTATGTAACATTATACAAATGTATAAATATAAATGATGTATACCTTGTACTCCTTTCCAACCAGGTGCTAAACACAAAAAATAAAATAAAATAAAATAAAACAGCGACTAGATGCCTAAATTTACTTAAAGGTGACCTTAAAAACTAGAATTCAGATCCGTGAATCCGTGACCGCATGGTTCCGTGTCTCCGTCTGTCAGCAATCTGTATGCGCGGCACGCTCTCTGTGCGCAAGCGATCTGTTCGCCTTTCCGGCAAGCCACCTTTCAAAATAAAGGTCTCTATAGGTTAAATAACTAAGAGTGCAAAGTAAACTTCCAAAATATAATGAACACAATATTACGAATATTAAACTAATATTAAGAAATATAGTTATGATAATATCAGAATAATACCCAAAACTAAATCAAATAACTGAGGGTTATTTACACTCCCACCAAATCATGAGTGACTACAAATCTCAAACTTTAATCATGAATGATTTCTAAAATAAATTACCCATGTTTAAGGCTAGATGTAAAGGAAAAACTGAAACATTCTACTATGAACTGCATAAATCAAAGGATATGTCAGGAAGTTCAGGCTGCCTCTAGCAGCAGGACCAGCTTCTGCACTGGGCGATCAACTATTGAAGGTTTGTTCAGACGTTTACCATCCTTCCCCAGTTTTCTGTCTCCAAAGCGTATCTTCACTCTTCTCACCAAGCCATCCTTGCCAACTACAGTCTCAATAACTTCTGTCAAGCGCCACTCATTCCTGGGCAGATCGTCTGCCTTTTCTAAGACTATATCTCCAACTTGCATGTTCCTTCTTGGTGTAAGCCAGCATTGTCTGGTTGCAATGTTAGACACATACTCCTTCTGCCAACGGCCCCAAAATTGCTCCGCTAAGTATTGGACATGACGCCATCTCTTCCGAGCATATACGTCTTCTCTAACAAACTTGCCAGGGGGTGGTAAAGCTTGGGTAGTTTTCAAAGTGAGCAGGTGATTTGGGGTAAGGGGCTCAGGACCTTTAGGATCATTCAGATTGTCTACTGTGAGCGGTCGGTTATTTACAATGGCCATAGCCTCATAGAAGAAGGTCCGAAGGGAAGAATCATCAAGCCTTCCAGAAGATAAGGACAGAGTGGCATGAAGAACACTTCTCACAGTTCTAATCTGTCTCTCCCAAACTCCTCCTGTGTGACTTGAATGGGGTGCGTTGAAGACAAAGTCACATTGTTTGTCTGCTAAGAACGCCACCAGATGATTGGTGTCAATCTCTTTCATGGCCTTAGCAAACTCATTCTTAGCTCCAATGAAATTACTGCCTTGGTCGCACCTTATTTGACGAACTGCTCCCCTGATAGCGATGAAACAACGCAGGCCGTTGATAAAGGCGTCCGTGGACATGTCATCCACAGGGTTCCTACACAATTTTCATTTCAAAATTCCATACTTTTCCAGACTCAAATTTCCAGACTTCCCTACAGATTTTTCCGACTATATTTAACTTGTTCTGATAAATTGTTTTAAAATTCAACTGCTAACAAGTATGTTACATTCTAAAGATTTAGTATTGGCGTTTTTGCCTTTTATTAGGATAGGAAAGTAGCTAGACAGGAAGTAAGGTGGGAGAGAGAGGGGGGCGGGATCGGGAAAAGTCCATGAGCCAGGACTCGAACTCGGGTCTCCCGAAGCACAACAGCACTACATGCTGACGCACTTACCCACAATGCTATCGGCGCCGACAAGTGTGTTACACTCTGAGTCAAAACCTCTATGTAGGCTATCATGTTAAATTTGTAAATTTGAAAATTGTAGCTACTGTTGCTCGTACAAGTCAATTTAACACCAAACCCAGTCAAGTTCAAAGCACAGAATTTTATTAAAACTCCAATGCTAAAACAGTGCAATGTTATTCATATTTGTAATTTTGTACATTTAAATAACTGTAAACCCCTACAGAAACAGAAGGGATGTTCATGTACAATTAACCAGAAAATTAGAAAATAGAGCTAAAGTCAATTGATCATGTCATGCACTCCCTTATCTGTTGCTGGTTTGAGTGACGCGGATGCGCGCACTCGTTCATTTAACGAAGGTCAAAATACAACTTGTGTAATAGGAATAACGTTACACGCATATTGAATTAATTTCCTGGTCATAATAGATCACTTAACAACAAAACACAGTCTAATCTTAATGATTGCGTGCTCCCTCGATATTTTGCTTATTTGATTGTGTGACGCGGATGCGCGTGCTCATTCAACGGCCCAGATTGGATACTCTAGTAAATATCGAAGTTTTGCGAAATGGAAATACACAAATTTTATTTATAACACTGATACACTAGAAAATATCAAATATAACAGTAACGTTAAAGAGAAACAACACTCATGCCGCATCACGCGAAAACGCAATTGCACTCTGTGAACGCACCTGATAAGAGTGATAAATTGCCCAGATGTGACTACTGCTGCAGCTCCAAAAACTCCATATTCCTACTAGAAATGGCCTTTATCTTCTCACCAACACTATATTCACATAATTATCTTGGTGTGGTAACGTTACTGCATTGATAAGCTGACAATAGCTTTAGATCGTCAGCTTTCTAGACTTCCTGCTAACGTTAAGTATTAAGTTAATTAAAGGATAACGTTAGACTGACTAGTTCAAATGCTCACCTTTGATCAATCGGTACATTATGGGCTTTGTGACTTGATGTGGTCGGTCTTGGTCCTACCTTAGTCTAGGCCAAAAACGTTGTGAGACTTTGTGTGGTGGATGCTGTGATGAGACGACGATGCTTTTGGCCTAGCATATGGCTTACAATTGCCGCCTCCCCCATGTTGGAGATGTCAAATGATTTGACACAAAGTTTGCAAATAGCTTTCTTTGTAAATTTAAAATCTTTGGCTAACCAGGCTTTATATTTAGGATTGACAAGCCAGCCCTCGGAAAACTTGCATTTTCACATTTTGTTTGCCGTGAAGTCCACACTCAAATGTAAAAGTCAAGGACAACGTTCCAGGTGTTTTTAGTCAAGCAGTTTGAGGTAGGGGCGCTGTGATGGAAACTGCCGCCTAACAACGTAACAACCAATCACTGCAGACCTAGACTCCAGCAGATCAAGTGTAAAAACGATCTTTTGGCAGCGCTGGCAGACTGATCCAAACGCCATGAAAAAAACGATTGTATATATTATATATAATTATATACATTTAGAAATTCTTAATTTTATATTTAGAAAACGAAATAGGGACAATAGTCTGGAAACATAAATATTTTTCCATACTCTGATTAATTTTTTCCATACTTTTCCAGACCTGGAAATTACTCAAATCAAATTCCATACTTTTCCAAACCCCGTAGGAACGCTGCATCCAGCATCTCAACATGGACGGCTCTGCAACAGAAACAGGTAAAGAGAAGTCCATACCTCTTGTATGATTTACGGCCTTGTCTGGTGATGAATGGACCAAAAACATCCATTCCGCAGTACGTGAATGGAGGGGATGGATCTATACGCTCTGAGGGCAGGTTGGCCATTTTTTGCTCTTCTGTGGGTCTGCGAAGCTTACGACATCTCACACACCGACGTACAAAGGAGGCTACAGTCCTGTTTACTCCTGTTATCCAAAATCCTCTTGATCTGATCTCATTTATAGTTAAGCCTTTTCCTTGATGTTCCGTTTTTTCATGACAATCAGCGATCAGAAGTTTTGTAAGATGGTGTTCCTTTGGAATTATTACTGGATATTTAATGGAGTTAGGGACAGAAGAATTACAAAGCCGTCCTCCCACCTTGAGCAATCCGTCATGGTCGACAAAGGCGTCTAGATTGCATAGTCTGTTGTTGCGTGGGAGTTGCTTGCCCTTACGGAGTAAGGCTATCTCTTCTGCATACATATGACTCTGTAAGTCCTTGATGATGATGCACTTAGCATCCTCACGTTCTGCCACTGTACTATGGTCACTAGACTTGTCCTTCCTGACTCGACGAAGTAGACGTGCAACTGCTTGGATGACCTTGGACCATGAGGAGAACTTCGTGAGACGGCTGGATAAGCAGGAATACTGTACCGTTTGCGTGTTCAGTGACTGAGCCTTCTTGACCTCTGGGTCTCCAATTGGAAGTTGTGTGTTAACATCCACAGGGGTAGGCATTTGCCTTTCCCATAAAACATTCGGTCCTCTGAACCAGCTGGAAGTGACAAGATCATTGACACTCATACCTCGTGATGCATAGTCAGCTGGATTTTCATCTGAGGGAATGTATCGCCACTGTTGAGGAGTTGTACTGTGATGGATTCTCTGTACTCGATTTGCGACGAACGTGTGGAAGCGGCGAGCTTCGTTGTTTATATAGCCTAACACCACTTGAGAGTCAGTCCAGAAATATGCCTCTGCATCTGCAAGGTTCATTTCTTCCTTTAACATATCATTCACTGCAACTGACACAACCGCAGCGGTCAACTCTAACCGAGGGATTGTTGTGACCTTAAGTGGGGCTACTCTAGATTTTGCCATGAGCAAAGCACAATGGACGTCACCTTGTTCGTTCTCAAGCCTAAGGCATGAGCACTGGCCATATCCTCTTGTGCTGGCGTCCGAGAAGTGATGAATTTCTCTCTTTGTGATTCTCTGAAATCCAGCAGGCACAATACAACGAGGCACCTTGATCTTCTCTAGGTTTTCAAGATCGGCCTTCCAATGCTCCCACCTTGGTCGCAAACTATCAGGTAAAGGATCATCCCAGCCCACGCCATTTCTGCACATTTCTTGCAGAACAGCCTTTCCTTTGAGCAAGAATGGTGCAAGAAACCCTAGGGGGTCGAACAATGAGGCCACTATAGACAGTATGCCTCTACGGGTTGCTGGCTGGTCCTTTAGGTTGACACGGAATCTGAAGTTATCATGTTCCAGTTGCCAGTAGATGCCCAAGGCTCTTTCCAAAGGCTGGTCAGTGAGGGACAGATTGACAGCTGTAACATCCACAGCACACTCAGAGGGTGGTATGCTCTCCAAAACTGCCTTGTTGTTGGACACAAACTTATGCAATCTTAAACCTCCAAGTGCACAAACCTGGCGAGCTTCTCGCGCCGACTGGATGGCCTTCTCTACACATTCAACACTGGAGACTCCATCATCCATGTAGAAATCTCGCATAATGAATTGTGAACCTAGGGGGTACAGATGTTCACCTTCTCTTGCAAGATGTTTCAGTCCGTAGTTAGCGCATCCAGGGGACGACGAGGCACCGAATAGATGTACTCTCATGCGGAATGTTTGAGGTTGTGAGTCGAAATCTCCATTTCTCCACCACAGAAATCGTAAGTAATCTCGATCTCCTTCGTCAACATGGAACTGGTGAAACATCCTCTCTATATCACACATCAAGGCCACTGGATACCATCTGAACCGCAAAAGAATGCCAGTCAGGCTGTTCATCAGGTCAGGGCCTGTAAGTAGATGATCGTTCAAGCTGGACCCCTTGTATCTGGCAGAGCAGTCGAAGACTACGCGTAATTTCCCTGGCTTCTTCGAGTGATACACCCCGTGATGAGGGATGTACCATTTTTCTCCTTCCTTTCCTTCATCAATGACTCTCTCTGCATCACCATTCTCTATTACGTCTTCCATGAACTTCACATAATGCTCTCTGTATTCCTGGTCCTTAATTAATCTCCGCTTTAGATGTTGAAGTCTCATGACAGCAAGAGGCTCATTATCTGGAAGATAGGGTCTTTTCTTGAATGGAAGGGGCATTTCCAAATGGCTGTCTTTGTTCATTTTGATGTTTTCTTCCAGTTTATTCAAGAACATAATGTCCTCTTGAGACACCACTCTTGAGTCTTCTTTAGTATCCTTGAAATCTGACTCCAGCACTTTGATAACGTCAGCTGGCGTTACAGAAGGAATCTCCTTAATAGATACTCTGTGACACATGCTAACACCGCTTTGTGACTCATAATGTGTCAAGGAAGGGCCCACGATGCTCCATCCGAGATCCGTGCGAACTGCATATGGCTCATTGTCAGCTCCAAGAATCACCTCTCTGGGTGCTAAAGCTCTGGGACAATTATATCCTAATAATAGACCAACCTCACAGTCTTGAAGCAGGGGAATTCTGTCTGCCAGAGGAGCAAGATGTTTCCAACAGTCTCACTGGTAGGGATGTGGGCACGATCCACAGGGATACATTCCTTAGTGTATGCAGGGGAAGTTCTAGAATTACCGTAGAATTAAAACCTCTGACTCGAAGACCGGAAACTCTTTCAC
Source organism: Abramis brama (assembly GCF_963993115.1). Lineage (NCBI taxonomy): Eukaryota > Metazoa > Chordata > Actinopteri > Cypriniformes > Leuciscidae > Abramis > Abramis brama. Next base: position 32,396,960 of record NC_139971.1, read on the forward strand.
TTGATATCAACGAATCTCTTCCAACCATGGTAGTGAGCCTAAGTGTCACTGGGCATGATTCAACCTTTAGACTTTGACTTACTGCATATTCGACGAAGACAGTGTCACTTTGTGTGTCTAACAGAGCATAGACAAGTTTCTCCGAGGCTGGGTCATTTTGTGAGGACAACCACACTGGCACAATCATTGAGGTGTTAGTAGATGTGCATCCAGATTCTACACTTAAAGACGTTGTCACAACCCTTTCATGTGTGTTCTCTGGGCTTTGGGCAGGGGAGAACTTCACCCTTCTTTCGAAGCTGTCATCGTGTAAACAGGTAGGATGTCTTCCCTTGCAGGTATCACAGCTATGTCTGGAACGACAGTCTCTGGCACTGTGACCGAGCTTCAAACATCCGTAGCACAGCTTAGTATCCTTTATGAACTGTCTCCGCTCTTCAAGAGACTTTACAGAGAATTTAGAGCAATCATGAATCTGATGTTCACCGTTTCGACAGAACAGACATGGTTTAGAGACTTTACTAGTGTGCTTCGGATTCTCATGTTGTGTGATTATCTTTGTGTGGAAGACATTAGCTTTGTTCTTACTAACCTTGAGGTTATGTTTATCCTTATTAGCTTCAGAAGTGTGAAGAGCATAGAAGGAAGTGACTGGGTTGCAGGCTACCTCGGCCTCAACTGACATGAAGTTAGCGAAATCATGGAAAGGTGGGAAATCTTGAGTCTCACTCAGTGTTTGTGTAGCTTGACGATTCCAGCGGGCAGCCGCCCAATCAGGAAGTTTACTGACGAGTTTTCTGTTTTCCTCACAATCATTCAGTATTTCCAGTCCCTTAACATGAGGCATAGCATCTTTACACGCATTCAGGAAATCGGAGAAATTTCTGAGTCCTTCAGCGTCCTTGGGCTGTATTCTGGGCCAGCATGCGAGTTTCTCTCGAAATGCTCTTTGTACAATGAACGGCTGTCCATAGCGATCCTGAAGTCTTTTCCATGCATCCTTGTAAGCTTCCTCATCATTTCTGTAAAACATCCCTTCTAGAGTTTTCCGAGCGGAACCAGTGACATACTTCTTCAAGTAGTATAGCTTGTCTGCTGAGGAGATGTGTCTTTTGTCAATGAGTGATTGAAAAGAAGCCTTCCATTCAATAAAGTGAATGGGGTCACCACTGAAGACTGTAGGCTCTGGCATAGGAAGTCTGTTCAGCGTTATACTGTCTTGAACAGCCTGTGCAAGGTAAGACACATCAGCATTGAGAGTTGGCGATGATGTTTTTTCATTGAGTGTTGGCTTAATTGAGGATGAATACACAGGTTCTTGTGTAGGAATGCTTACAGATTGCTGCAGCTCGTGATTCTGATTGGTAGAGGAAATTATTTCTTCCTTGTCATACACTTCTAGTCTGGCTCTAGCTGCTCTTACCTCCTTGACTGCGTGTAATCTTTCAAACTCACTCCTTTGAGCATCAAGTTCTCTTTTTTGCCTTTCTTCTAGAAGTTGTATTCTTTCCTTTTGTTCCTTTTCCTCCAATAGTGTTGCATATTCGGCTTCCTTTGCTGCAAGCTCTGCTTCTGCCTCTATTCGTTTAGCCATCAGTATGGAATTCAGTGAAGGTTGACTTATGGGTGTACTTGACTTGGAGCTGATACGTGAGACCGTAGAACCATAGACGGAGCGAGCATAATCTCGATCAAGCAATTCACGAAGACGCCCTTTTACTCTTTCACCGTCTAGGTCTCCATCAACACCTGAGATCCTCTCATAAGCAATCTTTACTATATCCTTCGTCACAGAGTCACAGGCATCAATCCGTCTTCTTGTATCAGTAGGAGGAGTAACATAACTTCGAACTCTCATGTATGCGTTCATTACATTGTCTCTTTCATTTTCCAATGTGTCTATAAGTGTTGCTAGCTGACTCTCAGGAATGTCCGTTTTCAGCTGCCCTCTTGCCTTTCGAGCCTCAGCTTTCCATTGCTCATATGCGTGCATGAGCCTTCTCTCTGCCTTTTGTGACTCCTCTCTCTGATATGCGAGCATCTTTTCTGTTGGAATTCGTGCACGACCAGAGCGACGTACTTCATCTGTTTTTACACCATCAGAATGATCATCTATCTCATCTTCAGAATCTCTGCTTTGAGAAGGTAGGATTTTTAAAACTTCCATTTCTTTCACAGGAGTGCACGACTTGGATCCTTGGTCTGTCATCATTTACATCAGCAAATGGAATCAATAAGAAAAGCTCTTACTGTAGCAGCCCGGTTGAATAAAAGAAATTCGCTCTCTCACTGATGTTGTCGGTTTATTGTCCTTAATGCCTTCACAATGCCATCACAACGTCATCACAACACCGTAAGAGCTAAAACAGATGAATTAACATTATTGGAATTTGTAAATAATTCACGTAGGCTACATATAAATGAAACAAAACAGTAGTCGATATAGCAACAAAATTATGAAATTAGTACTAACATTTACCATAAACAACTTAAATTACTCATAAATCAAACAAACATATAAAACCACTCTTAAAGAGACGATATGCTATGTAACATTATACAAATGTATAAATATAAATGATGTATACCTTGTACTCCTTTCCAACCAGGTGCTAAACACAAAAAATAAAATAAAATAAAATAAAATAAAACAGCGACTAGATGCCTAAATTTACTTAAAGGTGACCTTAAAAACTAGAATTCAGATCCGTGAATCCGTGACCGCATGGTTCCGTGTCTCCGTCTGTCAGCAATCTGTATGCGCGGCGCGCTCTCTGTGCGCAAGCGATCTGTTCGCCTTTCCGGCAAGCCACCTTTCAAAATAAAGGTCTCTATAGGTTAAATAACTAAGAGTGCAAAGTAAACTTCCAAAATATAATAAACACAATATTACGAATATTTAACTAATATTAAGAAATATAGTTATGATAATATCAGAATAATACCCAAAACTAAATCAAATAACTGAGGGTTATTTACATGCAGGATTTATCATGATTAAGTTTCAGAACAAATTTCATCACTGATTGATTTATATTGTAATAGTTTTTTACTTGTTTGTTTGTATTGATATTGTCATGGAACAGAAGAATTCAGACAAAGGTAAACTCTGAATGGAGTTTATTGAATGACACTGGTTATCAGCAGGTGAGTCTCTGGATTGCAGATAGTTCTGGTGATACTTGCCATGTGAATGAAAGTCTTATCTTTTGTAGGTGACAGAGAGAAGTGACCGGAGACTGGCAGACGATGACGAACAGGAGACTGAAGATGACGAAGGATGAGACAGTTGTAAGAAAAAATGATGTGGATGTCGAAGATCTCATGTACTGCATTGAGGTGCTACTGGACTTGTAGGCTATTAATAAATAATGGATACATACAAGCAGACGACAAATACGTTATAATAACCGTAATTAAACTACTAAACTATACCTGTTTCATCTCTATACAGCACTCTGACTCTGTAGGCATTATTGTCCGACTCGAAATGAACACCGTTACTGAGAGTTTCTGATATTATCATCATTCCATGTCCTGAGAGACTGAGCGCAAGCTCATGAAGCTCCGCCCCCTGAGTCATCCAGCAGCAGCTTATTTGCATTTAAAGGGCACACACTAAAACAGCGCGTTTTTCTGTGCCCTAAAAAATGACAATTTAAACATGCTGTAAAAAATGATCTGTTGGGTATTTTGAGCTGAAACTTCACATACATACTCTGGGGACATCAGACTTATTTTACATCTTGTGAAAAGGGGCATAATACGGGACCTTTAAATCATTTTATTTAATACAAAACAACATACAGAGGCGTACGAGAGTCGCGCCTGTCTTTTCGCGTGAATGAAACGCCTTGCATAAACACATGACTTTATTCCTAATGATAATGAATATAATTCATTTTGATGATAAAATGTCCTCAGAACTGTCACTTTATGTTTAATGTCCTTTACATCAGAAAAGAGCTCTCGGCTTGCATAGCCAGCAAAGTATGATAATATTATATCATTGATAATGATAAAGACAAAGACCTCACACAAAACACAGGAAAGCTCTTCAAATACAGGCTTCAAATGAACTGCTGTTACCGAGAATCCCACTGAATGTGGAAACGCACAGCTGTGGGGATCCGAGGCCAGATTCAGATCAGCTCGGACCTAACAGACAACACAAAGCAACAAGGTCACAACCCCTTATGATCTTATTTCTCGTTTTTGTCAAAATATATACATTTCCATTTAGCAATATACATTTCTTATAAAAGATATGAAAATTTATTTTAAGAATGGAATTTAAAATCTCATTTAAAGAATAAATCTAATCAAACAGCTTAAAATTAGAGATATAATCTTTTACCTTCACAAGATATTAATATATATTTTAAAGGGTTAGTTCACCCAAAAATTTAAATTCTGTCAGTAATTACTCACCATGCCGTTCCAAACCCATAAGACTTTCGTTCATCTTCGGAACACATAGACCGTCAATGGAGGGACAGAAATCGCTCAAAAATATCTTCATTTGTGTTACGAAGATGAACGAAAGACTTACGGGTTTGGAACGACATGAGGGTAATGACAGAATTTTCATTTTTGGGTGAACTAACCCTTTAAAAATGCCTTATCTCACAGGTAAATAGTATATCTCATAGGTAAATAGTATATCTCATTTAAAGTATAATTCAAACCAAACTTGAGTGAAATTTATGCTGAAAATTCAAGATGTAATATCTGAAAACAATTAAGTATTATTATCTTACACAGTTTAAAGAATATTACGTTTTAAAGAGAAAACAAGAAAATGTAATTAAATAGTGCATAAGATGAAATGTAGCCATGAATGTTTATTAATGATGGATGGGTGGATTCTGGATTCTGAAATTGTGTGATTCAATCAGTGTTGCCAGATTGGAAATGTCCAAGTATCGTAGCCTACCAGAAGCTCAAAATTATCGTATTTGGAAGAAAATGATCGTACACGAGTCAAACCTGTACAGAATACAGCATGAAAATGACTGGGGGGGGGGGGGGGGGGGGGGGGGGGGGTCACACACTCAAGGTCTCTCTCTCGCTCCCTCTCTCTACACGTTCTTTCCCCGGTAGACGTAGAATCCACAGCTAGATCAATGAGAAACCCTATGATTACAACGACCATCATTTGAAGTGTCACACAGGTCTGAAATTATCGTACATTATTGATCATACAGAGGTCAAAATTATCGTACAAATACGATAATTATCGTACATCTGGCAACAGGACACTCACTGTTTAAATATAGGCAACACTGCCACCCTGAGGCCCCAGAACGAAACAGGCCATTTCTAAAATACATTTTGTACATTCAACAAAGACAGTTTTACAACTGAATACTTAAAAGTGTGACTCAGATTTATTAATTAAAATTTATGGAGGTATGATTAGTGCCACGTGAAAGAATGCATGCTTCATTTAACTTTGTTTCAAAACCTGGTGCGTTTTTTGGCTTTAGTTGGGTTCGTTTAGGCCTAAACACGGCATTCACGGTCAATTGAAAACAAACTCTGGGGCGGTTCGGTTGAGGTGAGAAAGCAATCCGACCCAATGGACCAACAAACCAAGCGATAAAATTCACTACAGGATCTGCAGCAGTGTCTGATTCTGTAAGTGAGCATGTCACAGATGAAGAGTGCCTCTTCATCTTAAAAATTGCTTTTCTGCGTGCATTGCAAGAATGCTGTCCCAACAAAGTCTGGATTCCAGTTATAACCGCATTATATATCAGGACAGCTACAGATAATGCCACTATAAGCCTTAAAGTGGTCCTATTATGCTTTTTCACTTTTTCAAATTTAGTTAGTAGTGTGTAATGTTGCTGTTCAAGCATAGTAAAGATCTGCAAGGTTACGAAGCTCCACTCCAAAGGGAGATATTTTATTTAACAGAATCCACTTTCCAAGAACTACAACGAATGACTCGTTTGGAAGTCATAATGTTACTCATTTAAATAATCTCCACCCATGGAATATGCAAAAAGGAGACAAGGCCTGGTTGAACTGCATTAGAGAAGACCGTGTTGTCGCTATGTCAAAGAGACACTGACTACCACAGTAGGAAAAAAAAATACTATGGTAGTAGTCAATGGGGCCAGAGATCTGCTTGGTTACAAACATTCTTCCTCTGAGTACAGCAGAACAAAGACATTTATACAGGTTTGGAAAAACTTGAGTAAATGACAGAATTTTTATTTAGGGATGAACTATCCATTTAAGTGTCTTATTTGTCATCCAAATGTAATGGCCTTACATTTAAGTTAATGATTTGTTTTTGTTTTGTTTTTTCATTGTACTTATATTTTAAAAAATCTACCTGTAATATAGCTGTAATTAATTTCTGTAATAATTACAAATAATTTGACCCTTCCCATACATCTGTGCCCAACCTTAAAAGGTTAGTTCACCCAAAAATGAAAATTCTGTCATTAATTACTCACCCTCATGTCGTTCCAAACCCGTAAAACTTTCGTTCATCTTTTTAATTAAATCTGAGAGCTTTTGGTCCCTCTTTTGACAGCAACAATCAACTACCACTTGTCACAGTGTCTGGTTTGTGTTCCCTGGTTACCACTAGATCAGTGGTTCTCAATTCCAGTCCTCGTGACCCACTGCTCTGCACATTTTGTATGTCTCTCTTATCTGACACACTCAGTTCAGTTCATGTAGTCTCACCTAATGAGCTGATGATCTGGTTCAGGTGTGTCAAATAAGGGAGACATACAAAATGTGCAGAGCAGTGGGTCACGAGGACTGGAATTGAGAACCACTGTACTAGATGTCCTCCTTCCCCACAGTTTCTGTCACATTATGAACTGCATTCCCCACAATCCTTGTCTGTACCAATCACTGTTCATTGCACTTCTATTACAAACCACACACGGGAAACAGGGAGATCCAATAGCAGTAAGTATTTATTAAAGGGAAATCCAAAATCAGTAGTCAAATCCAGGCATGGGTCAAATTCCAATATAGCAATCCAAAAACAAAAGACAAGAGCAGACTAGAAACAGACACTGAAATGGCGTGATAAATACACAAGGACTCTGTGACAAACACTGAAACAACCAGGGTATATATACACACAGAACTAACAATGAAACAGGGAACAGCTGGGAACAATGATGACGGGGAACAGCTGAGTGCAATGAACAGTGATTGGTACAGACAAGGATTGTGGGGAATGCAGTTCATAATGTGACAGACACCGTGGGGAAGGAGGACATCTAGTGGTAACCAGGGAACACAAACCAGACACTGTGACACCACTTTGATGCTTCAAAACATTCCAACAATCTATTCCAAATGAATTGAGCGGTTTATAGTCCTGTCATTTTAAGCCAAAATGGGGGTCAACCTAGGACAAATTGCAACAGAAGCAAACTCAACTGATTTTGTATCCTCAATATACTCCTGAGTAAGGAAAATAAAGCCCCGAAGAATCCCATTAGGAGTAAGTTTCGAAAAAGAGAACCAAACCCCATCTCTGCAATAATAATGAATAAAGGCTGGTTTAAAGTACTTCTTCTTGCCTCTATGTATTAATGTTTATGGGTAGCCTAAATGGGTTCCATTCAGACCTTAACATTAAGTCTTTTACATGTCAACAAGATTCAACAAGACCTGGCTGTACCCAATGTTTAGATCTGTTGGGGTATTTATGCAAATTAGCACACATAATTAGATTATTCACCGTTTGTCCATGTTAACAAACAATTTTAAAAAACTTGTAATATATTTTTTTTGTTTGTCTTGATGTAAGTAATCAACTCAGTAATTTTCATGGTGATATCTAAAGGTTAAATTTTTTTACCCTATTCATGTGAGAAAAATTTCCCCTTCTGGGCTTTTTTTTTTTTTCTTACTCAGGGCATATTGAGGATACAAAATCAGTTGAGTTTGCTTCTGTTGCAATTTGTCCTACCTTTTTTCATAAAATGACTGGACTATTAGTCCAAATTTTCTGAAGAGACAATCTCTTTAAATGATGAACATATTAAATTTAGGCTTTTATTTACATATAAACATTGGTCAATTCACACATCAGTTGGGGTAAACGGAAGCTCAAGAATGTTCTCTTGACAGGCGAGAAGACATTAGGTTTATTCTTGTAAAAACAGAATAAACTGTTTTGGCCTGGAGCGCGTCGGCCCTGGAGTCACGCCTTTTTTCAGCCTACCTCTGGCAGGCTGAAGAAAGGGAGTTGTCTCCGCGTTGGTGGAAAACCACACTTCGCCGTTTCTCCCAATCCACCCAGATCCAGCATCCTCCGAATCCTCCTCGCCTTCAGTGGAAGCTAGAGAGGATGATGAGGGTGCCACATCCAAATCAGGATCTGACTCTCCTGAGTCTGTGGTGTCAGAGGGAGAAGACGATACATCCTGCAGCTCGCTGGAGGGGTCAGGCTGCATAATCATCTCTAAAACTTCACTACAAGTCAAGCCCTTTCTCATGTTGCTTGCTGCTCTTCTCACCATCAAATGACCAGCAGGCTTGCATGCACGCGTTAAAATCCACTTGCTTTGTTTTTGTTTAGTCTGCATTTCTCACCATCAAAAGGCAGCAGATGCATAAATACACTTACTTTGTTTTTGTTTACTCCATGTAGTTCTGAGAGCTGAGGTGCATATTTTGATTTTCTCAGACGCATCAAGTGGGTTCACACACACACTTTATTATGCTATTATACTCCATATAAACTCCATATAACTCCATGTAAAAGCCAGAAACTAAGCTTTTTTTTGCACAGGCCTATCTAAAGGGTTAATGGTGCCACCTGGTTATCAACAGTAAAAATTACAAATTTTACCTCTTCCCAACAGGGAAAACCACCAACAATCAAAAATGCATGATTATATGGTGTCATTTCTTTGCAATCAAAAAATGTGGTTATAATGGAAGTCAATGGGGCAAAAACAGCCACCAACAGAAAATGAGGGAGAAAAAGTTAAAATCTGATGCTGCACAAAAACTAACAATGCATCAAAACCAATGTTGTTTCTAATCTTTGACATGTCCAAGACTGTGATAAAAGGTAAAAAAAAATCCAGTACACAATCATATTTTATATTGAAAATGAGTCATTTTGTGTGTTTTTTTTCCCCAAATCAGTGACATCATTTACGAATTTGGCAATTAAAGAATTAAAATCCAGAATTTTTTAAAAACATTTAGTATTTTTGAGCAGGACTGAGGTTGATTAATAGATTTATGCAAAAAAAATTGAAAAAAATATTTATCTGATACATTTTTACAGCAGTTTAAAGTAGTGGCTGTTTTCAGCCACGAAACATAACGAAAGGGTAGTGAATTTGAACAATGCACAAGGGTTAAGGTGTGTCACTGCAATTAACTTGAATTAAAACGATAGTTTACCAACAAAAAAGTAAACATCAAGTCATCATTTACTCACCTTCATGACATTTCAAACATGTTAACTATGTGACAAACAACTGAAACATTTTCAGGCTATCAACTGCTGTTAAGTGGGCTGAACAATAGATAAGCTTATTATTAGAATCTGAACAAATCTTTTTACCTGGTTTTGTGAACTGAATCAATTGACTCTTTTGTCTCCACAGTGCAATTCATTCACTAATCACTGTTTGTGTTCTACAGAAGGAAGTCATGCAGTGTAGCAGCCCGGTTGAATAAAAGAAATTCGCTCTCTCACTGATGTTGTCGGTTTATTGTCCTTAATGCCTTCACAATGCCATCACAACGTCATCACAACACCGTAAGAGCTAAAACAGATGAATTAACATTATTGGAATTTGTAAATAATTCACGTACATATAAATGAAACAAAACAGTAGTCGATATAGCAACAAAATTATGAAATTAGTACTAACATTTACCATAAACAACTTAAATTACTCATAAATCAAACAAACATATAAAACCAATCTTAAAGAGACGATATGCTATGTAACATTATACAAATGTATAAATATAAATGATGTATACCTTGTACTCCTTTCCAACCAGGTGCTAAACACAAAAAATAAAATAAAATAAAATAAAACAGCGACTAGATGCCTAAATTTACTTAAAGGTGACCTTAAAAACTAGAATTCAGATCCGTGAATCCGTGACCGCATGGTTCCGTGTCTCCGTCTGTCAGCAATCTGTATGCGCGGCACGCTCTCTGTGCGCAAGCGATCTGTTCGCCTTTCCGGCAAGCCACCTTTCAAAATAAAGGTCTCTATAGGTTAAATAACTAAGAGTGCAAAGTAAACTTCCAAAATATAATGAACACAATATTACGAATATTAAACTAATATTAAGAAATATAGTTATGATAATATCAGAATAATACCCAAAACTAAATCAAATAACTGAGGGTTATTTACACTCCCACCAAATCATGAGTGACTACAAATCTCAAACTTTAATCATGAATGATTTCTAAAATAAATTACCCATGTTTAAGGCTAGATGTAAAGGAAAAACTGAAACATTCTACTATGAACTGCATAAATCAAAGGATATGTCAGGAAGTTCAGGCTGCCTCTAGCAGCAGGACCAGCTTCTGCACTGGGCGATCAACTATTGAAGGTTTGTTCAGACGTTTACCATCCTTCCCCAGTTTTCTGTCTCCAAAGCGTATCTTCACTCTTCTCACCAAGCCATCCTTGCCAACTACAGTCTCAATAACTTCTGTCAAGCGCCACTCATTCCTGGGCAGATCGTCTGCCTTTTCTAAGACTATATCTCCAACTTGCATGTTCCTTCTTGGTGTAAGCCAGCATTGTCTGGTTGCAATGTTAGACACATACTCCTTCTGCCAACGGCCCCAAAATTGCTCCGCTAAGTATTGGACATGACGCCATCTCTTCCGAGCATATACGTCTTCTCTAACAAACTTGCCAGGGGGTGGTAAAGCTTGGGTAGTTTTCAAAGTGAGCAGGTGATTTGGGGTAAGGGGCTCAGGACCTTTAGGATCATTCAGATTGTCTACTGTGAGCGGTCGGTTATTTACAATGGCCATAGCCTCATAGAAGAAGGTCCGAAGGGAAGAATCATCAAGCCTTCCAGAAGATAAGGACAGAGTGGCATGAAGAACACTTCTCACAGTTCTAATCTGTCTCTCCCAAACTCCTCCTGTGTGACTTGAATGGGGTGCGTTGAAGACAAAGTCACATTGTTTGTCTGCTAAGAACGCCACCAGATGATTGGTGTCAATCTCTTTCATGGCCTTAGCAAACTCATTCTTAGCTCCAATGAAATTACTGCCTTGGTCGCACCTTATTTGACGAACTGCTCCCCTGATAGCGATGAAACAACGCAGGCCGTTGATAAAGGCGTCCGTGGACATGTCATCCACAGGGTTCCTACACAATTTTCATTTCAAAATTCCATACTTTTCCAGACTCAAATTTCCAGACTTCCCTACAGATTTTTCCGACTATATTTAACTTGTTCTGATAAATTGTTTTAAAATTCAACTGCTAACAAGTATGTTACATTCTAAAGATTTAGTATTGGCGTTTTTGCCTTTTATTAGGATAGGAAAGTAGCTAGACAGGAAGTAAGGTGGGAGAGAGAGGGGGGCGGGATCGGGAAAAGTCCATGAGCCAGGACTCGAACTCGGGTCTCCCGAAGCACAACAGCACTACATGCTGACGCACTTACCCACAATGCTATCGGCGCCGACAAGTGTGTTACACTCTGAGTCAAAACCTCTATGTAGGCTATCATGTTAAATTTGTAAATTTGAAAATTGTAGCTACTGTTGCTCGTACAAGTCAATTTAACACCAAACCCAGTCAAGTTCAAAGCACAGAATTTTATTAAAACTCCAATGCTAAAACAGTGCAATGTTATTCATATTTGTAATTTTGTACATTTAAATAACTGTAAACCCCTACAGAAACAGAAGGGATGTTCATGTACAATTAACCAGAAAATTAGAAAATAGAGCTAAAGTCAATTGATCATGTCATGCACTCCCTTATCTGTTGCTGGTTTGAGTGACGCGGATGCGCGCACTCGTTCATTTAACGAAGGTCAAAATACAACTGTTTTTGGAAAAAGACAAACTTGTGTAATAGGAATAACGTTACACGCATATTGAATTAATTTCCTGGTCATAATAGATCACTTAACAACAAAACACAGTCTAATCTTAATGATTGCGTGCTCCCTCGATATTTTGCTTATTTGATTGTGTGACGCGGATGCGCGTGCTCATTCAACGGCCCAGATTGGATACTCTAGTAAATATCGAAGTTTTGCGAAATGGAAATACACAAATTTTATTTATAACACTGATACACTAGAAAATATCAAATATAACAGTAACGTTAAAGAGAAACAACACTCATGCCGCATCACGCGAAAACGCAATTGCACTCTGTGAACGCACCTGATAAGAGTGATAAATTGCCCAGATGTGACTACTGCTGCAGCTCCAAAAACTCCATATTCCTACTAGAAATGGCCTTTATCTTCTCACCAACACTATATTCACATAATTATCTTGGTGTGGTAACGTTACTGCATTGATAAGCTGACAATAGCTTTAGATCGTCAGCTTTCTAGACTTCCTGCTAACGTTAAGTATTAAGTTAATTAAAGGATAACGTTAGACTGACTAGTTCAAATGCTCACCTTTGATCAATCGGTACATTATGGGCTTCGTGACTTGATGTGGTCGGTCTTGGTCCTACCTTAGTCTAGGCCAAAAACGTTGTGAGACTTTGTGTGGTGGATGCTGTGATGAGACGACGATGCTTTTGGCCTAGCATATGGCTTACAATTGCCGCCTCCCCCATGTTGGAGATGTCAAATGATTTGACACAAAGTTTGCAAATAGCTTTCTTTGTAAATTTAAAATCTTTGGCTAACCAGGCTTTATATTTAGGATTGACAAGCCAGCCCTCGGAAAACTTGCATTTTCACATTTTGTTTGCCGTGAAGTCCACACTCAAATGTAAAAATCAAGGACAACGTTCCAGGTGTTTTTAGTCAAGCAGTTTGAGGTAGGGGCGCTGTGATGGAAACTGCCGCCTAACAACGTAACAACCAATCACTGCAGACCTAGACTCCAGCAGATCAAGTGTAAAAACGATCTTTTGGCAGCGCTGGCAGACTGATCCAAACGCCATGAAAAAAACGATTGTATATATTATATATAATTATATACATTTAGAAATTCTTAATTTTATATTTAGAAAACGAAATAGGGACAATAGTCTGGAAACATAAATATTTTTCCATACTCTGATTAATTTTTTCCATACTTTTCCAGACCTGGAAATTACTCAAATCAAATTCCATACTTTTCCAAACCCCGTAGGAACGCTGCATCCAGCATCTCAACATGGACGGCTCTGCAACAGAAACAGGTAAAGAGAAGTCCATACCTCTTGTATGATTTACGGCCTTGTCTGGTGATGAATGGACCAAAAACATCCATTCCGCAGTACGTGAATGGAGGGGATGGATCTATACGCTCTGAGGGCAGGTTGGCCATTTTTTGCTCTTCTGTGGGTCTGCGAAGCTTACGACATCTCACACACCGACGTACAAAGGAGGCTACAGTCCTGTTTACTCCTGTTATCCAAAATCCTCTTGATCTGATCTCATTTATAGTTAAGCCTTTTCCTTGATGTTCCGTTTTTTCATGACAATCAGCGATCAGAAGTTTTGTAAGATGGTGTTCCTTTGGAATTATTACTGGATATTTAATGGAGTTAGGGACAGAAGAATTACAAAGCCGTCCTCCCACCTTGAGCAATCCGTCATGGTCGACAAAGGCGTCTAGATTGCATAGTCTGTTGTTGCGTGGGAGTTGCTTGCCCTTACGGAGTAAGGCTATCTCTTCTGCATACATATGACTCTGTAAGTCCTTGATGATGATGCACTTAGCATCCTCACGTTCTGCCACTGTACTATGGTCACTAGACTTGTCCTTCCTGACTCGACGAAGTAGACGTGCAACTGCTTGGATGACCTTGGACCATGAGGAGAACTTCGTGAGACGGCTGGATAAGCAGGAATACTGTACCGTTTGCGTGTTCAGTGACTGAGCCTTCTTGACCTCTGGGTCTCCAATTGGAAGTTGTGTGTTAACATCCACAGGGGTAGGCATTTGCCTTTCCCATAAAACATTCGGTCCTCTGAACCAGCTGGAAGTGACAAGATCATTGACACTCATACCTCGTGATGCATAGTCAGCTGGATTTTCATCTGAGGGAATGTATCGCCACTGTTGAGGAGTTGTACTGTGATGGATTCTCTGTACTCGATTTGCGACGAACGTGTGGAAGCGGCGAGCTTCGTTGTTTATATAGCCTAACACCACTTGAGAGTCAGTCCAGAAATATGCCTCTGCATCTGCAAGGTTCATTTCTTCCTTTAACATATCATTCACTGCAACTGACACAACCGCAGCGGTCAACTCTAACCGAGGGATTGTTGTGACCTTAAGTGGGGCTACTCTAGATTTTGCCATGAGCAAAGCACAATGGACGTCACCTTGTTCGTTCTCAAGCCTAAGGCATGAGCACTGGCCATATCCTCTTGTGCTGGCGTCCGAGAAGTGATGAATTTCTCTCTTTGTGATTCTCTGAAATCCAGCAGGCACAATACAACGAGGCACCTTGATCTTCTCTAGGTTTTCAAGATCGGCCTTCCAATGCTCCCACCTTGGTCGCAAACTATCAGGTAAAGGATCATCCCAGCCCACGCCATTTCTGCACATTTCTTGCAGAACAGCCTTTCCTTTGAGCAAGAATGGTGCAAGAAACCCTAGGGGGTCGAACAATGAGGCCACTATAGACAGTATGCCTCTACGGGTTGCTGGCTGGTCCTTTAGGTTGACACGGAATCTGAAGTTATCATGTTCCAGTTGCCAGTAGATGCCCAAGGCTCTTTCCAAAGGCTGGTCAGTGAGGGACAGATTGACAGCTGTAACATCCACAGCACACTCAGAGGGTGGTATGCTCTCCAAAACTGCCTTGTTGTTGGACACAAACTTATGCAATCTTAAACCTCCAAGTGCACAAACCTGGCGAGCTTCTCGCGCCGACTGGATGGCCTTCTCTACACATTCAACACTGGAGACTCCATCATCCATGTAGAAATCTCGCATAATGAATTGTGAACCTAGGGGGTACAGATGTTCACCTTCTCTTGCAAGATGTTTCAGTCCGTAGTTAGCGCATCCAGGGGACGACGAGGCACCGAATAGATGTACTCTCATGCGGAATGTTTGAGGTTGTGAGTCGAAATCTCCATTTCTCCACCACAGAAATCGTAAGTAATCTCGATCTCCTTCGTCAACATGGAACTGGTGAAACATCCTCTCTATATCACACATCAAGGCCACTGGATACCATCTGAACCGCAAAAGAATGCCAGTCAGGCTGTTCATCAGGTCAGGGCCTGTAAGTAGATGATCGTTCAAGCTGGACCCCTTGTATCTGGCAGAGCAGTCGAAGACTACGCGTAATTTCCCTGGCTTCTTCGAGTGATACACCCCGTGATGAGGGATGTACCATTTTTCTCCTTCCTTTCCTTCATCAATGACTCTCTCTGCATCACCATTCTCTATTACGTCTTCCATGAACTTCACATAATGCTCTCTGTATTCCTGGTCCTTAATTAATCTCCGCTTTAGATGTTGAAGTCTCATGACAGCAAGAGGCTCATTATCTGGAAGATAGGGTCTTTTCTTGAATGGAAGGGGCATTTCCAAATGGCTGTCTTTGTTCATTTTGATGTTTTCTTCCAGTTTATTCAAGAACATAATGTCCTCTTGAGACACCACTCTTGAGTCTTCTTTAGTATCCTTGAAATCTGACTCCAGCACTTTGATAACGTCAGCTGGCGTTACAGAAGGAATCTCCTTAATAGATACTCTGTGACACATGCTAACACCGCTTTGTGACTCATAATGTGTCAAGGAAGGGCCCACGATGCTCCATCCGAGATCCGTGCGAACTGCATATGGCTCATTGTCAGCTCCAAGAATCACCTCTCTGGGTGCTAAAGCTCTGGGACAATTATATCCTAATAATAGACCAACCTCACAGTCTTGAAGCAGGGGAATTCTGTCTGCCAGAGGAGCAAGATGTTTCCAACAGTCTCACTGGTAGGGATGTGGGCACGATCCACAGGGATACATTCCTTAGTGTATGCAGGGGAAGTTCTAGAATTACCGTAGAATTAAAACCTCTGACTCGAAGACCGGAAACTCTTTCACTTGATATCAACGAATCTCTTCCAACCATGGTAGTGAGCCTAAGTGTCACTGGGCATGATTCAACCTTTAGACTTTGACTTACTGCATATTCGACGAAGACAGTGTCACTTTGTGTGTCTAACAGAGCATAGACAAGTTTCTCCGAGGCTGGGTCATTTTGTGAGGACAACCACACTGGCACAATCATTGAGGTGTTAGTAGATGTGCATCCAGATTCTACACTTAAAGACGTTGTCACAACCCTTTCATGTGTGTTCTCTGGGCTTTGGGCAGGGGAGAACTTCACCCTTCTTTCGAAGCTGTCATCGTGTAAACAGGTAGGATGTCTTCCCTTGCAGGTATCACAGCTATGTCTGGAACGACAGTCTCTGGCACTGTGACCGAGCTTCAAACATCCGTAGCACAGCTTAGTATCCTTTATGAACTGTCTCCGCTCTTCAAGAGACTTTACAGAGAATTTAGAGCAATCATGAATCTGATGTTCACCGTTTCGACAGAACAGACATGGTTTAGAGACTTTACTAGTGTGCTTCGGATTCTCATGTTGTGTGATTATCTTTGTGTGGAAGACATTAGCTTTGTTCTTACTAACCTTGAGGTTATGTTTATCCTTATTAGCTTCAGAAGTGTGAAGAGCATAGAAGGAAGTGACTGGGTTGCAGGCTACCTCGGCCTCAACTGACATGAAGTTAGCGAAATCATGGAAAGGTGGGAAATCTTGAGTCTCACTCAGTGTTTGTGTAGCTTGACGATTCCAGCGGGCAGCCGCCCAATCAGGAAGTTTACTGACGAGTTTTCTGTTTTCCTCACAATCATTCAGTATTTCCAGTCCCTTAACATGAGGCATAGCATCTTTACACGCATTCAGGAAATCGGAGAAATTTCTGAGTCCTTCAGCGTCCTTGGGCTGTATTCTGGGCCAGCATGCGAGTTTCTCTCGAAATGCTCTTTGTACAATGAACGGCTGTCCATAGCGATCCTGAAGTATTTTCCATGCATCCTTGTAAGCTTCCTCATCATTTCTGTAAAACATCCCTTCTAGAGTTTTCCGAGCGGAACCAGTGACATACTTCTTCAAGTAGTATAGCTTGTCTGCTGAGGAGATGTGTCTTTTGTCAATGAGTGATTGAAAAGAAGCCTTCCATTCAATAAAGTGAATGGGGTCACCACTGAAGACTGTAGGCTCTGGCATAGGAAGTCTGTTCAGCGTTATACTGTCTTGAACAGCCTGTGCAAGGTAAGACACATCAGCATTGAGAGTTGGCGATGATGTTTTTTCATTGAGTGTTGGCTTAATTGAGGATGAATACACAGGTTCTTGTGTAGGAATGCTTACAGATTGCTGCAGCTCGTGATTCTGATTGGTAGAGGAAATTATTTCTTCCTTGTCATACACTTCTAGTCTGGCTCTAGCTGCTCTTACCTCCTTGACTGCGTGTAATCTTTCAAACTCACTCCTTTGAGCATCAAGTTCTCTTTTTTGCCTTTCTTCTAGAAGTTGTATTCTTTCCTTTTGTTCCTTTTCCTCCAATAGTGTTGCATATTCGGCTTCCTTTGCTGCAAGCTCTGCTTCTGCCTCTATTCGTTTAGCCATCAGTATGGAATTCAGTGAAGGTTGACTTATGGGTGTACTTGACTTGGAGCTGATACGTGAGACCGTAGAACCATAGACGGAGCGAGCATAATCTCGATCAAGCAATTCACGAAGACGCCCTTTTACTCTTTCACCGTCTAGGTCTCCATCAACACCTGAGATCCTCTCATAAGCAATCTTTACTATATCCTTCGTCACAGAGTCACAGGCATCAATCCGTCTTCTTGTATCAGTAGGAGGAGTAACATAACTTCGAACTCTCATGTATGCGTTCATTACATTGTCTCTTTCATTTTCCAATGTGTCTATAAGTGTTGCTAGCTGACTCTCAGGAATGTCCGTTTTCAGCTGCCCTCTTGCCTTTCGAGCCTCAGCTTTCCATTGCTCATATGCGTGCATGAGCCTTCTCTCTGCCTTTTGTGACTCCTCTCTCTGATATGCGAGCATCTTTTCTGTTGGAATTCGTGCACGACCAGAGCGACGTACTTCATCTGTTTTTACACCATCAGAATGATCATCTATCTCATCTTCAGAATCTCTGCTTTGAGAAGGTAGGATTTTTAAAACTTCCATTTCTTTCACAGGAGTGCACGACTTGGATCCTTGGTCTGTCATCATTTACATCAGCAAATGGAATCAATAAGAAAAGCTCTTACTGTAGCAGCCCGGTTGAATAAAAGAAATTCGCTCTCTCACTGATGTTGTCGGTTTATTGTCCTTAATGCCTTCACAATGCCATCACAACGTCATCACAACACCGTAAGAGCTAAAACAGATGAATTAACATTATTGGAATTTGTAAATAATTCACGTACATATAAATGAAACAAAACAGTAGTCGATATAGCAACAAAATTATGAAATTAGTACTAACATTTACCATAAACAACTTAAATTACTCATAAATCAAACAAACATATAAAACCAATCTTAAAGAGACGATATGCTATGTAACATTATACAAATGTATAAATATAAATGATGTATACCTTGTACTCCTTTCCAACCAGGTGCTAAACACAAAAAATAAAATAAAATAAAATAAAACAGCGACTAGATGCCTAAATTTACTTAAAGGTGACCTTAAAAACTAGAATTCAGATCCGTGAATCCGTGACCGCATGGTTCCGTGTCTCCGTCTGTCAGCAATCTGTATGCGCGGCACGCTCTCTGTGCGCAAGCGATCTGTTCGCCTTTCCGGCAAGCCACCTTTCAAAATAAAGGTCTCTATAGGTTAAATAACTAAGAGTGCAAAGTAAACTTCCAAAATATAATGAACACAATATTACGAATATTAAACTAATATTAAGAAATATAGTTATGATAATATCAGAATAATACCCAAAACTAAATCAAATAACTGAGGGTTATTTACACTCCCACCAAATCATGAGTGACTACAAATCTCAAACTTTAATCATGAATGATTTCTAAAATAAATTACCCATGTTTAAGGCTAGATGTAAAGGAAAAACTGAAACATTCTACTATGAACTGCATAAATCAAAGGATATGTCAGGAAGTTCAGGCTGCCTCTAGCAGCAGGACCAGCTTCTGCACTGGGCGATCAACTATTGAAGGTTTGTTCAGACGTTTACCATCCTTCCCCAGTTTTCTGTCTCCAAAGCGTATCTTCACTCTTCTCACCAAGCCATCCTTGCCAACTACAGTCTCAATAACTTCTGTCAAGCGCCACTCATTCCTGGGCAGATCGTCTGCCTTTTCTAAGACTATATCTCCAACTTGCATGTTCCTTCTTGGTGTAAGCCAGCATTGTCTGGTTGCAATGTTAGACACATACTCCTTCTGCCAACGGCCCCAAAATTGCTCCGCTAAGTATTGGACATGACGCCATCTCTTCCGAGCATATACGTCTTCTCTAACAAACTTGCCAGGGGGTGGTAAAGCTTGGGTAGTTTTCAAAGTGAGCAGGTGATTTGGGGTAAGGGGCTCAGGACCTTTAGGATCATTCAGATTGTCTACTGTGAGCGGTCGGTTATTTACAATGGCCATAGCCTCATAGAAGAAGGTCCGAAGGGAAGAATCATCAAGCCTTCCAGAAGATAAGGACAGAGTGGCATGAAGAACACTTCTCACAGTTCTAATCTGTCTCTCCCAAACTCCTCCTGTGTGACTTGAATGGGGTGCGTTGAAGACAAAGTCACATTGTTTGTCTGCTAAGAACGCCACCAGATGATTGGTGTCAATCTCTTTCATGGCCTTAGCAAACTCATTCTTAGCTCCAATGAAATTACTGCCTTGGTCGCACCTTATTTGACGAACTGCTCCCCTGATAGCGATGAAACAACGCAGGCCGTTGATAAAGGCGTCCGTGGACATGTCATCCACAGGGTTCCTACACAATTTTCATTTCAAAATTCCATACTTTTCCAGACTCAAATTTCCAGACTTCCCTACAGATTTTTCCGACTATATTTAACTTGTTCTGATAAATTGTTTTAAAATTCAACTGCTAACAAGTATGTTACATTCTAAAGATTTAGTATTGGCGTTTTTGCCTTTTATTAGGATAGGAAAGTAGCTAGACAGGAAGTAAGGTGGGAGAGAGAGGGGGGCGGGATCGGGAAAAGTCCATGAGCCAGGACTCGAACTCGGGTCTCCCGAAGCACAACAGCACTACATGCTGACGCACTTACCCACAATGCTATCGGCGCCGACAAGTGTGTTACACTCTGAGTCAAAACCTCTATGTAGGCTATCATGTTAAATTTGTAAATTTGAAAATTGTAGCTACTGTTGCTCGTACAAGTCAATTTAACACCAAACCCAGTCAAGTTCAAAGCACAGAATTTTATTAAAACTCCAATGCTAAAACAGTGCAATGTTATTCATATTTGTAATTTTGTACATTTAAATAACTGTAAACCCCTACAGAAACAGAAGGGATGTTCATGTACAATTAACCAGAAAATTAGAAAATAGAGCTAAAGTCAATTGATCATGTCATGCACTCCCTTATCTGTTGCTGGTTTGAGTGACGCGGATGCGCGCACTCGTTCATTTAACGAAGGTCAAAATACAACTGTTTTTGGAAAAAGACAAACTTGTGTAATAGGAATAACGTTACACGCATATTGAATTAATTTCCTGGTCATAATAGATCACTTAACAACAAAACACAGTCTAATCTTAATGATTGCGTGCTCCCTCGATATTTTGCTTATTTGATTGTGTGACGCGGATGCGCGTGCTCATTCAACGGCCCAGATTGGATACTCTAGTAAATATCGAAGTTTTGCGAAATGGAAATACACAAATTTTATTTATAACACTGATACACTAGAAAATATCAAATATAACAGTAACGTTAAAGAGAAACAACACTCATGCCGCATCACGCGAAAACGCAATTGCACTCTGTGAACGCACCTGATAAGAGTGATAAATTGCCCAGATGTGACTACTGCTGCAGCTCCAAAAACTCCATATTCCTACTAGAAATGGCCTTTATCTTCTCACCAACACTATATTCACATAATTATCTTGGTGTGGTAACGTTACTGCATTGATAAGCTGACAATAGCTTTAGATCGTCAGCTTTCTAGACTTCCTGCTAACGTTAAGTATTAAGTTAATTAAAGGATAACGTTAGACTGACTAGTTCAAATGCTCACCTTTGATCAATCGGTACATTATGGGCTTTGTGACTTGATGTGGTCGGTCTTGGTCCTACCTTAGTCTAGGCCAAAAACGTTGTGAGACTTTGTGTGGTGGATGCTGTGATGAGACGACGATGCTTTTGGCCTAGCATATGGCTTACAATTGCCGCCTCCCCCATGTTGGAGATGTCAAATGATTTGACACAAAGTTTGCAAATAGCTTTCTTTGTAAATTTAAAATCTTTGGCTAACCAGGCTTTATATTTAGGATTGACAAGCCAGCCCTCGGAAAACTTGCATTTTCACATTTTGTTTGCCGTGAAGTCCACACTCAAATGTAAAAATCAAGGACAACGTTCCAGGTGTTTTTAGTCAAGCAGTTTGAGGTAGGGGCGCTGTGATGGCAACTGCCGCCTAACAACGTAACAACCAATCACTGCAGACCTAGACTCCAGCAGATCAAGTGTAAAAACGATCTTTTGGCAGCGCTGGCAGACTGATCCAAACGCCATGAAAAAAACGATTGTATATATTATATATAATTATATACATTTAGAAATTCTTAATTTTATATTTAGAAAACGAAATAGGGACAATAGTCTGGAAACATAAATATTTTTCCATACTCTGATTAATTTTTTCCATACTTTTCCAGACCTGGAAATTACTCAAATCAAATTCCATACTTTTCCATACTTTTCCAAACCCCGTAGGAACGCTGCATCCAGCATCTCAACATGGACGGCTCTGCAACAGAAACAGGTAAAGAGAAGTCCATACCTCTTGTATGATTTACGGCCTTGTCTGGTGATGAATGGACCAAAAACATCCATTCCGCAGTACGTGAATGGAGGGGATGGATCTATACGCTCTGAGGGCAGGTTGGCCATTTTTTGCTCTTCTGTGGGTCTGCGAAGCTTACGACATCTCACACACCGACGTACAAAGGAGGCTACAGTCCTGTTTACTCCTGTTATCCAAAATCCTCTTGATCTGATCTCATTTATAGTTAAGCCTTTTCCTTGATGTTCCGTTTTTTCATGACAATCAGCGATCAGAAGTTTTGTAAGATGGTGTTCCTTTGGAATTATTACTGGATATTTAATGGAGTTAGGGACAGAAGAATTACAAAGCCGTCCTCCCACCTTGAGCAATCCGTCATGGTCGACAAAGGCGTCTAGATTGCATAGTCTGTTGTTGCGTGGGAGTTGCTTGCCCTTACGGAGTAAGGCTATCTCTTCTGCATACATATGACTCTGTAAGTCCTTGATGATGATGCACTTAGCATCCTCACGTTCTGCCACTGTACTATGGTCACTAGACTTGTCCTTCCTGACTCGACGAAGTAGACGTGCAACTGCTTGGATGACCTTGGACCATGAGGAGAACTTCGTGAGACGGCTGGATAAGCAGGAATACTGTACCGTTTGCGTGTTCAGTGACTGAGCCTTCTTGACCTCTGGGTCTCCAATTGGAAGTTGTGTGTTAACATCCACAGGGGTAGGCATTTGCCTTTCCCATAAAACATTCGGTCCTCTGAACCAGCTGGAAGTGACAAGATCATTGACACTCATACCTCGTGATGCATAGTCAGCTGGATTTTCATCTGAGGGAATGTATCGCCACTGTTGAGGAGTTGTACTGTGATGGATTCTCTGTACTCGATTTGCGACGAACGTGTGGAAGCGGCGAGCTTCGTTGTTTATATAGCCTAACACCACTTGAGAGTCAGTCCAGAAATATGCCTCTGCATCTGCAAGGTTCATTTCTTCCTTTAACATATCATTCACTGCAACTGACACAACCGCAGCGGTCAACTCTAACCGAGGGATTGTTGTGACCTTAAGTGGGGCTACTCTAGATTTTGCCATGAGCAAAGCACAATGGACGTCACCTTGTTCGTTCTCAAGCCTAAGGCATGAGCACTGGCCATATCCTCTTGTGCTGGCGTCCGAGAAGTGATGAATTTCTCTCTTTGTGATTCTCTGAAATCCAGCAGGCACAATACAACGAGGCACCTTGATCTTCTCTAGGTTTTCAAGATCGGCCTTCCAATGCTCCCACCTTGGTCGCAAACTATCAGGTAAAGGATCATCCCAGCCCACGCCATTTCTGCACATTTCTTGCAGAACAGCCTTTCCTTTGAGCAAGAATGGTGCAAGAAACCCTAGGGGGTCGAACAATGAGGCCACTATAGACAGTATGCCTCTACGGGTTGCTGGCTGGTCCTTTAGGTTGACACGGAATCTGAAGTTATCATGTTCCAGTTGCCAGTAGATGCCCAAGGCTCTTTCCAAAGGCTGGTCAGTGAGGGACAGATTGACAGCTGTAACATCCACAGCACACTCAGAGGGTGGTATGCTCTCCAAAACTGCCTTGTTGTTGGACACAAACTTATGCAATCTTAAACCTCCAAGTGCACAAACCTGGCGAGCTTCTCGCGCCGACTGGATGGCCTTCTCTACACATTCAACACTGGAGACTCCATCATCCATGTAGAAATCTCGCATAATGAATTGTGAACCTAGGGGGTACAGATGTTCACCTTCTCTTGCAAGATGTTTCAGTCCGTAGTTAGCGCATCCAGGGGACGACGAGGCACCGAATAGATGTACTCTCATGCGGAATGTTTGAGGTTGTGAGTCGAAATCTCCATTTCTCCACCACAGAAATCGTAAGTAATCTCGATCTCCTTCGTCAACATGGAACTGGTGAAACATCCTCTCTATATCACACATCAAGGCCACTGGATACCATCTGAACCGCAAAAGAATGCCAGTCAGGCTGTTCATCAGGTCAGGGCCTGTAAGTAGATGATCGTTCAAGCTGGACCCCTTGTATCTGGCAGAGCAGTCGAAGACTACGCGTAATTTCCCTGGCTTCTTCGAGTGATACACCCCGTGATGAGGGATGTACCATTTTTCTCCTTCCTTTCCTTCATCAATGACTCTCTCTGCATCACCATTCTCTATTACGTCTTCCATGAACTTCACATAATGCTCTCTGTATTCCTGGTCCTTAATTAATCTCCGCTTTAGATGTTGAAGTCTCATGACAGCAAGAGGCTCATTATCTGGAAGATAGGGTCTTTTCTTGAATGGAAGGGGCATTTCCAAATGGCTGTCTTTGTTCATTTTGATGTTTTCTTCCAGTTTATTCAAGAACATAATGTCCTCTTGAGACACCACTCTTGAGTCTTCTTTAGTATCCTTGAAATCTGACTCCAGCACTTTGATAACGTCAGCTGGCGTTACAGAAGGAATCTCCTTAATAGATACTCTGTGACACATGCTAACACCGCTTTGTGACTCATAATGTGTCAAGGAAGGGCCCACGATGCTCCATCCGAGATCCGTGCGAACTGCATATGGCTCATTGTCAGCTCCAAGAATCACCTCTCTGGGTGCTAAAGCTCTGGGACAATTATATCCTAATAATAGACCAACCTCACAGTCTTGAAGCAGGGGAATTCTGTCTGCCAGAGGAGCAAGATGTTTCCAACAGTCTCACTGGTAGGGATGTGGGCACGATCCACAGGGATACATTCCTTAGTGTATGCAGGGGAAGTTCTAGAATTACCGTAGAATTAAAACCTCTGACTCGAAGACCGGAAACTCTTTCACTTGATATCAACGAATCTCTTCCAACCATGGTAGTGAGCCTAAGTGTCACTGGGCATGATTCAACCTTTAGACTTTGACTTACTGCATATTCGACGAAGACAGTGTCACTTTGTGTGTCTAACAGAGCATAGACAAGTTTCTCCGAGGCTGGGTCATTTTGTGAGGACAACCACACTGGCACAATCATTGAGGTGTTAGTAGATGTGCATCCAGATTCTACACTTAAAGACGTTGTCACAACCCTTTCATGTGTGTTCTCTGGGCTTTGGGCAGGGGAGAACTTCACCCTTCTTTCGAAGCTGTCATCGTGTAAACAGGTAGGATGTCTTCCCTTGCAGGTATCACAGCTATGTCTGGAACGACAGTCTCTGGCACTGTGACCGAGCTTCAAACATCCGTAGCACAGCTTAGTATCCTTTATGAACTGTCTCCGCTCTTCAAGAGACTTTACAGAGAATTTAGAGCAATCATGAATCTGATGTTCACCGTTTCGACAGAACAGACATGGTTTAGAGACTTTACTAGTGTGCTTCGGATTCTCATGTTGTGTGATTATCTTTGTGTGGAAGACATTAGCTTTGTTCTTACTAACCTTGAGGTTATGTTTATCCTTATTAGCTTCAGAAGTGTGAAGAGCATAGAAGGAAGTGACTGGGTTGCAGGCTACCTCGGCCTCAACTGACATGAAGTTAGCGAAATCATGGAAAGGTGGGAAATCTTGAGTCTCACTCAGTGTTTGTGTAGCTTGACGATTCCAGCGGGCAGCCGCCCAATCAGGAAGTTTACTGACGAGTTTTCTGTTTTCCTCACAATCATTCAGTATTTCCAGTCCCTTAACATGAGGCATAGCATCTTTACACGCATTCAGGAAATCGGAGAAATTTCTGAGTCCTTCAGCGTCCTTGGGCTGTATTCTGGGCCAGCATGCGAGTTTCTCTCGAAATGCTCTTTGTACAATGAACGGCTGTCCATAGCGATCCTGAAGTCTTTTCCATGCATCCTTGTAAGCTTCCTCATCATTTCTGTAAAACATCCCTTCTAGAGTTTTCCGAGCGGAACCAGTGACATACTTCTTCAAGTAGTATAGCTTGTCTGCTGAGGAGATGTGTCTTTTGTCAATGAGTGATTGAAAAGAAGCCTTCCATTCAATAAAGTGAATGGGGTCACCACTGAAGACTGTAGGCTCTGGCATAGGAAGTCTGTTCAGCGTTATACTGTCTTGAACAGCCTGTGCAAGGTAAGACACATCAGCATTGAGAGTTGGCGATGATGTTTTTTCATTGAGTGTTGGCTTAATTGAGGATGAATACACAGGTTCTTGTGTAGGAATGCTTACAGATTGCTGCAGCTCGTGATTCTGATTGGTAGAGGAAATTATTTCTTCCTTGTCATACACTTCTAGTCTGGCTCTAGCTGCTCTTACCTCCTTGACTGCGTGTAATCTTTCAAACTCACTCCTTTGAGCATCAAGTTCTCTTTTTTGCCTTTCTTCTAGAAGTTGTATTCTTTCCTTTTGTTCCTTTTCCTCCAATAGTGTTGCATATTCGGCTTCCTTTGCTGCAAGCTCTGCTTCTGCCTCTATTCGTTTAGCCATCAGTATGGAATTCAGTGAAGGTTGACTTATGGGTGTACTTGACTTGGAGCTGATACGTGAGACCGTAGAACCATAGACGGAGCGAGCATAATCTCGATCAAGCAATTCACGAAGACGCCCTTTTACTCTTTCACCGTCTAGGTCTCCATCAACACCTGAGATCCTCTCATAAGCAATCTTTACTATATCCTTCGTCACAGAGTCACAGGCATCAATCCGTCTTCTTGTATCAGTAGGAGGAGTAACATAACTTCGAACTCTCATGTATGCGTTCATTACATTGTCTCTTTCATTTTCCAATGTGTCTATAAGTGTTGCTAGCTGACTCTCAGGAATGTCCGTTTTCAGCTGCCCTCTTGCCTTTCGAGCCTCAGCTTTCCATTGCTCATATGCGTGCATGAGCCTT
The DNA here is from genome assembly GCF_963993115.1 of Abramis brama. Classification (NCBI taxonomy): domain Eukaryota; kingdom Metazoa; phylum Chordata; class Actinopteri; order Cypriniformes; family Leuciscidae; genus Abramis; species Abramis brama. The sequence goes on from NC_139971.1 coordinate 32,424,037, forward strand.
CTCTCTGCCTTTTGTGACTCCTCTCTCTGATATGCGAGCATCTTTTCTGTTGGAATTCGTGCACGACCAGAGCGACGTACTTCATCTGTTTTTACACCATCAGAATGATCATCTATCTCATCTTCAGAATCTCTGCTTTGAGAAGGTAGGATTTTTAAAACTTCCATTTCTTTCACAGGAGTGCACGACTTGGATCCTTGGTCTGTCATCATTTACATCAGCAAATGGAATCAATAAGAAAAGCTCTTACTGTAGCAGCCCGGTTGAATAAAAGAAATTCGCTCTCTCACTGATGTTGTCGGTTTATTGTCCTTAATGCCTTCACAATGCCATCACAACGTCATCACAACACCGTAAGAGCTAAAACAGATGAATTAACATTATTGGAATTTGTAAATAATTCACGTAGGCTACATATAAATGAAACAAAACAGTAGTCGATATAGCAACAAAATTATGAAATTAGTACTAACATTTACCATAAACAACTTAAATTACTCATAAATCAAACAAACATATAAAACCAATCTTAAAGAGACGATATGCTATGTAACATTATACAAATGTATAAATATAAATGATGTATACCTTGTACTCCTTTCCAACCAGGTGCTAAACACAAAAAATAAAATAAAATAAAATAAAATAAAACAGCGACTAGATGCCTAAATTTACTTAAAGGTGACCTTAAAAACTAGAATTCAGATCCGTGAATCCGTGACCGCATGGTTCCGTGTCTCCGTCTGTCAGCAATCTGTATGCGCGGCGCGCTCTCTGTGCGCAAGCGATCTGTTCGCCTTTCCGGCAAGCCACCTTTCAAAATAAAGGTCTCTATAGGTTAAATAACTAAGAGTGCAAAGTAAACTTCCAAAATATAATAAACACAATATTACGAATATTAAACTAATATTAAGAAATATAGTTATGATAATATCAGAATAATACCCAAAACTAAATCAAATAACTGAGGGTTATTTACATGCAGGATTTATCATGATTAAGTTTCAGAACAAATTTCATCACTGATTGATTTATATTGTAATAGTTTTTTACTTGTTTGTTTGTATTGATATTGTCATGGAACAGAAGAATTCAGACAAAGGTAAACTCTGAATGGAGTTTATTGAATGACACTGGTTATCAGCAGGTGAGTCTCTGGATTGCAGATAGTTCTGGTGATACTTGGCATGTGAATGAAAGTCTTATCTTTTGTAGGTGACAGAGAGAAGTGACCGGAGACTGGCAGACGATGACGAACAGGAGACTGAAGATGACGAAGGATGAGACAGTTGTAAGAAAAAATGATGTGGATGTCGAAGATCTCATGTACTGCATTGAGGTGCTACTGGACTTGTAGGCTATTAATAAATAATGGATACATACAAGCAGACGACAAATACGTTATAATAACCGTAATTAAACTACTAAACTATACCTGTTTCATCTCTATACAGCACTCTGACTCTGTAGGCATTATTGTCCGACTCGAAATGAACACCGTTACTGAGAGTTTCTGATATTATCATCATTCCATGTCCTGAGAGACTGAGCGCGAGCTCATGAAGCTCCGCCCCCTGAGTCATCCAGCAGCAGCTTATTTGCATTTAAAGGGCACACACTAAAACAGCGCGTTTTTCTGTGCCCTAAAAAATGACAATTTAAACATGCTGTAAAAAATGATCTGTTGGGTATTTTGAGCTGAAACTTCACATACACACTCTGGGGACATCAGAGACTTATTTTACATCTTGTGAAAAGGGGCATAATACGGGACCTTTAAATCATTTTATTTAATACAAAACAACATACAGAGGCGTACGAGAGTCGCGCCTGTCTTTTCGCGTGAATGAAACGCCTTGCATAAACACATGACTTTATTCCTAATGATAATGAATATAATTCATTTTGATGATAAAATGTCCTCAGAACTGTCACTTTATGTTTAATGTCCTTTACATCAGAAAAGAGCTCTCGGCTTGCATAGCCAGCAAAGTATGATAATATTATATCATTGATAATGATAAAGACAAAGACCTCACACAAAACACAGGAAAGCTCTTCAAATACAGGCTTCAAATGAACTGCTGTTACCGAGAATCCCACTGAATGTGGAAACGCACAGCTGTGGGGATCCGAGGCCAGATTCAGATCAGCTCGGACCTAACAGACAACACAAAGCAACAAGGTCACGACCCCTTATGATCTTATTTCTCGTTTTTGTCAAAATATATACATTTCCATTTAGCAATATACATTTCTTATAAAAGATATGAAAATTTATTTTAAGAATGGAATTTAAAATCTCATTTAAAGAATAAATCTAATCAAACAGCTTAAAATTAGAGATATAATCTTTTACCTTCACAAGATATTAATATATATTTTAAAGGGTTAGTTCACCCAAAAATTTAAATTCTGTCAGTAATTACTCACCATGCCGTTCCAAACCCATAAGACTTTCGTTCATCTTCGGAACACATAGACCGTCAATGGAGGGACAGAAATCGCTCAAAAATATCTTCATTTGTGTTACGAAGATGAACGAAAGTCTTATGGGTTTGGAACGACATGAGGGTAATGACAGAATTTTCATTTTTGGGTGAACTAACCCTTTAAAAATGCCTTATCTCACAGGTAAATAGTATATCTCATTTAAAGTATAATTCAAACCAAACTTGAGTGAAATTTATGCTGAAAATTCAAGATGTAATATCTGAAAACAATTAAGTATTATTATCTTACACAGTTTAAAGAATATTACATGTTTTAAAGAGAAAACAAGAAAATGTAATTAAATAGTGCATAAGATGAAATGTAGCCATGAATGTTTATTAATGATGGATGGGTGGATTCTGGATTCTGAAATTGTGTGATTCAATCAGTGTTGCCAGATTGGAAATGTCCAAGTATCGTAGCCTACCAGAAGCTCAAAATTATCGTATTTGGAAGAAAATGATCGTACACGAGTCAAACCTGTACAGAATACAGCATGAAAATGGGGGGGGGGTCACACACTCAAGGTCTCTTGCTCACTCTCTCTACACGTTCTTTCCCCGGTAGACGTAGAATCCACAGCTAGATCAATGAGAAACCCTATGATTACAACGACCATCATTTGAAGTGTCACACAGGTCTGAAATTATCGTACATTATTGATCGTACAGAGGTCAAAATTATCGTACAAATACGATAATTATCGTACATCTGGCAACAGGACACTCACTGTTTAAATATAGGCAACACTGCCACCCTGAGGCCCCAGAACGAAACAGGCCATTTCTAAAATACATTTTGTACATTCAACAAAGACAGTTTTACAACTGAATACTTAAAAGTGTGACTCAGATTTATTAATTAAAATTTATGGAGGTATGATTAGTGCCACGTGAAAGAATGCATGCTTCATTTAACTTTGTTTCAAAACCTGGTGCGTTTTTTGCCTTTAGTTGGGTTCGTTTAGGCCTAAACACGGCATTCACGGTCAATTGAAAACAAACTCTGGGGCGGTTCGGTTGAGGTGAGAAAGCAATCCGACCCAACGGACCAACAAACCAAGCGATAAAATTCACTACAGGATCTGCAGCAGTGTCTGATTCTGTAAGTGAGCATGTCACAGATGAAGAGTGCCTCTTCATCTTAAAAAAATTGCTTTTCTGCGTGCATTGCAAGAATGCTGTCCCAACAAAGTCTGGATTCCAGTTATAACTGCATTATATATCAGGACAGCTACAGATAATGCCACTATAAGCCTTAAAGTGGTCCTATTATGCTTTTTCACTTTTTCAAATTTAGTTAGTAGTGTGTAATGTTGCTGTTCGAGCATAGTAAAGATCTGCAAGGTTACGAAGCTCCACTCCAAAGGGAGATATTTTATTTAACAGAATCCACTTTCCAAGAACTACAACGATTGACTCGTTTGGAAGTCATAATGTTACTCATTTAAATAATCTCCACCCATGGAATATGCAAAAAGGAGACAAGGCCTGGTTGAACTGCATTAGAGAAGACCGTGTTGTCGCTATGTCAAAGAGACACTGACACAGTAGGAAAAAAAAATACTATGGTAGTAGTCAATGGGGCCAGAGATCTGCTTGGTTACAAACATTCTTCCTCTGAGTACAGCAGAACAAAGACATTTATACAGGTTTGGAAAAACTTGAGTAAATGACAGAATTTTTATTTAGGGATGAACTATCCATTTAAGTGTCTTATTTGTCATCCAAATGTAATGACCTTACATTTAAGTTAATGATTTGTTTTTGTTTTGTTTTTTCATTGTACTTATATTTTAAAAAATCTACCTGTAATATAGCTGTAATTAATTTCTGTAATAATTACAAATAATTTGACCCTTCCCATACATCTGTGCCCAACCTTAAAAGGTTAGTTCACCCAAAAATGAAAATTCTGTCATTAATTACTCACCCTCATGTCGTTCCAAACCCGTAAAACTTTCGTTCATCTTTTTAATTAAATCTGAGAGCTTTTGGTCCCTCTTTTGACAGCAACAATCAACTACCACTTGTCACAGTGTCTGGTTTGTGTTCCCTGGTTACCACTAGATCAGTGGTTCTCAATTCCAGTCCTCGTGACCCACTGCTCTGCACATTTTGTATGTCTCTCTTATCTGACACACTCAGTTCAGTTCATGTAGTCTCACCTAATGAGCTGATGATCTGGTTCAGGTGTGTCAAATAAGGGAGACATACAAAATGTGCAGAGCAGTGGGTCACGAGGACTGGAATTGAGAACCACTGTACTAGATGTCCTCCTTCCCCACAGTTTCTGTCACATTATGAACTGCATTCCCCACAATCCTTGTCTGTACCAATCACTGTTCATTGCACTTCTATTACAAACCACACACGGGAAACAGGGAGATCCAATAGCAGTAAGTATTTATTAAAGGGAAATCCAAAATCAGTAGTCAAATCCAGGCATGGGTCAAATTCCAATATAGCAATCCAAAAACAAAAGACAAGAGCAGACTAGAAACAGACACTGAAATGGCGTGATAAATACACAAGGACTCTGTGACAAACACTGAAACAACCAGGGTATACACACAGAACTAACAATGAAACAGGGAACAGCTGGGAACAATGATGACGGGGAACAGCTGAGTGCAATGAACAGTGATTGGTACAGACAAGGATTGTGGGGAATGCAGTTCATAATGTGACAGACACCGTGGGGAAGGAGGACATCTAGTGGTAACCAGGGAACACAAACCAGACACTGTGACACCACTTTGATGCTTCAAAACATTCCAACAATCTATTCCAAATGAATTGAGCGGTTTATAGTCCTGTCATTTTAAGCCAAAATGGGGGTCAACCTAGGACAAATTGCAACAGAAGCAAACTCAACTGATTTTGTATCCTCAATATGTCCTGAGTAAGGAAAATAAAGCCCCGAAGAATCCCATTAGGAGTAAGTTTCGAAAAAGAGAACCAAACCCCATCTCTGCAATAATAATGAATAAAGGCTGGTTTAAAGTACTTCTTCTTGCCTCTATGTATTAATGTTTATGGGTAGCCTAAATGGGTTCCATTCAGACCTTAACATTAAGTCTTTTACATGTCAACAAGATTCAACAAGACCTGGCTGTACCCAATGTTTAGATCTGTTGGGGTATTTATGCAAATTAGCACACATAATTAGATTATTCACCGTTTGTCCATGTTAACAAACAATTTTAAAAAACTTGTAATATATTTTTTTTTTTTGTCTTGATGTAAGTAATCAACTCAGTAATTTTCATGGTGATATCTAAAGGTTAAATTTTTTTACCCTATTCATGTGAGAAAAATTTCCCCTTCTGGGCTTTTTTTTTTTCTTACTCAGGGCATATTGAGGATACAAAATCAGTTGAGTTTGCTTCTGTTGCAATTTGTCCTACCTTTTTTCATAAAATGACTGGACTATTAGTCCAAATTTTCTGAAGAGACAATCTCTTTAAATGATGAACATATTAAATTTAGGCTTTTATTTACATATAAACATTGGTCAATTCACACATCAGTTGGGGTAAACGGAAGCTCAAGAATGTTCTCTTGACAGGCGAGAAGACATTAGGTTTATTCTTGTAAAAACAGAATAAACTGTTTTGGCCTGGAGCGCGTCGGCCCTGGAGTCACGCCTTTTTTCAGCCTACCTCTGGCAGGCTGAAGAAAGGGAGTTGTCTCCGCGTTGGTGGAAAACCACACTTCGCCGTTTCTCCCAATCCACCCAGATCCAGCATCCTCCGAATCCTCCTCGCCTTCAGTGGAAGCTAGAGAGGATGATGAGGGTGCCACATCCAAATCAGGATCTGACTCTCCTGAGTCTGTGGTGTCAGAGGGAGAAGACGATACATCCTGCAGCTCGCTGGAGGGGTCAGGCTGCATAATCATCTCTAAAACTTCACTACAAGTCAAGCCCTTTCTCATGTTGCTTGCTGCTCTTCTCACCATCAAATGACCAGCAGGCTTGCATGCACGCGTTAAAATCCACTTGCTTTGTTTTTGTTTATTCTGCATTTCTCACCATCAAAAGGCAGCAGATGCATAAATACACTTACTTTGTTTTTGTTTACTCCATGTAGTTCTGAGAGCTGAGGTGCATATTTTGATTTTCTCAGACGCATCAAGTGGGTTCACACACACACACTTTATTATGCTATTATACTCCATATAAACTCCATATAACTCCATGTAAAAGCCAGAAACTAAGCTTTTTTTTGCACAGGCCTATCTAAAGGGTTAATGGTGCCACCTGGTTATCAACAGTAAAAATTACAAATTTTACCTCTTCCCAACAGGGAAAACCACCAACAATCAAAAATGCATGATTATATGGTGTCATTTCTTTGCAATCAAAAAATGTGGTTATAATGGAAGTCAATGGGGCAAAAACAGCCACCAACAGAAAATGAGGGAGAAAAAGTTAAAATCTGATGCTGCACAAAAACTAACAATGCATCAAAACCAATGTTGTTTCTAATCTTTGACATGTCCAAGACTGTGATAAAAGGTAAAAAAAAATCCAGTACACAATCATATTTTATATTGAAAATGAGTCATTTTGTGTGTTTTTTTCCCCCAAATCAGTGACATCATTTACGAATTTGGCAATTAAAGAATTAAAATCCAGAATTTTTTTAAAACATTTAGTATTTTTGAGCAGGACTGAGGTTGATTAATAGATTTATGCAAAAAAAATTGAAAAAAATATTTATCTGATACATTTTTACAGCAGTTTAAAGTAGTGGCTGTTTTCAGCCACGAAACATAACGAAAGGGTAGTGAATTTGAACAATGCACAAGGGTTAAGGTGTGTCACTGCAATTAACTTGAATTAAAACGATAGTTTACCAACAAAAAAGTAAACATCAAGTCATCATTTACTCACCTTCATGACATTTCAAACATGTTAACTATGTGACAAACAACTGAAACATTTTCCGGCTATCAACTGCTGTTAAGTGGGCTGAACAATAGATAAGCTTATTATTAGAATCTGAACAAATCTTTTTACCTGGTTTTGTGAACTGAATCGACTCTTTTGTCTCCACAGTGCAATTCATTCACTAATCACTGTTTGTGTTCTACAGAAGGAAGTCATGCAGGATTTATCATGATTAAGTTTCAGAACAAATTTCATCACTGATTGATTTATATTGTAATAGTTTTTTACTTGTTTGTTTGTATTGATATTGTCATGGAACAGAAGAATTCAGACAAAGGTAAACTCTGAATGGAGTTTATTGAATGACACTGGTTATCAGCAGGTGAGTCTCTGGATTGCAGATAGTTCTGGTGATACTTGGCATGTGAATGAAAGTCTTATCTTTTGTAGGTGACAGAGAGAAGTGACCGGAGACTGGCAGACGATGACGAACAGGAGACTGAAGATGACGAAGGATGAGACAGTTGTAAGAAAAAATGATGTGGATGTCGAAGATCTCAAAAATGAAGTTTATTACAGCATAGCAGTGGCAAGGTACACAAAGCACCTTGGGTTCACCGGCGTCAGAATGAACCCAGAACATCCAAATCTTAAACCTTTTATCCTGTTCTTAATGTAAATTAAGTTGCTCTTGTTGCAACAGTTGTGGTCTGTATGTTAATGAAGTTGTGACACCCCAATGTCTGAGAAAGTTCTCTGTGTTCCACACCCAGTCCCATTCTACAATTGACTACCATTTGTTCAGGATGTGATCAACCCAAATGGTGAAGAAACAATATAACTTGACTTTCTTTCATCTCTATGATAATTAAGCCATTTTGGGGATGAGCTCATTCTAAAATATATTTTGGAGTGGAATTTGGGTCGAGGCGGACTACAATTTCTTACACAGTTCAATGCATAGGTTAGGCCTAGTTTTCCACAGGTAGGTATCAGGTATGAATGTGTGAACCAGACTTAAATGGAGTGGAGCTGATGAAGGTGAATGATGGCAGGTGTGGATGATTGATGAGTGTGGGAGCCAGGATAGATCATGGGAAATGTAGTGCAGTGGTGACAGGACTAGTGACTGAGGATTGTGACAGATATAGGAGACACAACAACCTATGACACAACTGGATCACATATGATGAAAAAAGTAGTTAACTATTTTAGACAGGCTTCAGATTCAGAAACAAATTACTTGAGACAGTTTTGTAATGAATAATTCTGAGTAGCCAAATCAGTCAGATGAATCCGTCAGAACAGCTAGTTCCATGCCAATGCATCATTAGCCTCATAAATACAGCCATCTCTGTAATTTGACAAGGACAGTAAAAGATTAACTAAAATTAATCTTAAAGTGTTTGCTGGGTCTCAAGATTTCACCTTTCTTGGTGGGTCCTATGAAAGCCCTTGTCCTAGCTATGAAGTGAAGTTACAGAAACATAAGCCGCGTTTCCACCGCAGGAACTTTCCCCAGGAACTAGGAACTTTGGGCTGGTACTCGATGTGTTTACACCGCAGGAACCAGGGTCTAAATTAAGTTCCGGGTAAATATTTCCCCCTCCGCTAGTCCCTGCTCACGAGGTAGTACCAGAGCCCGTCTACGGAGAGCCTTGGCACTTCCTATTAGCCCCATTGTATAGATCTTGGTTGCAGTTCCATTAGAATTCCACTGGAGGTGATCGCGGGCGAGTGCAGACTGAATGGGAGTCTATGGGGCTAGACGGCTAAATGTGTCTCTTTCACCCGATTGCCGTTGAGAAATCTCAGATTTTATTGTAGGTTTTGCAAGTTCAACATGGGTTATAGGTCGAAAGTTGAATGAACGAGTACTTATGTCCTTTCGATTTCTTACAGGTTGAGTTGTTGTTGCCCATAACACGCTAGCATTCTGCTAATGAATGCTGATTGGTCAGTGAAGGACTGATTACGACCAGAGATACCGCTTGATGGCATCGTGGCATCCGAAGCGGGACCAGAAACAAACAAAACAAAAACTCTTCTAGCACGTGTATTTACCTGTGTCAGCTGTGTTGTCGATGCCTCGAGAGAAAAGAAAGTGCAGAGCGCGAAAGCACCAGAGTGAGTGAAGGATTGCCGTGAAGCAGTATCTCTGGTCGTACGATGTGTGTGACGTCATTGACATTTTAAAAGACTTTTTAAAGCAAATAAGTGACTCTAAAAAATCTAACACCCAGCAATGTGTAATTTCTTTGCATCTCCTTTCGAATACAACATTCAAATTACTAGACAAAAAATTATATCCTGAGAAAAGTGGATTTTGATGGGTATTTCGCCATAGACCTCCATTCATTCTGCACTCGCCTGCGAGCGCCCCCGCATGGACAGAGACGTGTTACTGCAGCCAGTCCAGAAACCGGAAGTAAGCAGAGAGTGCCAATTCTCTTCCTATTAGACATTCTCTGGTAGTACTTTTTCAAAGTTCAGGAACTTTCGGGGGTGGGACTTGTGCGCTGCACAAGCTGATTGGTTGTGTTCACGCCGCATTTTGGTTGGATGACTCCACGCAGCATTTTATTTATTTTTAACCTCCCTTTTTAAAAAATCTATTGCGGTTCGTGTCGTGGCTTCATGCAGTAAGAGTTGTCTGTCTGCAAATATGGAATTTAATAAAAAAAACTGGTGGACTGGCGACGAGTTTCAGGCTTTATTTTGTGGAAGAGGAAACTTTCTGCGCGTTCGTCCCAGCCATCTCACGGTCAATGTCCGCCAGGGACGTCACTAGGATTGGAAGACAGGGGGGGCTTAGCCCCCAGGGTATTAGTAATTTGCGTTTATAGAAAATCTTACAGTGAATTTGAGTAAAAAACAACTATGTATATGTTAAGCTGTATTTGTCTCTTCAACCCTGTTACCATCTTCAACCCTGTTACCCTAGCCTCAACCCTGTCACACTTACATTTTTATTAATTATTCTTTAAAGTTTATGATTAAGTAATTTAATGTTTGTTGAACTTAGTCAGAACTGTTCAGAGCAATCACAAGAATACTGATTTTAGTTCAAATTCTGAAGTTAAGCCACATCTTTGATTAAAAATTATAGGGTTGCTGTCACAAAAAGTGCCCATTTCAGGCTTTATAGCATATAAATATATATACATATATATATAAGTGTAAAATTATATGTAAATGTTATGGTGCATGGTACAATTTCTGGTAAGCTACGCTTTTTTATTATTTCAATTCAATTCAGTTATTGTAGCCTAATTTGATTTAATATTGACTCATTATCACTACCTAAATATTAGGTAGGCTACTCAAGATTTTTTTCTCAATAAAAAAACAACTCACCTAATGCTGTAAACAGACAGCCCTATCAGCTGGTAGTATTATTTAAGGTTAAAAGTAACTCAAATTAAATATAATGTGTGTTTTTTTTATTATAATAACAACAACTTTATTTAATGATATAAGTAAAAATATAATAAATATAGAACACATATTTAGCAAAATACTCTCTATAGGCTAGCTCTTTTTTTTCTTGCCAACTACGTGCTATAGCCTATATTATGTTCATTAAATGGCTTTCCTGAGGTAAATGTGACATAATTGTTCTCCAGCTATGTTATTGACCTCTTCACGCTGATAAAAAAAAAAACACTGATTGATCGATATTATGTATGAGGAATATACATTTCGGTAAGTTGTAGCCTACTACTGTATCAACAGTGTTTTTTTTAGTAGAGATGATCGGTTGACGTGCGCTAGGGATTTGTCACGTAACATTTACAAACACCAAGACGGTATTTATTGTTTGAATTTCGTAATAAAAGTGACAGAATCTGATAGTTGAGATTCTTTTATATCATAAGTAACCTGCTCTGTCTACTGTCCGCAATAGCTGATAACATACAAATTTTATATCTAACGTTAGCATTACGAGCTTACTGAACACGCTTTATCAGTGCTCGTCTCTTTTCTGCCACAGCTTTTATTATTAAGTCATTATGTTTAACTTTACACATTGTCATCTATTGCAAGGCACTCCAAACCATGTTATAAATTTACTAACAGGATTGAAATAGCACTTTGAGGTTAGTAACAAACAACTATTTACAAGACTGTCACTATTTATGATTGATAGACGGGGTTCAGGCTTTTTTTAAGCGTATTTGCGAAAGAGGGAATTTTTGCGCGTTCGTCCCAGGCATCTCACAATAACTGATAACATGCGTTGTCTAATTTTATACGCATACGAGTTTTCTGAACACACTTTAGTATCAGTGCTCGTCTATTTTGTTTTGTTAATTACCTCGTTAGTAAACCAATACATAACTGCAGCACAGTTTGAATCTCCCCCATAGGCCTACTTATTATAAATGTGGCGCTCAAAACTGATTACTGTCTGTCGCAGACTGGGAGGAGCAGTTGCGCGCAGTTTACCTTCCCGGTACTTTAGACCGCGGTGTAAACGCAGAAAGCAACCGGTCTGGGGACAAATTGTTCCAGGTAATTTCGGTGGAAACGCGGCTATAGTCTTCCTGATCTAAGAGTTTCAGAAAATAATTTGATCAGAGGCCAACTCTTTTTTCAAAATATCAATTTCCTTGTTGTCTCATGAATGTTTTACTCATAGCGTATTAATGGAAACCCTCGATCATGAAGGGATTTCACCCTTAAATTTTAATTTCCTTCTTCCTTGTACACTGATCAGCCGCAACATTAAAGCCACATGCCGTATATCATGTAGGTCCTCATCAGACTGCCAAAACAGCTCTGATGCGTCAGGCATGGACTTCACATGTCCTCCACATGTCCTCCACAAGTCCTCTGAATGTTTATGTGATATCTGGCACAAAAACAATAGCAGCAGATCCTCTAAGTTCTGCAAGATGCGAGGAGGGGTCTCCAAGGATCAGATTTGTCCAAATGTCTGTTCCCCAGGTAAACTATGCACATGCACCTGGGCATCCACCTGATCTTAAAAAATGTGATTCATCAGACCAAACAGCCTTCTTCCATTGCTCCGTTGCCCATTTCTGATGCTCAGGGTCTACAGCATTACAGTTGGCCCCTACCCCCCCAATAAAAATGTCACAAGGCAGTTAGTCAGTACATTTCAAATTGTGCTCATGCTTGCATAACTTTAGAAACATTTCTTCCTTGTTTTTCTAGATGAAAAGCCCTTGATAACCCCTACTACTCTCTGTATGAACGTACAACAGGATCTATCAACTATAACCATAGTGATATTGACTAAAGTAAATTCAATTTTAAAGTCTTATCACATTTGAAAAAGTCAAATTAATTCCTGAGTGAGAGCAAAGTATTTGAGTCACGCCAAAGACTTTATATAAGAGACTTTGGTCGCACATACATAACACTCACAGAGGCAGTTCAGTGGAAGACAGTGACCATATCTAAAGTTCACCAGTTGTCCTTCCTTGCACCACTTTTGCTAGGTACTATTTTGGAGATGATCTGACCCAGTCATCTTTGTCCCTGGTCAAAGTCACTCAGATCTTTTCGCTCGCCCATTTTTCCTGCTTCCAACACATGAAATTCAAAAATTGACTGTTCACTTGTGGCCGAATATATCCCACACCTTGACAGATGTCATTGTAATGATATAATCAATGTTATTCACTTTACCTTTCAGTGGTTTTAATGTGGCTGATCAGTTTATATCTTGCATATCGACAGTTACATTAATGTGCTTTGCAAAAGCTCATTTGGTCTTTGTGTGCTGTAAGTCAACTAGTTATTTCGCACGGACTCCATTTCCTTATGCAAATTATGTGCATGAGAATTAACCCCCAAATGAATGCCATTAGTTGGAAGCAGAGAATTATCTAGAATGTCGCTGTATAGTGTGGCATTACAATATTTCTTCCCTGTAATTGTGTGTCATTGTATAATATGTTAATTAGAAGTGATATAACACATTTGTTTAACCATGTAGTTGTATATCCGGTAAGTCGCTTAAAATATTTGAGTATTTGAATATTATCATCAAAGGGAGTGGGAAATTAAACTGAACATGGACAGGCAGATGATTTATGTGTAAAGATAAATATAGAAGTCACAGCATAGAAACTCCCTCCCACCTGGTTATAAGGCTCTGGTCTGTTTTACATATGGTCAATCAAAGGTTTTTGCTGCCTTGAAAACATCACTATGGAAAAGCAGCAGAGACATGAATTCAGGTAATCATTTTTTGTTTTTCATTTATCAAACTTACATTAAATAATTAAAATTAAGATCTCCACAAACATTTAATTATGCAGCTAAATGCTTATTTTCGAATTTAACATTTTTAATATTCCACTTTCTCTCAAATTGATTTCTTTATAAATAACAATTCTTTACCTATTCCTGGCATATATTCCTTCAATCTCTCTAGCATGATAAATACCAAAAAATTTTTTACATCTTTTAAATTTCTCGTTCAAGTGAACTTTAAATTTTCCATTAAGCTATTCCCTTTTTTTCTTCCCAAACAGGCGACCTTGGGATGCGTGCAGAGAAGTGCCGATCATTCAAGATGAGCAGATGCCAAAGAAACGAATGCGGTGTTTGAAATGGTTCTCGTGTGCCATTGTTGGCATACTTGTCTTTGCCCTTGCGCTGCTCAGTAAAGTGAGCTGCTTTAATATTGGCTAATCATTTTTGGATGATAGGATAACAGTTAACTTGTCTATTGAATATTACACAAAAGGCTCGGTTTGACTGAAACTATTTTTTTTTCTTTACAGACATCATTTTTGCTTTTGATAACATTTGGGAACAATAAAACTGAGATTATATGTTCAGAAAAGAAGCCGGCCGCCCTACTTGGCATTGGCTTTGTTCTGGTTGGGCCGAGTGTTCTCCTTTTGCTAAAAAGCACATGGAAGTTCATCTTCAAGAGTTCAGCCATGCCCTCTAAAAAAACTGTTTTTTGGGTAAGCAAACAGAGTTTTTGTTAAACAGATGTATAGTAGCAGAGAAACTGATTGTTATGGCAGTAACCTTTCTGACTTTGATTTGATCTTTGCTCTAGGTCCTGTGTGTTGAGTTCCTGGTAGCATTTGGAGCTGCAATTCTAACAGTAGTAGCCATGCCACACTTTGACATTGTCACCAATGTGATGATCCTAAACAGTGTGAGCATCCTGTCAGCAGTGTTCCAGGTAGTCGCTGAGTGCCTCGCCAAAGAGAGGAAGCAGCTTATAATGCTCCCCGTAAGCTCCATTTTCTTCATCGTCCTGGGTTATGTGCTTTTTGCAGTCAGTTATCTGGTAATCGAACATTCCCCTCAGATGAGAATATCAGTTGGCCTTGCCATTCTGGGGACCATCTGTGTTTCTGTGAACTGGTGGGAAAACTACAGCACGCTCTTCTCCATCTCATGTCTAGAGGACATTTCCAAAGACATCGCTCAGTCCCGTAATGTGGTGTGCATCATCTCCAGTTTGATGAGAATCCTGATTACTTCAGCTGTGGTTGTAGCTTATGTTCCTCTGTCTGGTCAGAACTGGGAATCGCTCAAATCCGTCTTCGAAACAGTCATTATTTCATTGGTGGCGCTCCAGATTGTATCCTCTGCGCTGTGCCGCTGGTTTGTAGTTGTGGCTTGCAAGATGCACTCCCTGCACCGCAGCTTCGCTTTGCCCATGTACATGGCCTCGATTGCAGTTTTGGCAGTGTTTTTGATTCCACTTGCATTTAAACTCCCAGAGTCTAATCAAACTTCTACTTGTTTTGAGAACGTTAAGTCGAAATCCAGTGATACATTGTTGCGGTTGATGTTGACTGATGCTACAAATACTCTACAAGCCAGGTACATCGTGGAAAAAAAGAGTACAGGAGGACTGGCGTGTTTGATCTGCTCTGCTCTGAGCTGGTGGTTGGGACTCATGCTCAGTACATTTTACATCTGGTTCCTGAAGATCCATCGAATAGAAAGAACCCAAGATCTGTTCGTGCGACGCATGTATGAAGGAGCGTTTCTGGAACAGTCCATGTTGCTGAACACCCGTTTTGAAACCAGAAAGAAAATCAAGGAGAAACGATGGTAAGTGTTTCAACTTTCTATGGTTGCATATTGTTCATATCAGCCAATATTAGAGATTTTTAAATGATCTGTATCAATGTTGAATATTTAATGTTGCATTCTCATTTTTTTTACATTTATATTATCTGACTCTTACTTCTCTTACTCTTATGTCCATCTATAAAAACACTAATATTTTAATAACACCGTTAAATGCGAAGTAATTAAATTTTCATACTGTAATGTTGTGGTGCATAGTCACTTGTGTCCTTAAAAAAATATTTTACTTTTTAGTGCTTTATTTTTAATGTATTTAGACAAATTAGACAAACTTATCTTAATCAAAGCATTTTACGCAGTAAATGTGTTCCCATTAAAATTTACAAATGATTTTTTTTAATGTGAAGACATCAGTGAGATTAAAAGGAGATCAAATGGAGTTTTGCTAAAGTCTCTAAAGCATCTCAGACTGTACACTCGCCAAAATACCAAAGTTTGCAATAAAACTCGAACTGCTCGAGTAAAGAATTTTATCACATTCTTCCAAATCCAAATGATCACAGCTATGCCATGCACTGTAATTTTGTTGCTTTATACTTTTACTGTATGTCAACTAACAATTGATTCACTTGCTTACAAATGTTAGTAATTAAATGAAATGTATCTGAGAGCGACCTCTGAGAAATTACAATTTTCCTTTGGATTTCTTAATGTGTTCCTCAGCATAGAAGAAACCATCAGAGTGTTTCTGTGTGCAACGATGTGGCATGAGACCTACGATGAAATGATGAAGATAATCATCTCTATGTTTAGGTAAACATACACTTACTCATTCAGTCTCAATTGAATTGTACTTGTAATTGAATACTATTTCTTTTACTACCAGGCTCGACAAATACAGGCCCAAGACCGACAAACACAGAGACGTCGAGTTTGAATTCCATATTTATTTTGATGACGCTTTCGTGGATGTTGATAATGGAAGGCAGCGCCATGCAAATGAATACGCTGAAATTCTTGTGGATGTAATGAAAGAAGTTTACACGTAAGAATCCTCTTTATTTTGATTATGGTTTATGGTTGTTTGAGTATTTATGGGAAAAAACGAATCTAATAATACTTCACATGCATTAGCATTTTTAGTGAGGAGGATCCATGTATATTCAAGCAGGCGCCATCACTACCATGCCAGAAGATCATAAACACCCCCTATGGAGGTCGTCTGGAATACACCCTTCCTAATGGCAATGTGATAATGGTTCACTTCAAAGACAAGAAACTTATTCGTCACAAAAAAAGATGGTCTCAGGTAAGGGTCATGCAGCGCTCGATGGTATTTTAAGCCCCCAATAGCTCCTTAGAGGCAGCTAACCCTACCCTCAACCTTAAACCTACCCATCTCCTCACTGCCTGGAAGGCGCCGTTGGGGGCTTAAAACACCAAACACCTCATGCAGCTAAACACAGGTGCAGATGTTTTGTGCCCAGAACTTCACTAATCATCTGTGTTTGCAGATAATGTACTTGTATTACATTTTTGGTTGGAGACTTAACAGACAGTACTTCAAAAAGTTTGAGGTAGGACAAGGACTGGATGACCTTAAGGAGAAACTGAAGGTTAGATGCTTAACTTTACAGTTCACCACTAGTATTTTACATAATAATACAATATCAGCTAGACTCTGAATGTTTTTAATGCTCATTAGAAAGAGAAGGAGAACACGTATATCTTGGCCCTGGATGGGGATACTGATTTCCAGCCGTCCGCAGTCATGCTGTTAATTGACAGACTGAAACTCTACCCAGAGGTTGGGGCTGCCTGTGGCAGGATTCATCCAACAGGCACAGGTTGGATATATATATTAAGTATAAACCATTTTTATCAGGTCATTTTATTGTTTTTGATTCATTACTTTAAAATTTTCTAAACATCTAGAATAGAATAGTTTTGGTTCAGTAAGATTTTATATATAATATATATATATATATATATATATATATATATATATATATATCTCAAATTAATACTTTCAGCAAGGACACATTCATTTGACATAAGTGACAGTAAAGACATTTAGAATGTTACAAAAGATTTCTATTTGAAATAAAAGCTGTTACTTTTAACTTTTTATCAAAGAATCCTGAAAAAATGTTTCATGGTTATATTTAATTGTTAAGCAGCACAACTGTTTTCAGCACGGATAATAATAGGAAATGTTTCTTGAGCTGAAAATCTGTGTATTAGATTGATTTTTGAAGGATCATGTGACACTGAAAATTCAGCTTTGCCATCACAGGAATTACAATTGCAAAATATATTAATAAAATAAATATTTATTTTAAATTGTAATATTATTTCACATCAACTTTAAGGAGTACACTACTATGGACTATAGGAAGCTAATAGGCATTGACTAAAAGCCATACAACTCTAATATGACTGTTTTTACTGTATTTTTGATCAAATAAATGCAACCTTGGTGAGCATAAGAGACTTCTTTCAAAAACATTTTTTAAATCTTCCTGGAACCCAAACTTTTAAAAAACTTTTCTAGAATGGTTTTCAAAGTATGAGGCAGAGGAAATATGAAGAATAATTAACCAGATACAACTACTAATAATAAATTAAATTAGAAAAAGCATTCAAAGAGAATCAAAATAAATAAATTACATTTTTTTAAATAAAATAAAATCAAGATAACAACCAAATATGTCTGAGCTGTATGTATTGTCTGTAGGGATAAAGCCAGTTATGATACCTATAATCATACAGTAGGTGGTATTTTCCACCAAATTCATCTGTCATTTGGTAGAAACTAGTCGCAAATATAGACATGCACTCATCTTTGAAAACTATGGAAACATCTACATTAAATATGGTATGATGTTTAACTATTTCGCCGCTTGATGACCATTGTAAAATCTGAGATCCACTCATCTATTCTAAAGAAAACTGCACTTGCGACTACTTATGTATAGTATAGATTATAAAGGTGATAAACTGACTAATAAGATATTATGCTTAAAGGGCCCATGGTGTGGTATCAGAAGTTTGAATATGCGGTAGGCCACTGGCTGCAAAAGACCGCAGAGCACGTGTTCGGCTGTGTACTGTGCAGCCCTGGATGTTTCAGTCTTTTCAGAGGAGCCGCACTCATGGACGACAACGTCATGAAGAGGTATACAACTAAAGCGAGTGAAGCCAGCCAATACGTCCAGTATGATCAAGGTAATGTCTACATGATAACCACATGACAAATAATATCAATTCAGCCTAGACTAAACAAATTCACCCTCTTTTCGGTTTAACGTCAGGTGAGGACCGCTGGTTATGCACTCTGCTTCTGCAGCAGGGGTGGAGGGTTGAGTATAATGCAGCATCTGATGCCTACACCAATGCGCCTCAGGATTTTAAAGAGTTCTACAATCAGCGCAGACGCTGGGGACCTTCTACCATGGCCAACACCATCGACCTCTTGGGCTCAGGAGGACTGACCTCTGAAAGGAACAGCTCTATCTCAAAACTTTACATCTTGTACCAGATTATCAGCATGGCAGCTTCCATCTTGGGCCCTGCCACTATCTGTCTCATGCTATCAGGTAAGGATTTGCTTGCATAGAATAATTGACAGTAATTTATTTGCATTAGATTCAGTGTGCTGTTTTATGGCAGAAAAAATGGGCTATTAAAGTGCTTTCTTTATCTTGCAGGAAGCTTTGTGTTCGTTTGGGAAATCAGTGAAAATATTGCTCTCGTTTTGGCCATAGTGCCCCCTACTGTCTATCTCATCTTGTGCTACAAACTGACATCTGACATGCAGATTAAAATTGCAGCAATTATGAGTGTGCTCTACGCATTTCTCATGGCGGGAACAATTCTCTGCATCATAGGTAACGACTATGTCTTTTTCATGCCTAAAAACTATTTAGAACATCAATATTTTTAGACTGCACATACTTTATTTCCTCATTTCTACTCTCATAGGGGATTTAGTGAGGCAAAAAACTTTTCTGACCCCCAGTGGTCTGTTCCTCATCGGCATGGTGGTGTTGTACATCATTACGGCAGCTTTACACCCTCAGGAGTTCTCACTGGTCATCTATGGGTTGTTATACTTCCTCTGCATTCCCAGCGGGTATTTACTCTTGGCCATTTACTCAATAGTCAACATGAACAATGTCACGTGGGGCACTCGTGAAACCGGCGGCCAGGCTAAGACTACAGCAGTCGATGCCATCAAGAAGAAGGTCATGAATGCCACATGTTGCAAATGTCCATGTTTGGAATCTGAAGAAGATTCGAGCAAGGAGATACTACCTGCAGAAACCATAACAGAAACTGAAAAGCCTTTGGATGTTCCTTTGGAAACACAAAGGTAAAAAAAACAAAAAAACTACACTATAGCACAAATTCACATTGTTTCATCCCATTTCTATCCACCTGTGTAGAATTTTTATATAGATTTGAAAAAAATTAAATTAACTAATTAATTACTTTCAGATTACAGTGGATGTTTTTATCACTAATAATACTGTATTCCTACAATGTAGGGCAGAGGAGTTCCCACTCAGTGCTCACCAAAGTAAGTATGACTTCCATACTTAATATCCTAATATTCTAGCTGTTGACTTATTGAATTAGATTACGATTAAAACGGTTATATATTTAATTCCAAAAGCTTGGATTGAACATCTGCAGATGAAATCTTATGACTTTCCCTTGGATGAATCTGCGCTTCCAATGGTAAGACGAATTGGTAGAAATAAATTATATTATATTATATTATATTTTTTATATTTTTTTATAATTTATTTATTTTTGCAAAATAATTATGTTTATTATTATTATTTTTTGGCTGTGCTAACTGGCCCTGCTCTTGGTTGCTGCAGATATGTCAAGTGCATAGTTTATACACATAATATACATGTACTGTTTCACCACATGCAGGATGAAATCAATTTCTGGAGAGAATTGCAAAAGAAATATCTAGAACCTCTTAAAGAGAATAAAGAACAACAGGAAAAAATAGCTAATGATCTGAGAGAACTTCGAAATAAGGTAAGCCTCGTAAGCTTGTCAATATGCAAAAATGACTTTGTATGTGGTTTTGTCTATATGCTCTGGAACAGTAAACTTTGGTCTCCATGCTGTTTTGCTGTTCTCTTTCATATAGGTTACATTTGCCTTTTTCTTCTGCAATGCACTTTGGCTAGTGGCAACTTTCTTCCTTGAGACAATTGGTGACTCAATCTCCATAAAGATCCCAAAAATGTTTCCTAATGGGACTCGATCCACAACAGAAGTGTTTTCCCTTGATCCAATTGCACTGATGTTTCTACTGAGCTTCGCATTATTGCTGATAGTGCAATTTATTGCAATGCTATACCACAGGTAACTAAACATGCACAAAAGAATAAAAATCATTATCACTGATTCTTTGATATGGTTAAAATTGCCAGACCTTTTTATTTAAGTTTTTCACTAAATCACAAAGTGGAGATCATGCAATACATTACATATAAAACCAGCCTAAAGTCTGAAGATTCCGTTTTATTCCTATTTTTAGTAATGGTGTATTATGTTCTTTTGTTTCAGAGTCTACACATTAATCCATTTTGTGGCATATACTGATACAGAAATTAAAGCTTGTAGAAAGCAGTCTCATCAGGTGAGCCAATGGATCCACACTACATTGCCATTTTAAATGTTTTTTTATTTGTATTATTAACGATGTCCACGTTTCAATAGGTTGCACAGATCCAGGACTCAAACCCCCAGTATGAGACGTATGAGACGTATGACCCAGATACAGCCTTATGTTTTCAGAACCCCCCTGTTTTGAGAAGGAGTGTGTCTTTAGTATAAGAATTTGTATTTAAATCTAAAGATGTATTGTCCTATAGATACTAATGTAGCACTATTAACATTTTCTGAATTATTTATTTAAGGGGAATTTAAAGAGTAAAAAATATGTCAATTAATGATTTTTATTGAGTTAATTACATGATATGCCAACTAATAATCAGATTAATCACAAGCAATCACTGATACCGGATAGTTTTTGCTAAATATTACATTATTTCTGCCTACTAATGCTTTGGATATATATGAACATTTCTAGAGAGTGACCTTTTAAGGAGATTGTGTTATAGGAAATATTTTAAATTATTTCTTTGTACATATTTACTGTTGAGTGTATTTAAATAAAAATGATCTATTATCTTTTGTAATCGTCTCTCATTGTGACTCCAGACGTTTTAATGTTATTGAATAGAAGATCACAGTTTTATGCCATCATTCATGTGACATATGAATGGTGCATTTAAATTAATGTATTAATTAATTGTAGAAAGGCCAATGGTAGTGTTTACTTGTTAATGTTTAAATGCCAATTTGACATATAAATACATTTATAAGTTATTAGGTTTCATATACTTACGATATTTATCCTCACAATGTTGGCCAAACACACACACACCCACACACATGGTCAAGTTAAAGTTTATTTAGATTAGTTTATATCCAAAAAATAGTAAATACAATGGTACAATAAAAATCAGCACCAACTATGTCTATGTAGAGCATTTTGCCTCTAACAATATGAGAGAGTCACAGTAGCATGTCTTTCTAAACAATTATACAAAAATGGGAAGCCTTTATAACAGCTTTCAATAATAAGGTTATAAATATGATAAGCTTAGATCAATAGTTCATTTACATTCAAACATGAATATATATGAATTCCATTTGAACGTACATTCACTAGTGATCTGCTAACCATATGCAATGTAATGTTTGTTAATGTCATTAATGAAAGTTGTTGCCATTTCTTTAAGTTTAACCTGAAAAAATTATACAATATTTACATAATAATTTGTGATGTGTAAAAGCACATAACAATAGCACTATGTTAGAGGACCGAATGTATTGGCAAATTTAGTACAAAAACAAAAGGTTAAAGGCAGAGCTATGAATTATTCAGTACTGGTTCTTAGGGGAAAGTTCTGTCCATGTTCATGGAATCGGCATAAGGATAGACCAGGAATCCAGAGAATGTTGTGTAACGTCCCTGGTTGCTGTAAACGGCGTATCCGTCATCCTGCTGACTGTACAGCCAGACACTGTCTCCTCTTTTCAGTGACAACAGCAGACTCTGACTCTGCATCTCTCTCCTCCTCGACAAGTCCTCGTCGAACACCATGGCCCGCACCTCCCCTCTGCCCAACATCAGCTTCACCGACAACGCCCGACGAGGGTGTTTCCCCACCGTAAACGCGAAGAAGTACGCACCGGGGAAGTGGCAGGTGAAACGTCCAGAAGTTTTGTTAAAGTGGCCGCCTATGTTAACGTATTCCACGTCAAACGTGAGAGCTTCTCTTTCCCGTTGCCCTCTGCTTTCACCCAACACTGATGATGTTCTTGCCACTGAAAACGCAGAACGTGGTTCCTCAATGGTTGTTCTTCTCCAGTCATAATGGGCATCTATAGGGGGAGGACAACCTGGAATATGGAGGCCTGGAGGAGATAGGTGGTTATTGAGATATCCAACAGATGATGTGGAGTCTGGGTAGACGAGATAACCGCTAAATGTGATGTATGGTCCAACGTTGCTGTAGATGGCGTAGTCGGGATTTTCCTGAAGCAGAAGGTAGACCGTATCCATGGGCTTCAGACTGACCATCACGCTCTGGCTCTGCACCTTGCGACCCTGGTTCCGGTATCCGTCGTACGCTATGGCCTGCACCTCTATCCCGTTCTTCACCAGCATGACAGACAGCATCTTCTTGGGAAACTTTCCCACGGTGAACGAGAAGTAGTACGCACCAGGCAGGCGGCACCTGAAACTGCCTGTATCTGGGTTGAAGTCATCACCGATGTTGACGAGAAGGCGGTCAAAGGTCACGACCCGCTGAGTGCCACCCAACACGCTGCTGCTACGTGTGGCGGAAAAGGCAGAGCGCGGGCCTGAGGTCATTGGCGGGATGTTGAGGGACGCTACACAGCCCAGACATGTGACCAGCCCAAGTAAACAGGACACACCACTGCTTGGTCTCCATAACGTCACGCCAGCTGCTGTGGAAAAATACATTATCGTTATCAAAAGTCTTCAATGTCACTTCTTGGCACTGTTGAAAACGTAAAAAAATAGTTCTCAAACAACTCCAAGTAATTATTCAAAAATATATCAGTGTGGCATTATGTATTTTGCACCAAAGGTACAAAATGAAATCTTTAATGCTGTATAATACTTTAAAATCAAACATTATCCTTGAATTCGTTTAATCATGTGATTAACGTTAATGGGATGTTTTAACTCTGGTGGTCTTCAGTCAGTAGGCTTACTAGGCTATGACATTTTTTCACTTTATCGGAATTATACGAAATTATATCGCTATATGAACACACAAAAATGTGGATCTGATTAGAAAAGGCTAAACTGTCTTTTAAAAAATTGTTTCAGTTAAAAATGACAGCCATAGGAAATGAATGGGAAATATAAAAATACGAAAATACAAAGACATTTTCTGTGGTACTGTCTACAAATCAGCCATGATAAAGTAGTATTTGATATTGTCTAAGTATATATCCAAAGGGAAAACCTAATAAAAGTAAGTAATGTCTAAAAATGCCCTTATAAACACCTGGGGAATACCCAGCCAAATATATATTTGCAGACATCTAGTGGTTGCACCATAGTATAACATGATTTTGACATGAATACACCAATCTGCCTTCCATGCATTATTATTTTAAATAACTCATGCTCTATTTTTAATTTAAACACTGTATTAATTGAAAATAAATATTAAAATATTATAATTATTTTATGTAGAAATAAATGTGCATAATTTAGAGGTGTGTTTTCTAGTACAATAAAATCCCCTCAAAATTCAAAATATTAAAGAGTAAATATTATCAAAACAAAATATAGTACATTCCTTTTTAAAAAGTTATCCTTTTTGTCTCCTGTTCACAAGTGTGACACAATAAGGAATACCAAAGGGTTATATAAAGATTTGTATCTAATCTTTTTTTCACTTTTAATCACTCGAAAAAACAACATCAAAGTTCTGCATATTAAATGTGTAATGAACTGGTTAAAATGCCATATCAACGTGCTAGGAAGTTAGGTTTAGCGCTGTCAGAATGGATTCTGCCGTTCATATCAAGTGCTCAGGAAGCAGTAGTCCCTCTAATTCAGCTGGCATTGTCTGTTCACAGTGTGCACCGGGAAAAGGCAATAGATTAGACATTGGTTCATCTGCTCCTATGTGCTGGAACAAAGGCATATTTGGGAGGGAGAATTGACTGACTAAATTTCAGTCTTTCAATTTAAGACCTACTCATCTCTTCTGAATATATTTTGATATGTAAATGCTTATAAACATAATATAAATAAATATGAATGCTTAATAATATAATACACATGTAGAGCATAACATAAAAATAGGCCTATCAATCTTAAAGTTTTAGCTAGGTTTTGTGAATAATGGGAATTGCTATATTAAACAGGTGTTATTAAACAGGTTCTGTTATTCAATATAAATTAAATATGACTTTGTAGAATGCACTGTAGATTCAAACAACAAAAAGAAGAAGAGTTATTATTGTCTACAATTACTGTAACACAATATTTGAGCATAAATCATACTGATTAAAGACAATAAGAAAAGTTTTTTTTAAGCAAACACAGTTTTCATACCTGGTCTAAGTATCTGCAGAAACTTCATTTCTGTGATGACCTGCTCCCTTGTCTCTTAAGCCTCGGTTTGTACACCGCTGTGAAGAGGTCCAAAAGTTAATTCTGTGTGGCATCTACTCTCTCCAAAAACTAGTGCCTCCCATGTCCAAATAAAAGAGGTATTAGGGGAGTGAGGGAGAGAGAGAGAGAGAGAGAGAGAGAGAGAGAGAGAGAGAGAGAGAGAGAGAGAGAGAGAGAGCTTCATGAATAATTTTTCAACCTAAATCAAATATGCTTCATGATTTGATTTTTTGTATTTTTATTAAGTTTTATGTCATTAAGTTTTATGATTTCAAGACTGCAAATATGGAAATGTTAAGTATTTATATAAATAAATAATAATAATAATAAACATTATTTTGCAATTAGGAGGGTGGTTATTTGTATAAAGCAGTGTTCAACCTTATTTATAGATAATTTTATTGTTTTTAAACAAGTAAACATCCTTCATTAAACTTTAAAAAGCTAAAGAAAAAACTAGATTTTACGTAAAATTACATTTAAGTTTATTTTACGTTATTTTTTCTGGAACTTTTACAGGATTTTTTTATTATTTTTTTTACATTGTAGGCTTCATAATATGCCCATATAATATTTCTTAAAAGTGCTCATTTCGAAATGTTCAGAACTGTGAGATGTAAGTCGCAATTCACTTTTTCTTTTTTTCTTCTTCTATTCCGTGGAAACAAGTTTCTGTATTAAAAACTTCACTCAAGTGTGTTTTTCGGTGAAAGAAACAGCTTTCCCTCAATACAAAACTACAACAACTTCGATATCATCATCGTCGTCATCATCATCAACTGCGCACGTTTCCGCGTGCGTCTAGACGCAACGCGCCGGAAGGCGTGTGTGCACTGCGTCTCCGCCGTCAATGCAAACGAAGTAAGAAGCACCGAGAGTCAAAGCTAAAATCCGCATTCAAGACAAGATGGCAGGGTTGCCCCGCAGGATCATTAAGGTAATCGTGAAGTGAGACACACTGCACATTTTTAGTCTATCTTTTTTTTAATCATAACTCCACGAAATCCTCAAATATCATTGTAATTATCAGCCAAAGAGAAGCGACAGATGGCTTAGCGTTTGGCACTGTATTTGTTAGCCACTTCCGTTTCGGTACATTCAGTCGTATCCCGAATATGGGTGGGTTAAAAATACATTCACCGCTGTGAAAAATGGCGGAGGGCCTGTGTCTTATTCATTACTATTTGGGGCACAGAATCAAACGCATTAAGAAATGACAAACGTTCCCATACTAACTGAAGTCTAAATGAGAGTGGCTCGCTCGCGGCCATTCATTGCTTAAGCTCGAGCTGTTGTGTGTGTGAGCTCGCGAGACTGCTAACAGCTCCAGAGACGGCTAGCTAGGCGTGCAAACTTTGTAATATAATCCGTTTTAAGCAGTCACAAAACGATTTTACATATATATTATATATGTATACTATTTTTACTGCGTGTAGGATGTCTATCTGGCCATTTAGGGCACGAACATTTGCAATATAATTTGTCTCGCTCGTTTCCTGTTGGCTAGGGAAGCTGTTGCGATGCTTCTGCTAAACGAGCTAATGACTGCAGGCCCCAAACTGCAGAAATGTCAAATAAAACACAACATGAGGTAACGTTAATTAAAGAACGGCCCATCCTAAATGTTGTTTATTCTCACGGAAAATGTCAACATTTGTAACGTTGAAGGAAAGCGACAGTTCATCCAAAAAATCATTAAAATCGTTTATTAACTTATGGTGTTGCAAACCAAAAACAAAATATTTATGTCCGTCTGGAACGCAGAAGGAAATGTTAGGCAGAATGAAAAAACACAATGAAAATAACTCGGATGAACAGATTTATGGCTAGTGAAATTACGCAAATGGCTTCCTCCTGATAAAAAGCACAACTCTGAGTTTGGTTTCATTTTATTGTACAGTACGTGCACTTACATGTATCAGTGTCCTTAAGAAAGTACTGGGTAATATAAGGTAACTAAATGGGTTAAGGTTAGGTTCAGGGTTAGTACCTAGTTATTACCCAGTTATTGTAACAACTATAATACTTACATCGTATAAATGCGGAACAGGACTGTAAAATAAAGTGCTACCGTGAGTCTGAATGCATATGTTTCTGCATCTTTTGTGTATATTATCAAGAAGGTTTCTCGCTTTTCGTTGTCCATTACTGCTGTTGTCCAGTAATTAATGATTATATGTCGAGCACTTCCAGGAATGTTTGACCACAGGGAGGAAACGTTCTTTTATTTGCACCGTCCTCTGAATAAGACATTGAAACGGTTGCAGTAGGTTTGCGTGTGAAATGAAGTGGGTGGGATGGGAATGCATCCTTGATGGCCTTTTCCCCAAGCATGAGACCATGACAGGGAGCCCCTCTCTTGTCTGTGTTTGCTCTGCATGGTTTTGTCTGTAGGATATCTGAAACATGCGAGGAATTTCATTCTGAGCACAATGTATATGCTAGGTTAAAGGATCAAAGTAAAGTAATGAATGTGATGATAAACCGTTTGAGAGTCGTCATCACACAATAAACCCCTCTAGATCGTCACATTAAGGTCCTGATCATGCAGTCAGGCATTAATTGATTAATGCACATTATTCCTTACATGATTGCGCTATAGTGTACGATTTATAATATTACAAAAGATTTCTATTTCAATTAAATGTTCTTTTGAACTTTGATAATGATAAATTATTCTTGAGCAATGAATTGATTTCCGAAGGATCATGTGACACTGAAAACTGGAGTAATAATGCTGAAAATTCAGCTTTGCGATCACAGGGAAAAAAATACATTTTAAGATCTATTTAAATAGAAGTTATTTTAAATTCAATTTTCAAAAACATAAAAAAAAAAAAAATCCAACCCCAAACATTTGAAGAGTAATTTACATTAGATCTTTCTTGGTTGGTTGATTGATTTTGAATTGTATATGACAGCTTTTATTAACCAGTATCAGGATTATACAAATATATAATGCTAGATTTGTTTAGTTGAAATACTGGAAATAGAAGAGAAGAGTCTTGTTTTACAGGTTCATTATCATATGGCCAAAGAACCCTCCTTTTTTGAACCAGGTTGCAGAACAGGTGTGGTAGCTTTTGAACATAAGTTTATAACACTGAGATTGTAATATCCACTTTTTGGCATGAGTTCTCAGATGCCAAACAGTCGATCTATAAGGTGTAGAGTGCAGCATAGTACAGCAGTTCTCAGATGAACAACGTCTCCAGACTCAAGCATTCCACAGGTGATATCAGATTCTCATTAGTCATATGGGTGTGTGTTTCCAAAGGACTGTCAGGGTCAGCCCCGTTTCTCTCTCTAACTGAATGCAAAGTGTCTGTCTTGATTGGTTTGTAATGGCTGTCAGTTTCACCCTTGTAGTCTTGGTTTTAGATGAAAATGTTTCATGGGTTGTATTTTGAGATATTACTCCATGTTAAAGGCACAATATGTAACTTTTTTGCTTTAAAAATAGCAAAAATCACTATATCTATGTTATATATTTTTTTTAGTTGTGTACTTACATTATCCCGACTGTTTCCGACAACTTTCAAACCAGGAGAAATTTTAATTTAATTAGAAGACACGGCACGTTTCTTTATTTCCGTTTTGTCGCCGCCAATGCCGTCATATCCGCGTTGTCCCTGGTTTCCGCTCGTGCTGCCATGGTAACCAGAGCTATGAACCAGAGCCGTCTGATAGTAACCAAGACGACAGACGTGGACCACTGTAGTTCGCAATGTCTATTTGCACACTGTTGTTGTTTCGTTCAAACATTATGGACCATGGCAAGCAGACTTTGGATAAAAAAGGAGAACTAAAACGAGAATCATTATCAGCGCGGTGTTTTCAAGATGCCTAGAGCTCCCATAGACAGTACACAAACAAGAGCTCCACGTCCGAGACTTCGACCGCTTCTACATGTACTTTATTAAACAGGTGAGCACATTTACATAAAACAACAATGATAAAATGTCAGAATATGATCTGTATGTTATTCTAATGTGGATCTAGCTTACTGCTAGTCTCATACAGGCAGACTAACACATACATTTCAACACATTCAAATGCAGTTTAGTGTGCTAGTGTAATGTTAGACCAAGTGAAACAGCGCTGCGTTACCTCACAAGTTTAATTTGTCTAATAAACTGACCTGTGAGTAGTAATTCTGCGTGTAGTTCGGTAGAATGAAATGTCCATATTCCTTTTATATCCGCGGGACTCGCGTCGCATGTGGAGCTGATAGCTGTCTCTTAGCAATCCCGAACTGCTTCATATCACAGTCATGATAAAAACATCGATGTATTCAGTCATCCATAAACATTATTAGATCGGTCGGCTTGACGTTGACGACAAGATCCATAATTCTTAGCAAATGTTGCGTCATCAAACTACGCCTTTGTTATTGTAAATAGGTTAGCGACCCCTAGTGGAGAAAAAATTCCATACTGTACGTTTAAATGTCATTGAGCAGTGCAAGATGCAGATACAGGACTGCATCAAGACTGATCATGGAATAAAAAGATATAAAACCGTGCTTGATATTGAAATAGCAAGATACTGTATTTTCTAATGTGGTGCAAACTAAGAGAGTGTTTACTGAAAACATTTATAGTGCCTAACCAGTAACATTTGTGGTGATGCAAGATCGTCCTCTGCCCTACTGAAGGTTAAGGATACTGTATTATCTGTAAATATTCTAGTTCTGACATTGGTAACTATATTTAAGCACACATAAAGTTTGTGACTTTGTTGAAATGTACAACTTGTCCTATTTTTCGTGGTTAACATAGTTGTGCATACAAAAGTTTGGGGTCGGTAAGGTTTTTCTTTAAATAATTTTTTGAAAGGAGTATCTTATGCGCACAAAGGCTGCATTGATATGATTAAAATACAGTAAAAGCATTATTATTGGGAAATAATTAAATTTTAAATTACATTTAATATGTAATTTATTCCTGCGATGACCAAGCTGAATTTTCAACATCATTACTCCAGTCTTTAGTGTCACATGATCCTTCAGAAATCACTTCTAATTGGCTGATTTGCTGCATAAGAAACATTTCTTATTTTTATCAGTGTTGAAAACGGTTATGATACTTTTTTTTTCAGGATTTAATAGAACGTCCAAAAATAATAGCATTTATTTGAAATAAGCTAGAGTTCTTTTAACCCTTAGGCTGCATTAGGGACATTTTTGTCCTTTTCATTTTTATTTCTTTGACCATTTTGGCTGTTTTAATGCCAATGGTATGTAATTTGGCAAAGTTGTGACTTTTTGCATAAATTTAAAAATTTTGAAAAAAAAAATTAAAATATGTATAACACACACGGTGTAGAACAAATAGCACCATTCAGTACCATAAGGGACAAAAATGTCCCATTGACTCCCATTAAAACGTCGTTTAAAGCCGGGGCCGTCATTAATACATAAATCATGATTTATGTTGAAACATTCTTTCATTTTGAAGCAAAGGCATTATATTTGCATTATATAGTGTATTTTACCAGATGACGTCACTACACGTGTATTCCCTATAGGGGGTAATGCACGCTATTTTCCTGGTTTCCACTATTGGGGCACTTGACTGTGCATGAAGGATTTGAATGGTTCAAAGATCTAAAAATTATGTTTCTGAGTATGTGTGGATGTCTGAGAGCGATGTGTGTCTGCGTTGACAAAAATTGTGTGTGTGTGTGTGTAGGGCCGTAATGCATGGTGTTTAGGCGAGTGACAAAAATCACAATATCCTGAAAGTCATGTTTTACTCTCTCTCTCCCTCTGTGTGTGTGTGTGTGTGTGTGTGTGTGTGTGTGTGTGTGTAGGGCCGTAATGCATGGTGTTTAGGCGAGTGACAAAAATCACAATATCCTGAAAGTCATGTTTTACTCTCTCTCTCTCTCTCTCTCTGTGTGTGTGTGTGTGTGAGTGTGTGTGTGTGTGTGTGTGTGTGTGCGTGTGTGTGTGTGTGTAGGGCCGTAATGCATGGTGTTTAGGCGAGTGACAAAAATCACAATATCCTGAAAGTCATGTTTTACTCTCTCTCTCTCTCTCTCTCTGTGTGTGTGTGTGTGTGTGTGTGTGTGTGTGTGTGTGTGTGTGTAGGGCAGTAATGCATGGTGTTTAGGCGAGTGACAAAAATCACAATATCCTGAAAGTCATGTTTTACTCTCTCTCTCTCTGTGTGTGTGTGTGTGTGTGTGTGAGTGTGTGTGTGTGAGCGCGCGCGCGCGCGCGCACGAGAGAGAGAAAGCGCTTCTTACGGCATTGTTTTCTTTCGGTTTGATTTTTTTGATATTAGATTTTAGATTGAGGTTTTTTCAAAATTGAGGGTACCGTCACCAAAACTGGAATTTAAAGGGTTAAAATCCTGAAATTGAATAAATATGTGGTATGTATGATGAGGACTGATGCTGGTTAAAATATTGAACTCAGTCAAAGTGGAAAAAAATAATAATATATAATAGTTTTATGGCAGTGTTTAGAGTGGACATTTTTGTCCCTTAATGCACTGAATGGGTTTTTTTTATTTTAATCTGATGTAGCACAAAAAATAAAAATGCACCAAAATTTTTTTTGCTGCTAATCTTTTACATATTCAAGACTGTGATATTCCAAAGCCAAGGTTTTCAATTTGCATTTACTATATGGAAAATAATTACATTTTTGTGTTTTTTCCTCTTATAAAAATTGAGGGTACCGTCACCAAAACTGGAATTTAAAGGGTTAAAATCCTGAAATTAAATAAATATGTGGTATGTATGATGAGGACTGATGCTGGTTAAAATATTGAACTCAGTCAAAGTGGAAAAAAATAATAATATATAATAGTTTTATGGCAGTGTTTAGAGTGGACATTTTTGTCCCTTAACGCACTCAACGGTGTCAAATATATAATGCAGCCCAAGGGTTAAATGGTTTTGTCTACAAATAAGAATGTAGGACTCACATTTTACCATTTTGACCCTAAAATCAGTGCTGAAAGTCTGTGTGGGCCTGGCCAAACCAATATTTAATTAAAAAAAAGTATTCATAAAATTATAAACCTAAAATTATTCATGACCTGTCAGTCCATGAATCACTTTGCTTTGCCATTGGAATGTTGTTGATGCAGGACAATTTGTCTTTTGTTACATATCCATTGTGCAAGGTAACAAGGTGAAGTTATACCGTTTTTTTCAAAAGAAAAAATTCTGTCGTCATTGTGTACATTATATGTTGGCTCTTTCTACTGTTTTGTTTACTCCCGTGTACTCGACCGTCTCACTGCCAGTGCTTTGGCTAATCAGCTGAGTGTGTAGAGATGCCTTATGTTCCTGCCAGCCTAATTGATCTTGTTTCCATGCGTGTGTGTAGGAAACACAGCGTTTGTTGGCAGAGCCGGTGCCAGGTATAAAGGCAGAGCCAGATGAGGGGAACGCTCGCTACTTCCACGTGGTCATCGCCGGACCTCAAGACTCCCCCTTTGAGGGGGGAACTTTTAAACTTGAACTCTTTCTTCCTGAAGAATATCCCATGGCAGCTCCGAAAGTACGCTTCATGACCAAAATATATCACCCTAATGTAGACAAGCTGGGAAGAATATGTCTAGATATTTTGAAAGGTGAGAGACCATTTTATTCCATCTTCTAAAACTTTCAGATTATAGTGATTTTTACTCATCATGACCTAAACATGATTAAGAGTTTAATGCTTTAATTCTATTGTAATTGAATGCTATTATTTTTTAAATAGCAATATTTACACTTTGAAATTAATCTGAGATGATCATCACTAGATTTTCCATTAGTCAGTTATCATTTATTCATTCTGAAGGGCCTTTTTCTAACATGTCATGACATGCAGAATTAATTTTTATTCAGCAAAGATGCATCACATTGACCAAAAGTGATAGTAAAGACATTTACAATGTTACAAAAGATTTCTGTTTCAAGATTATCTCTTTCTATTCATCAAAGAATCCTGAAAATGTATCAAGGGGTTCACAAAAATCTTAAGGACTACTTTGTATTCATCAAAGAATTGTAAAACATATCATGGTTTCAACAAAAATATTAAGCAGCACAACTGTTTTCAACATTGATGATGATAATAATAAGAAATGTTTCTTGAGCAGAGCACCAGATCAGTATATTAGAATGATTTCTGAAGGATCATGTGACACTGAAGACTGGAGTAATGGCTTATTGTTAATTAATTTATCAGTGAGAATGCTAGATATTACAATATCAATATTTATCATTAATTGTCAAGATTGTTTATGTTTGTATCTGATGCCCATATAGAGAGAGAGCACAGAAAATGGGAGAAGCAGAAAATTGCCAAAAAATAAATGCATACATAAGAACATAATACATTTTTATTCAAAATATTTCTTTATTTATTTCTGAAGCCTGTGCTAGTACTGGCAAAATGTTGGACAGTAGACATGTTAAATGATGTCTTGTCTTTTTCACCCCCTTTTAGGTGAAGTAGGCGATAAAACGTAGGCCTGTCACAATAACAAAATTTGCTGGACGATAAATTGTCCAAGAAATTATTGCGATAAACGATAATATTGTCGTTCTGAGACCATTTTCATGAGACCATTTTCACACCTTTTCAAAGATCTATAGACCTGGTTTCACAGACAGGGTTTAGATTAAGCCAGAATTAGGCCTTAGTTGAATTAGGACATTTAAGTAGCTTTCATAAACGTGCATTAGAAAAAAGCATTACTGTGCATTACAATGGCACTGACGTATTTTAAGATATATCAGTGCAAGTTGCTCTCATTTAAAACAGCTCAAACATGCATTTTAGTCTGGGACTAGCTTAAGCCTTGTCTGTGAAACCTGGGGATAAACTTTTATTTCTAAAGAATATTAAACATTGAAAACGGAAAACATTTTAAATATCCACAAAATTAGCAAAATAACCAAAAACAATAAAAGCAATGGACTCTCAGTGTCTGTTAACAAAAAAATTCACTTGAATAAATACCAAAAACAATAAATAAAATGGATGTAAACAAAGTTGCACTTCAAAAAAATATTAAACATTAGGCTCAGACATAAATAGTGTTACATTCCATAAGAGGCAAAACTGCCAGTTAGGACCTTTTGTAAACAAATAAAAAAAGCCTCAACAGGCCATATCACACTATTTTGCATTGTCCTCCTGTTACTTTGTCGACTAAACGCCCGAGTGATTGTGTACTGTCGGGAAGACGGAAACGCACTTTATAGCGTGTATAGGCCTATGCTACGCACTGAAAATACTTGGTTAGGATTAGGGGTGAGGAGTGCATGCGTATTACACGCCATAAAGTGCGTATCATATGCACGCAAAAACTATTTTTGGCGTATAAATGGCACGAGAAATAACATTTGTGGTAAAGATACGCATTTTCATGAGATCGGGCTCTCCCTCCAACTCACAACTAGCGTCTTCTCTCTCTCCCGGCAGTCGCCGCAAGCAGTCCCGCTTTCCCATACAAAGACCATGTGACTGACAAGCGCCGCGGCGCCGCCTCCCCACACAAAGACCATGCAACTGACAGGTAGAGAGAGAGAGACGAGGAAAACAAACAAGCATGCAAATGGAATTATCGCGGCCGGAAAAATTATCGAGCTAATTTTTTTTATCGTGCGATTAATTGATTTATTGACTATCGCGACAGGCCTAATAAAACGTACTATTAAAATAAGCGACATTAGGATCTTGTCCCTAGAGAGTATGGGAGAAAAATGAATGTGTCATGATTTCTGGAAAATACTCATTTTATCTTTACCTCATAGCAATGGCAGTTTGAGTCTATAAAATTGTATAGCTCCCTTCCCTGACATGTACATACTGTGAAAGGGGCATATATGTGCCCATTTAATCTCTTTAGGAAGATTGAGGATCTCAGATTACACTTTTGACCCCATAGAGAATGATCCCTCTGCTCAACTGTACATGGCTGGACTTAGCGCATATGAAAGCTAGCAGGTACTTTTCTCCTAATGCTCCTTCTCTTGTTGATCTCTCTCAAACAGATAAGTGGTCTCCAGCCTTGCAGATCCGCACAGTGCTGCTATCAATCCAGGCATTACTAAGTGCACCCAACCCTGATGATCCTCTAGCAAATGATGTCGCAGAGCAGTGGAAGTCTAACGAAGCTCAAGCCATAGAGACAGGTGGGTGCTGGTTAAACGCGTTTAAAGGGATGGTTCAATGAAGAATAGATATTGCTAATGTTTATTTGTCCGCATTGATTTAAATCAGAGGTTTTTCTGGGAGCTTTAAGAGGCCAGTGGCACTACTTCATTAGCCGTGTTTCCACTGTCGGGACAAAAGCGAGCGTGCTAGTGCGTGCCAGGGCCAGACGCGTTTCCACTGTCACTTCCGGGGCTTGATCGGGCCTCATCTGGGATTCCTCGGGGTCAACAGCCAGGGGTTTTTGGCCCACCAAATACCTTGGTCCACATCGGTCCAATGGTGCTTGAGTAGTGATCATGAACAAAGGCGGAGTCAGGAGAGGGTCAACACTGCTGTTTTCTAACCTCAACATTTAAAACAATTTTCAGCTCAAACTTCCTTTCAGACACCATTGAGTGTTTAAAATAACGTCAGATTGCGATCCAATGGGGATTCTGATCACTGTATGAGGCAGAAAAGAAATATATTTATATGTGATGCTAAAGGCTGCTTATGCTAACCATTGTGAAACTAAATACACATATGAATATGGAAAATACCAGAGACCTTCATATATAATCATATACCGGTTGATACAGGACTTGAACTTAGACTTGTTATATATTACTCTCCAGTAAACAACACGTATAACTCCTGTTTTCTGTCCGTGAGCTCCCTCTGTTGCTCTGGCTGAAAGGATAACGGTATAGTGAGACAGGAGAGATCTTTTAAACCTCCTTAGAGCACAAAATTTCATGGGAAATTGTTAGAAATGTTCATTCTTTCTTAAGAAATGTGATGTGAACAAATAAATGGGAAGTAGGTGCGACAGAATAAATATGTGTTCTCTTTTTATGTAGTTTTCAGTCTGCTAGGTGTGACGTTATTCTATGGAGGTGGGTTTTAGGGTAGCTCTAGGGGGCGACTGACCTGACAGTGGAAACGCAGTTTAATTTTAGCCTTGAGGCTATTGGCCCCTCTTAGTCCTGGCTCTCACTGGCCTGATGATGGAAAAGCGGCTATTGATAATCTTTCTGTCACAAAGGATAATGCAGAATAGGTCTTTTCATGTAGCTGTCTTTGAAGTACATTGTTTGGCTATTGCTAATTAGAGAAAATCCACACCCTTTTTATTCACACAACTGTTTTTTTAGTCATTTTTGTGCTGAAGATGCCAAGTAATTTATCTCTACAGAGTGTGAGAAAGCATTTGGGGGTGTATTAACTCTGCATTTGTTTGTCTTTTTCAGCTCGAACATGGACCAGGCTTTATGCCGGAAACAATATTGAAGTCTAGAAATGCTTGGGGGCACAAAAAGAGAGAAAAAAAAAAAATGGAAGTCAAGAGTGAACAACTCCATGTTCTGCCAAGACCTATTCATTTTCATGTAAAGGACACAGTCTTAGGAAACAAAAAAAAATTATGATAAACTGAAAAGAATATATTAACAAAAGTAAACAGAAAACTTCAGACAATTTGTGATTTAAATGCACATTAGTACAAAAAAAAAACCACGTGTCTTTGTCCTGATTCACTGCTGTTCTGATGCATGGGCAGATGATCTACTCATACGGCTTTCTTTTACAGTGGTTGGGGAGGTAGCCACAGACTTCTGCTATGAAGCGTGCATTAAAACTGACTGTCATTTTGTCTGTCCCATTGCGGGGGGTGGGGGGGTGGGTAACTTTTTATATTTCTTTTAACCTTTTTTTTCTTCTCATTGCTCTTTGTTAATGAGGAGCAGCAGACTAGCCCCTGTTTAGAACACTTGTCAGACCTACCCTCTTAGAAAAAAACCTAGCAAAAAAGTACAGGTTCTTTAAAACGGAAAAGAGACGCAAGATTGAAACCACATGCAAACAATTTCACCTAGGAAATGGTTCAACTGGAAAGTTTTTCCACCATCACAGAAACTGTTGAAGATGTAAACCCTAATGTAGAATTTGTTCTGGACTATGGGTAAGGTAGAGCCTATAGAGAAGGGAGAATTTGCGTAATATTTCTTTAGTATAACAATTGTCATCATATCCGGTTTTTAGTGTTTTGTTTTATCTATCTTGCCATCGCTGTACTAATTGCACTCTTGAAACTCCATTGCGTGCTTTTATTCTTGTGTCCATCACAGTCCAGTGCATTGAGATTCATTTGTCTGTTTCTTCCCTTCAGCATTTATTTTGAAACGCCAAGGTTGCAGGAGACTGGAGATAAATGATAAATAGTACGATTTTAGTAAAGGGATGAGGGGTGGGAATGTTTGCAGAAACATTGCAAAAGATCAATAAAGGCTTTGTCTCAATTTCCTCGATTGGTCTTTGGTTAAAATGTCAACTTCAAATCTGTTTGTAAATTCCTGCTTTCTATAGAAAGGGGAAAAAAAATCCTACTTTATAAAATGTGATGACAACAGTCCACACACATATTTCTGTTCTTTCTGTAAATAAAATCTGTTGATTAATAAGAAATATTTATGTGGTGCTTTTATTACATTTCTGAGAATAAGCAGGTTAACTGCTCACTTGTTTTTTCTTATGCAGTTCTCCTACCTTTCAGTAGGCTTTCATAAGAAAATGTTAGTCACATCTTAAAAGTTTATCATGATTCCAAAATAACCTGGAGCGATCAATTACAGATTTATTTCACTTGAAATTCCACCAAGTAGCCTACATCTTTAAAGGATTTTGTGAGTTCTGAAGATGGTTGTTCATCATCATCATTAAATTATATTAACTGTTAATAATTAAGGATTTACGGATTACACATTTAAGTTGGTTTCCCATGCAATTTCACAGAATTGCTCTTTTGTTTAGTAACGCGAAGTCCGACTCCTTTCTATGAATCGGTTCTTTTCATAGAAGAATCGGTTCTTTCACTCAACTGGTTTCAAAGAAACGGTTAAACGCTTCGTCGATCAGACTACCTGACATTACGGGTATGGTCAGTCTCTTTTAGAACATTAATAAGTTATTTAGACAATTCTTAAACTAAATTACATCTGTTGGCTGCAAAGTTGCACGTTTTAATAAAAAATTGTGTGGTGAGAAAACTGTTAGGTAACTTACGTAACTTACGTAAACGTTTTCAGTAGGCTACATTTTATTTGTTTCATTTCAACTATTAAAGTAACGTTAACGCTCTTTTCCTTCCATAAGTCAAATCCTCGATTCACTCTTGGTTTATCAAGTGTAACCTGTCAAAATAAAAATCAGTGAATCGTTTATTCAAGAATATTTCGGACGGTTCAGTCCATTATAGGCTATAAGATAATTTTTGTGAAACGGTTCAGCATCGAAAAGATCCGACTTAAAATAATTATTAGTTTACTGTCTGATTAACTCTTAAAACTATTCGATTAAAGGGATAGTTCACACAAAAATTTAAATTTTGTCATCATTTACTCACCCTCATGTTGTTCCAAACAAACCTGTATGAATGTCTTTCTGTTTAAAACAAAAGAAGATATTTTAAAGAATGTTGGTAACCTGACAGTTGGCGGTAGCCAAACTTAATACAGTTTATGGAAGTCAGTGGATGTCGCGGCATCAACTGTCACCAACATTCTTTAAAATATCTTATTTTGTGTTCAACAGAAGAAAGAAACTCAAACAGGTTTGGAACAACATTAGGAGTAGTAAATTATGACACATTTTTTATTTTTGTGTGAACTATCCCTTTAATACTCAGGTACCAGCAGATGGCGCAAATACAACATCATCACAATCTCAGTTATAACGCTGCAGTGTTGCTTTTGTCTCTGCGACTTTAAATCAATAACCGACGATTGTATCAAATTTATAGCGATGCAGCATAGTTTAATTCTACCCGCTTCAAGCGTCGGTGAATCATTTTCCCCTTTTCGCCGGAGGCTGAGATGATGTCTCATTCATATTTCCAATAAGGGAAACGCCTATCTGTTGATGGCATCTTGGGTTTGTAACGCAGATCCTATTGCAGCTGATTTAAGGCGACTGCGCAGAACTGAAGAGCCGCAGCAGAGGAGTGTTCACACTTCACACAGCACCAACCAGACACCATGGTCAAGATGAGAACACCCCA
The DNA here is from genome assembly GCF_963993115.1 of Abramis brama. Lineage (NCBI taxonomy): Eukaryota > Metazoa > Chordata > Actinopteri > Cypriniformes > Leuciscidae > Abramis > Abramis brama. The sequence goes on from NC_139971.1 coordinate 32,463,433, forward strand.
ACTCACGATCTCCGCTTTCCAGAGAGGAATTATGTCTTCAACATGAGGCACGTCTTATAAATGCAAACTGCATGATCAGCCTGGAAAATCTGGGACGACTTTCAGCTCTTGGCCTGAAAGGCAGTTGCGTTGAGCGTACGATCCAACAACTAGGCAACCGAGAACACTTGTATTCTTGTTTTGTTCGGAGAAAACCCCACATGATGAAATTCAAGCCAAATCAGACAAGGACATATGACGGAGAGGGCTTTAAAAAACGAGCAGCGTGTCTATGTTTCAAGAACGATCGGGAGGACGAGGTAAGGCTGAGAGAAGTGCAAATGTGGTTGGTGGTTTATGTAGTGCTATAACTGTCGACTACTGTACGACTACTGTCGCCTACAGACACGTCAGAAATAGATATTGCAACCTGTTTTAAAGTGATATTCCTTGTTACTATCTAGTAGGCTATTTTATTTTACCAGGAAATCAATGTAAACCAACAATTAGTGACTAGAATCATTAGATTCTTAACACTTAAACATAATGTATCATTAATGCATTAACTAACAATAAACAATACATTTATTTCACTGTTTATTTATCTTTTTTAACGTTCTTTAATAATAATACAACTGTTCATTGTTAGTTTAGCTCAGGTGCATTAAATAGGCTAATATTAACAGATGGAAGTGGAACTTGATTGGAATCAAGTAAATGTTTAAAATACACTTACTAATATTAATGAACGTTTTAAAAGTAATTTTCATTGTTAGTTCATGTTAACTAATGGAACGTTATTGTAACATGTGACCACCTAATTAGTTACTTAGTTACTATCTGTCCACTGTTCCACTGCAACTTTGCTGTTGAGTATCTTCCGACTATGAAGTTCCTCCTTTATGTCTCACGTCAAGTTCCTTTGACTGTTAAACATATATTCTGTTGGACTGTCATTTTTATGATACTGCTAGAAAATGCTCTTATTTAGAAACATGTTTACATGGAATATTTCAGAATGTATCACCCACATGTATTTTAGATTTTATATGTCAGGTTGAAATGTATTGTATAATAATTTATAATTTTATGGATTGTGATATTATCATGTAAATATGTAAATTAGCCCGATGCTAACATGGCTATAACAGATGCAGCAGTTATGTAATCCAAATTTACCAGCAACTATATAATAGGTAGGCTACTAGTACTTATTTATTGTTACTAGTAACTATCCTAATAGTATGTGTTTCAGCTTTATTTGATACCTGTGTTGTTACCAGTAGGCCTACCATTTTTTTTTAAATTACAGTTGTTAATCAGAATAGCTACAATAGTTCAACTAAAAATATTGGTCACACTTTAGTTTAGTGTCCAATTATCACTATTAACTAACTATTAACTCTGACTTTTGCCTCAATAATCTCCTAATTACTGCTTATTAATGGTTAGTAAGGTGGTTGTTAAGTTTAGTAGGATTAAGGGATGTAGAATATTGTCATGCAGAATAGGGCATTAATTTGTGCTTTATATGTACTAGGCCTAATAAACAGCAACTAATTAATACTGAGAATTGGTCCCTAAACTGTTACCAAAATTGTACTTGTAAGATGAAAAATGAATTTAAAAAAAATGAATGAATGAGTCTATTTAAATAGCATCACAAAAGCAGGAATATGTTCTAATAACTATCTGAATAGTAAAGTAACTAAATAATATTACAAATAAAGATTACACTTTACAATAAGCTTCTCAGCGCTCAATGACCACTAATCCATGATTCATGTCTAGAAATATATGACTGTGCATGGAGGACTGATGGCAGGTTTTATAAATGTAATCAATGAGATCAGCACACTAAAAGCCAGCAGTGAGCTTTACTCCTGAGTAATGACAGCATGTTCAAAACAGGTAACAATATAAGTATATGAGAACGAGAATAAAGGAACACAATGTTCTTAATAAGCACGTTTGCACTTGTTACCTAAGCTCTTTAAATGTACTGTATAGTATGATATTTTGTTTTCATAGAGTTAGTTTGCTTGGTCTCAGGTATTTTTTTAAGACAGAGCTGGATTTAGTGCGTAAGGTTTTTGTGATTGACTGGCGAATGCTTGCCATGTACAGTACAGACAATTTATGCACCTTTAGGCTCAAAATGTGAAATGGATAGTCAAAAACAATCAGTTTTAGATCTAAATCACCCAAAAATGTATCATTTACATAATTTACTCACCCTCATGTCATTCTAAACCTGAATGACTTACTTTAATCTGTGAGATATTTTGAAAATCTATGTATTTTTTTTGTTTGTCTATATGCATTGAAAGTCTTTCAAAATATAATTTGCGTTCCACAGAATTTAAAGTCTCTCATTGAAAAGTACTATCAAATTAATCACCCGCAGCATTTTGCGACCTCCTCGAAAGTAGTTTCTGCTTAGACTAAAAATACTGTCTATTATGAAACTTGTCAGTCACAGTCGAGGTGCTCTTGACTCCTGAGATGAGGGCTTGACCTGATGTGGAAAGTGCACTCAGAAATTACAGGAAAATGCTGTTGTATACACAAATACTCCCCCATAGATGTTTTCTTTTCCTTAAATGAACTTGACCAAACTACCAAGTCAGTGAATCTTTAATTAAGTAATACTAGAGTTGTCAAAGTTACATAAAGCATGTTGAGGCACGGGAGCCTCCGACCCTGAATGTTCCGCATTGCAACAGGACCTGGTCTCCTAGGTTTCTCCTCCATGTGATTAGCACTAGGAGGGGAGGGGGTAAGTTACACTATGTTCTAAGGTTCCAAGTGACATATCAGGAGCAATTTATAGAACCAGAATGACAGCAATTACTGTCCCCTGACTGAGTCCTTTTTCCACTTTTTTAATCTGTCTCTTTCTTTCAAATTTTTTATCCGATTGCTGTTTAGCTCTCTTTTATCCTCCTCTTTGGGAAGGATCTTACCTCTCTTTTTTGTGTATTTCTTCTGATCATTTGAAGTGTTGAGTACAGGAACTCTACTGTGGACGTCAATGCATTCCTGCCGTGGTGATAGTTAGCTGAGTACAAGGTACAACATAGCTCACTCGAGAGAAGTGCAGTCCTTCAGCTCATCTGCTGTTTGTGCTCTTGTCCTACAAGACCTCACAAAGCCTCATAACAGGGCTGGGGGAAAATCTCAATTTGATGAACCGATATCGATTCTTAAATCCCAAGAATCGATCTTTTGGTCTATGCTGTTTTCAGTCGATTAATGAACAAAACGTTGTAGCGTGCGTGCCTGCCATCCAATAAATTGCAATAGAGTGGTGCAGGTATGACATCAGAACCCGGAAGTCTAATTCGCCGCTGGTTCCTTAGAGAATTTCCTATGTTTTTTTAATGGGTTTTTCAATTTATGAGTAAAATAAAGCCTGTGGTAAACATAACTTGACGATACTTTGACAACATTTGGTTCTACAAGGTAAATTACTCACACCCATATCGAAAACGCAAATTTTAAAGCAGTTTATTTTTGGAAACATATGTTTCTAATACTAACAAGTAACTAAACGACAGTTTTGGGTGTGTGCAGTGTATGTTGTAGAAAAAATGTCAAAGTATCGTCAAGACCTTTTTAACTTATGAACTGAAAACTCCCATTATAAAGCCCCACAGGAAAATCTCGAAGGAACCAGCGGTGAATTAGACTTCTGGGTTCTGACGTCATAACTGCACCACTCTATAAGCTTTGTTCTTTGTTACTGTTGTAATGACACAAAGTCTCAGCTTTCAAATTCTGTCCATTTTATAATAAAATTCAAACAATGAATATCATTTTGGCACTCTTTAAAGTCCCTGTGAACCACAAGTTGCAACCGACTTTACTTCAGTGTTGTGACGTATTTCCCAGTGAAATTGAATATTGAATTGGGGTTTTACTTTAGCACACCTCCTCTCCATCCCTTGCTCATAGCAGTCTGACGGTTTGAGGGAAGTGGTTAAGGATATTCAACCCAAGACGTCAAACTGACGTCATCAGAGAAGGAACGTCATAGAGTGGTGCAGGTATGACAACACTTTGTAGGCCAAAACGTGGAAGCGAGTTAGCATTTAAGCACCTCCAGTTCCATCGTCCCGAAGTCAATGGGTTTTTTGAATGGGTTTTTTGTTAAATGGCTGAAATAAGGTCTCTGGTGAACACAAGCTCAAGACACTTTTATTCCGTGACATAAAACACCTCAGGATTACCCCAGGCGGTTGCTAACAATTGGCTAAATGGGACTACAGAGGCAGTCGAGGAGATTAAACGTCATTATGCCGAACATGCAAGCTCAGTTCGCTTTTATAGCCTCGTTATGCTTATAATTGTGCTCTTATAAACTATTCTAACTCAAACTTTCTGGGGAAAAGTCTTTAAGATAACCGAAAGAGTTGTCGGAAGATTAGTGATGGTGACGTTGAAATCGTGGGATCGTGATGTACGCTAGTTCGTTCATTGCCTACCTTTTGCTTTTTACTTCTGGTGACTGCATTTAGGCTTCAAAATTCATAAAAGTTGTGTTCATCTGTGAAAATTATGAACAAAACGTGCAAGTATCATAAACTTTTGTTGATCACAGAGCTTGTTTTTAGCGACAATCCAAAAGCCTATGGGAAAATCCTATTGGGTTTTTCTCGAGGGAACCAATGTGATGCTAACTGCTGGTTGGCCTACAAAGTGAAGTCATACCTGCACCACTCTATTCCGGAGTGGAAGCTTGGAATCGTGGAAGCGTGGAAAAATTACCACGACAAACAAATGTTTTTCGGATTAATTGTTCACCACAAGAATAGTAATGTGCGCTATAGTAAATAGGGTCAATTTGGATTTCATGACTCAATCGAAGTGGCAAGCAATGCAGAGCGCACGTGAACTGATCATCTCTTTCTCTTTACTACTAGTTGCAGCATAAAATAAACATGAATGAACATCATAAGGTATGTTGAAAGATACAGTACAACTTAAAATCTGTAATATGTCTAGTCGCTGAATCAGTGTTTCAACCACGGAAAGACGTCAATAGCTTGTAAACTATATAGCACGTATTTGTCAAATAATCAGTCAAATAATCTCTCAAAGGGTGTTAAAAAATTATGCAGAATATTACTTCTGGTTCATTCATCACACTGGAAAGGTCAAAAGTTGAGCGTATTGAATTGTGAGGTACAGTATTCCAAACATAACAATAATTTGCTTGTGTGCATTGCATGGTAATACCACAACAGTAATAAGCATGTCATTTTATCAGAAAAAAACATGGTTTGTTGACTTTCCTCATGACAGTGTGGTTGGGATGTGTATTTACATTCAGAAAGAATACTGCTGATACAGTGCTTCTGAAAAATGTGTTTGTGTTTTTGGGTGTGTGTTTCGGTTGAGCAACTGTCATTCTGTTGCCCACTTAAGACTTTTATTGAATGTGGTGGCTTTGCTAGTCTTTGTTTTGCATCTTGGTAAAATGCCTGAACTGTTTTTCTTTGGACAGAGTTGTCCCAAACAAAAGTAGGTTTTATAACTTCAGCTTTAAATATACAAAGAATTATGTTAGGGATAAACAGTCATTTCTGGTCTACCAAAAGGACCACGTTTGCCTCAGGGACTTTATTTCAGTTTTTGAATTGTCAAGCTCAGCAGACTGATTCAATAACAGTTGTGCCAGAGTTGTCATAGCAACAATGATCCCCTTAAATGCGAACATGATACAGTGGACTGAACCTGAACAATGACCCTTAAAACAAGCCAGAATGAAATGGCACTCAGTTGCGTGCTGTACGTGACTGATTTTAAGCTGCAAGCGTTTCCCCCTTTAGCTTGTGAGCTTTACATTTTAAACTTGCAAATGAAGTGAAAGGTTTGAAAGCGTGAATTTCTTGGTAGCCTAGTTTTGTGCTATTATGCATGTGAGTTGTTTTAGTCGTCTGGGACAGCATTACGTTAGCAACTGGAAGGTCATGGGTTCGATTCACAGGGAACACACACTGATGCTGTAATAATAGCCTATATAGCTTCAGAAGTTTAGGATCCTGTTTACACCTGGTATTAAGATCGGATCACAAGTGGACGATGCTAAACACAGGTGTAAATGGGGTCTAAAAAGTTTTGAGCTTGTCCACTTTTGACCACTTTCAGAAGTAGTCGAAAATGCATTTGACTGGATTGCTTTCATGGTGTAGTAGACGCTCATGTGGTTGAATGCATTTGAACAGCCGCAAAAGGCTGCCTACTCTCCGCATACTGACCTATGGGAGGCCCACTAGCCAGATTGGATTTAAACTTTGTCAGCTGAAGACCTAAGTTTGGCTTGAAGACGAAATACGTATCAAGCACAATGTTCTCTCACCATGATTTCTAACACGCACTTCGCGTTCGGCATGGTCTTGTGGATGTCAGATTAAAAACTAAAGCTGATGCTCTCCGTATGTTTTTCTTTCATCTCCGTGCGCGTTCATATGTAAATTACACAAGCTTATTTTGTCCATTAGACCGAAAGATCTGAAAAAGCCCATACATTTATCCGCCCCTCGAAGAAATCAGGACAGAAATGGTTGAAAGTGGACAAAAGAGATGGATTAAAACACCAGGTGTGAACGGGAATGTGTCTCCCTCGTCTGCTTGTGATACGATCGAGCAAAACACATCTTAATAGGATAATAGCCTATAGGATAAAAGCATTTGCCAAATATGATGTCTTGCATTCAAAGTTGCAAACTATCTGTGAAATTATAAAACCTTTTATAATCTAATCCACAAATACATTTACAGACTTTCCTGAAATGTCAAACACAGCCCTGACCCTCATGCCTATCGTGACTGGAAGACAGCCTGTCTGCTGGTGTTTGCCCAACTATAAAGATTCACGTTCTCTTTGGTCATGTTTATGACGATGGGGGTCACACCGTGCCCCTCAGACTCAGGCTGGGATTTAACATGCATTTCATCTTGAGTGTCAGTTGGGCTCTGAACTGGGTCAGTATGTCAGCAGATGCTCAGGTCTGTGAGGGGTTGGAGTAATAAATAATCATTTTTATAATGGAGAAAAAGATTGAGTAATTGATTGATTATACAAGTAATGCTATTCAGATGAATGGGCTGTTTTTAAAGTCATAGAAACTGTTATCCATTTGTTGTGGCTTTCAGACAGTCCTTGATTCAGTCCTTTTACCCTTGATTTTTAACGTCATCAGCTGGTAGAGTGTTCTATAAACAGCAGGGTTGGGCAATGTGCACCATTCAACACGAGGAACGGGAAACACGAGACAGCCGAAGTTTGAAACAAATGTTTAACAAAAGGAAAACTATACAAAAGATATGTGTAATGTAGCAGTCAGGCATCAATAGTGTAATGCTAAATCAATGCAGGGAAATGTAATATGCTGTGTCATTGTGGTGTGTGCAAAAAGAAGCACAAAAAAACAAAGAACAAAAGGAAACAAATGAAGTAGGCCACCCGCGTCTGATCCATCTTGCTTCTTTTAAAGGCCCAAAGGGAAGTAAGCAACAGGTGTCTACAATGTGACCATTTAGGATGGCGAAGACATCCAGCCAGCGCTGGGGAAAACCGCACTTAAGACACGGGTCGTCACAAAATATAAAACAAAAATTAAACCCATATTATTTCTAGTTGCTAAGACAATATTTGTCATTATCATTTAGCTTAACTTGATGTACTACAACTGAAAAAAAAAATAGATAAAAAAATAGATAGCCATTAAAAAATAATACAAATAAAAAAACTTACTAAAAACTTACTAAAACTTTAACAGATCTTAAAATGAAAAATATTAATAAAATCTATAATATCTAATTTCCAAAATAACAATAATACAGTGAACACTGTTACAAACAGAATTCTTGCAATTTGAAGTAGAATGGAGTGAAACGTCTAACTGCAAAAATCTTTGAATAATGCATTTAATTTAATATCTTTGAATTATACCTATAAGTGTTGTCATACATATTTCTAGAATAAGGCAATTATATTAATTAGAAGCATTTGAAATTCCAAATGTAGGAATTTAATTTATATACATTTTATTAATTTATATTTATTAATAATTGAACTTATGTTATAGACTATGGTGGCAGAACAGTTCATTTCCCAGGATGCTCTAATTTACTCAATGTAAAATATAATAAAATAGATTCTTGATTTGATGGTTAATAATGTAGTCTACATATCAGTGGTTAAATTCTGCCTTTGCTGTTTTGTGCTGTTAGTCAGAAGATTTGTTAACCTTGTGGCTTAGTTTTATCAATTTATCAGTTGCAAGGATGATTGAATCAAAAAGTTTTTTTTCAAAGCTATCAGTAGGTGGGGAACTTTGCATAACAGTTAAATATTGACTGCAATGCTTGCTGAAATGAAAGTGCACTAAATTGCTAAAAAATAAAGGTGAACAACTTTAACTCTAATTACCATGCTGTATTTTTATCCTTGAACAACTACTGCAACTGAACCATCTGCATTAGTGGGCATATTGATTCTTAGGTTTTCGCAAACTTAGGCTATGATTGAACCGTGTGATCCTTCAGGAGAAATGTAAAGGCGGAACCTGTGAGATTTCTCCACATCTCTCATGGTCACCTGGTCTAGCCGCAGCTGTTTTTGCTCCCACACCTCATACCCCAAAGCAGAGCTTGACTCTCAGCAGACAGAATCTGTCGCTATGGCTGAGACAGCTGTTGCCGGTAGTTTATTTATAAGACGTGATTCCACAGATATACGATTGCCTTCTAGAAGAGTAGTGGAGAGTGACAGCATTGAGCGAGAGTAATGTAGTAGCTCATTATGGAAGCAGAAATGCAATTGTAATAAATATACAAATTTTAGTAAAAGACTGATCAAACTTTCTAAAAGATATTTTGGGAAATGTCTTTTTTTTGTCCATGCAATGAAAGGCAATGGGGTCCAATGTTGTTTTGGAACCCATTGACATTCATTGCATGGACAAAAACCGTCAAAACATTAAAGCTACACGGTGTAGGATTTTCTCCCATCTAGCGGTGAAATTGTTTATGACTACCAACTGAATATTACTTTCTAGCCCCTCCCATTCCGAGGGCGTTTTAACTCCTACGGTGGCCGTATTATTTCAAATCTGCCGGCAGTCGCGAGTAATCTCCCCCTCGCATTCGTCACGGTGCCACTGAGTGTAAAAACGCGAAGGGCGAAGCTTGAATTTCCAGGTATATCCCTCTTTGGCTAATGTATTTTCAAGATGGAGGCGCAACATGGCTGCCGCCATTCGAGTGACTCGCTCGTATGTATTCTAAATGGCAGATTCTACGCTTACGAGAATACTTGATTAGTTGCTAGAAGTAATTACACATTAATGAGCACATATCATTTTGAAAGAACAAAGTGTTTTTTGCTAAGAATCAACTTAAAAAATTACACAGTGTAGCTTTAACAACATTAACCATTTCTCACTATTAAGTAAGGGTTAATTCCCGATGAGGTGTCCATTATCAGGTATTAATGGACGACGGCGAGGCGTGAACCGTCCGACGCGCAGCGGAGGTCCATTAATACCTGACAATGGACACCTCGAAGGGCATTAACCCCCTTATACCATGGTCACTTACGAAAGAAAGAAATATTTAATCAATTAATAATACTTTAATGTGTTTTAGAGTAAAAATCGTGAGGGTTTTTATTTATTAAGTCGAGCGCACTATTTAATATCTCCCGTATACAGGCGTTGCCAAGTAACGTGGCCACAGCGACCCGACCGCAGCAGTTGATCAGTGAGTTTGAGCCAGCGCCATAATTTTGAACTGTCATCAGGCAAATTGACGGGATGCCTTTCCTAGGTGTACATTATCACTTTTTAACGGACACCCTGCAGCCAATCAGAATCGAGTATTCACCCAGACCATGGTATAAGTAACTATTAACTATGACTTTTGCCTCAATAAACTCCTAATTAATAGTTAGTAAGATAATTGTTAAGTTTAGGTATTGGATAGGAGGATTAAGGGATGTAGACTATTAAGACATTGAACAATTGACACTGAAGACTGAAAAACTGTCAAAACATTAACTATCACTCTTAATAAAAATGAAATGAATTGCTACAGTACATGCTGAGGCCAACATTTCTTCTAGAGTGCAAGGAAGTTTATCAGATGGATGGTATTTTTGCTAATGATACTTTGAGCAGTATCAGGTTAGGCTTAGTTATACAATCAAGATGTCCTGACAAAGTGTTGATGAGAACTTGGATTTGGACTAGCTGACTAAGCTCTGTGTGTGTGTGTGTGTGTGGCAGGTTTTGCTCGTTAGCAGCAGTCGACACCCAGATCAGTGGATTGTTCCAGGAGGAGGGATGGAGCCAGAAGAGGAGCCTGGAGGAGCTGCGGTTCGAGAAGTCTATGAGGAGGTGAGCTCTGTCCTCGAGGTTTCTTTCTCATTGGTTCTCGACTCTAGCCCTGAAGCTCCAAATTCCTGCAGAGTGAAAGTTGCTTTCACACCATTTCATAATTATAGTAACAGTTCTGAACTGTAAAAAGCCTTCACGTGCTTGTTGAACTTGTAATTACAAAGTGTAAACTCGTAATTTTCTGAGAGCTATGATTTTTACTAGCTGACCACTGCAGATTTAAAGGGTTAGTTCACCCAAAAATGAAATTTCTGTCATTAATTACTCAGTCGTTCCAAACCCGTAAGACCTTTGTTCATCTTCGGAACACAAATTAAGATATTTTTGATGAAATCCGAGAGGTTTCTGAACCAGCCATAGGCAGCAATGTCATTGCAACGTTCAAGGCCCAGAAAGGGGGTAAAGACATAGTTAAAATAGTCCATGTGACTACAGTGCTTCAATCTTAATGTCATGAAGCAACGAGAATACTTTTTGTGCGCAAAAAACAAACAAAAATAACAACTTTATACAACAATTTCTTCTCTTCTGTGTCAGTCTCCAACACTGTTGATGTTGTAAACACAGTGCAGCACTTCCAGGTTCTACGACAGAACGCCGGCTCATTATTGGCTGACGCTGTTCACGTAAGCACCACGACGCATGCGTGTGATGCTGATGCTGGAGCTGGCCAATAATGAGCCGGCGTTCTGACGTAGAACCCGGAAGCACTACACTGTGTTTACAACATTAACAGCATAGGAGACTGACACAGAAGAGAAGAAATTGTTGAATAAAGTTGTTATTTTTGTTTGTTTTTTATCAGTAACTGTGACTTATCAGTTGATCTCTGTTATTTATGTATTTATCAGCATAAAATAAAAACCTTGTCTTATCTTCTCTGGTTTACTGAAGGGGGTTGCATCATCAGGTGGTCTGTTGGGTAATGTCGGTCCCTCAGGCTTCTGATGGTCTGTCGGTAGGTCCAAGGTCCTAAATGAGGCTTGACTGTACTGTAGTTATGTTTAAAGCGCCAACATAAGAGACCGTGCTCATGTTTAGGTGAGAGTTATAGTTTGCAGCTGTCTCATATCTTGTCACCAGGATTTTTTGTTTTACACCATGCCATACTGCTTATTGCATACTTAGCAGTATATACTATATGCTGCATACTATTTTTTTTTTTAAAGTAACACAGTACAGCAAGTTGCAACCAATCATCATCTTGGTAAACCAATTTTTAATCCAGTTATGGACAAATGTCTTAAATTAGTCAAATAATGACTCAAGAATAATATTATAAACTAAAGACTAAGCTCACATCTTTGTTTATCTTTTTTTAATGTGTTTTATGCAGTTCAATTATCCATAAAAAGTCCATGAAACATTCACACTGCATTCCATTCAGTTTTTGCCCACACCTTTGACTCAACTGTTTTCGGTATGAGAGCTATGGTCATGTGATACCACCACCACCACCACCATATAGATTCCTCAATCATCATTCACAATCTGTACATCAGCCCGTTTTCTTTCATCTTCAATTTAAGAGGCTTCACTAAATGAATCTTTTCATGTTTAGCCCTGCTAATGGTTATGTGGTCCATTTCAAGGATGGGCTGTGTCATGACATTGAAGTGCCATCATAGAGGATGCCAAGAGGGTAATTTGTTGACAGCTGTGAAGCATTACAGCGACATTTAGAAACCGTGTCCTGTTACCGTTGGCCTCGTCCGTCTGAAATGCACATATCCCTGAGGTTCAAGAGTCATGGTGTTTGGACACTTGCAGTTGCCCAATGTGAATGCAGCTTAATTACAGTAGTCAATGTTTTTTTTTAAAAGTATGAAATTAATTATTGTACCCTAAACGAATAGTGACGTTTACAACAGGGCTGGACACGCTATCTGGATGTATAACAAAATAAAATCAGCCTGCATTAATGTTTTCTTTAATAACATATTGAATTGAATTCAATAATTTAAAATCGATTGAATTAGTTTTACATTTTAGTTAACTAAAGCATAATTGCATAACACTGAAAAAAAAAAAAACCCTGCCCAACTAAGTAATATTTGGCCTATTTTTTCCTTCATGCATAAGACTTTATTTTGTACTTCGAGGGATTTTTTTGTTACATAATGGTTTAAAAGGTGTAACTCAAGCCATTCAAGTGTTAGGGAGACCCTGGAGGAGATCATAAACCTGTCTGTGAATTACAGCATGCTGCTGCTGGCTATGGCAACACTCATGGGACATAAACTGCTACCCCCCCGGGGGTTTGCCAGGGATGGGATGTCCCAAAGCTCTTGCGAAGCGGGTCGTTTTTTTATAACAGGCCTCTTGTAAAAAGGAACTTTTTTATTATTTAATGATAACTTAATACATTTGTTTACTTGAAATGTTAAAGAGGACTTATTATGCTTTATTACATTTCAGGTCTCTTAAGAATGTAATTTTGCTGTTTGCACAATGCACATTAAAAAAGTCTGCAAAGTTGCAAAGTACAAAGTCCACTCCAAAGTGAGTTATTCTCTATATCAGTAAGAACTTTTTCTGAATTCCGTACACTCCTGGGCAGAAAAAAAGGGCCAAGCCCAAAATGGCTAAACACTAAGCTTTTCATTGTCTTAACCACAAATTATTGGTCAGGAAATTAGCAAAATGTAAGCAAATGCACTCCTATGTGTGTGGAGTGATTAATCACTATGAAGCATGAGTTGCATGGTGACGCTCCAGAGCGGTGTCTTCGGAAATCTGGTGAGAAATATAACAATGAATGCATCTCTACCACAGTGAAACATGGAGGAAGAGGAGTCATTGTGTGGTGGCACAATGGTATTGGTGAGCTACATCACTGTGAAAAGTCTTATAATGCTTTGGAGTACAGGAGAATATTGCAGAATGGCTTGCTTCACAAATGAAAAGTTGTTATCTAAAGAGAAATTATCAGACGTTATTTTTCAACAAGACAATGCTCCAGCCCAAATTGCAAAGATAACCAAGAAGTGGCTTGAGAACAAGTCCATGAGGCTCATGTTTTGGCCTGGTCAGAGTCCAGATTTGAACCCTGTTGTGCATATTTGGTCTCACAATAAACTCAAATGAACTGGGAGACCTTTTTCAACTCTTAATGAACTGTTTGAAATCATTAACATTGAGTGAAACAACACTGACTCTTCTTCATGTAAAAGGCTGTCTGCAAGTTGGGGAAAGGCTATTCCTAAGTTACTTTAGCTACAGTATTTGTGCAATTCTTGTTAATTTCCCGACCAGTGATTTGTGATTAAAATGGTTAAGACCACTAAATATTTAGCCATTTTTGGCTTGGCCTGTTGTTTTTGCCCAGGAGTAGTGTAGTCTTGAGTTTTCTTCTGGGAACGTACACATCACAACATCCCACATTGAAATATTTATTGCCTGAGGCATACACAAAAAAGTCCCCTTGGTTGAGTTGCATTTGTAGTGTGTTGAAATTCGCGGCTATGGTAAGGGGTGTGACATTTCCGAAACACGTTTGAAGCGGTTGATTAATTACAACACACTGGTCCAACCAACCAATCAGAGCACATTGTGCTTTTTGAAAGGAGGGGCTTTATAAGAGACCGGAACTAAACAGATAGTTACTGACAGACTGGGAAGCGAGGTGCTGCAACAATGGAAAATATGTGAAAAATAAGGTGTTTTTTTAACATTCAAGCATGAAAACCTATTCTAATTGACCCCAAAAACAAAATCAAGGCTTTGTAAAAGGGGAGCATAATAGGTCCTCTTTAAATGAATGTAGCTAGGCCAAAACTCTGAATGGGACATAAAAACGACATGAAATGTTTAAATTTGGTCCTTTTCCAGCTATGATGTTTTTTTTCAGGGTTTGTCTAGGGCAATGCTCATGTTAAGTGATCGTGTCAGATGAGGATACACAGAGATGACAGAAACACTCTCAGGGTATTTTAAATAGACAAATCTCTCATAGTCCCTGAAATCGCCCCCTGTTGTTTGTCAGTTCCGATTTTGAACAGTCGTATCAACCCAATTTGCAGGGTGAGCTCGGGCTGGTTGGGGCATTTTGCAATGTCTGAATGAAGACATGATGTTCCCTTATGAGCATTATGTTGTCCGGGAGTCTCCTGTGTTATGGAAACACGCAGCTCAGGTCTCCCGGATCAGTGAGCTGGGGCTAATGTTTTGGCCTGATGTGTCGGCGTCAGCTGGTACGGTTCCAGAAATTTGGTGTGTTCATCTTCATGTTAAGCCAATGTTAGCACTGATAGAATCATGCTGCAGTTTATGTCATAGCCGAAGTCATTTGCCGAAGTCATTTGATTTGTTATGGGACTATATTTTTTGTTATTCAACTATATTTCTGTATGATTTACAGTTTGATGCCTCAACCATGTTTAAAACTGAAAAAGCTTGTAGGTTGGGACAAAAGTGAGTCTCTCTAATGCCTTTTCTGTGTCTATTCCTGCTTAAACAGGCTGGTGTGAGGGGTACCCTTGGCAGGCTACTGGGGGTGTTTGAGGTAAGACTGCCAAACTGCCTTATATAAAATAAGATGCGGTCACTGATACTTCAATAAACAAGGCTTTATTTCATAAACATCTTCACACCTACTCAGTGCACATTGTGTAGCCATGTGATAACTTTATATTTCTCATTCTGTACAGCAGAACCAGGACAGCAAGCATCGGACATATGTGTATGTGCTTACTGTTACAGAGACACTGGAAGACTGGGAGGACTCAGTCAATATTGGTGAGTTGATGTTATGAATAAGACTGTCTTTTGTACAAATTCAGATTAATTCAGTAACTGCTGAAATGTGATTCATAATTGTTTTTCATTCACTAAAATGAACCGACTCAAAAGAGTTGTCACTTGTGAATCAGATCACATTTGATTTGGATTTGCTTTTGAGTTGATTTACTTTTTTAAATGAAATGTATACTTCTATTGTGCAAGGATGCAATAAGTTGATCAATAGTGACAGTAAAGACTTTTATAATGTTGCAAAAAAATTCTGTTTCAAATAAATGCTGTTATTTTAAACTGTCTATTCATCAAAGAATCCTGGAAAATTTTCACCAAAATATTAGGCAGCACAAAGTTTACAACATTGATCATGACAAATTTTTTGTGCACCAGATCAGCATATTAGAATGATTTCTGAAGGGTCACGTGACACTACATTTTAAATTGTTCGCCGCTGGCAAAACCAGCAATGCAAGTTTGAGAGGTGGCGCCCCGACAAATCTCGCGAGAATCACGACTTGCTTTACGGCACGACGTCACATACATCAACAACATATGAAGCAGCCTCTATGGAAGACACTAGCACGCATTTCAGACGTGAATCATGGCAGAGTCGACGAAGAAAGTGCGGTCGGAAGGGACGGCTCTGCGTGAGTGGTATTTATGACAGTAACGTTAAATACAAGTACTCCACAGCGACTCAAGAGGTCGCTGTTTGACAAAAACGGAAACTGCATAGTGTGCCTTTAAACGACACCGTTTTCAACTAAAAACGTAAAACTTTTTATGCCGTTTTCTGCTTTTAGTACATTGTTTTCGTGTAAATGTACTCTTAGGCTGATTTTAAAAAAAAAAACGGCTTGAAAGTAGTCTGATTTGTGTGCTATATTACAATTCTTCTGAAGCCATTTGATAAATTTGCTCACTAAAAATCCTCCTCTCCGCCATAGTTCTCAAATCTCATGCAAAGCTATCATACGGCTTCAGAACAAGACTTTTGAATATTGCAGCACACAGGCCGCATTGATTACCATGGAAATTGGGTCCTTCAGAGAAGTTCACCTGTAACAAAGTGACCTCTTCCCAAGTCTGCAGTAAATCAATAGTCGCAACTTTATTTGTCTGCAAACAGCTTAGTCTGCTAACAGGACAGAATTTAAATAGTTTTAGACAAGCTTATCATAACCAGCTCATTTCTTTTCATAAGGCGCAACTGCTGATCTGTAAGCAGCTGCAAATATGAGGATTTATGTAACTATTCTCCAAAGCTATTACAGATATAGAGCAGGCATGTGGATGATTAGCCACTTAAAACCTTCTACTTACTGAATTTTTGTTGTCAGGAAGGATACACAATAATAACATTTTCCCACAGACAGCGCAATTCAAAACTTGCACTATTTGTAGATGGTGAGGAAAGAAAAAAACAGGTAATCCTTCAGTCCAAGCAGCCGTATAAATAGACCGAAGTTTGTTCACAGGGAGGCGTGCTGTTAGCAGGGGCACAGTTGTTTTCCAGTTAGCGTCACTACACCCCCTAACGCTGGCCTCGCTCTGCTTGTACCATAGTTTCGGCTGCCAAATAGGGCATCATAACCTCAATACACAGAGAGGAAGCGGGTGTACTTGGCACAGAGCTGAGCTGAATGCATAGAAAAGCTCAATAGTCTGATTGTCAAAGTAATGACCTTTAACCTTCCCGCATATATGACATTTAAAAATGCTTAAGGTGAAATGTTTAAGTTTCAGCACTTTGTGAGAGACAGTTTTGAGGACTATAAATACAGTGGAATGTTTGTCAGTCAGATGGTTGGGCAGCCAAATGTCTGTCAAGTTTACTGTGAAGTTGACCTTTTGTACTGTATTTAAATAAAGCTGTGCATTTTTTAAACTGAGCAGCAAGTCTTCAAACCGTCTAGATCTTTAATTCAGGTCTGTGTCTCCTTAATGATGATTCTGATCTTTGTGTTGGCTGGTTTTGCATCCGCAAAAAAAACGAAAACAAAAAGCAATTCAAAACTGGTTTACGCCATATATGTGTACCAAAACATACTGGATATATAACTTTCTTAACATAGTAAAATATTAATGTACAACAGCACAACTTAACAAGGTTAAACCTGCTACTATTGATGCCTGGACACCCTTATCGTTCCATTTACTGGACTGTTTAACAAACATTGGACATTTTTTATTGGATGTCTGTTGCCTCCCTTTCCCCTATTTGCGCTTGTTGGATAACATTGTTAAATGTTACTACTTGTTTTGAACGTTCAGAGAACTTTTTTTTTTTTTTTTGCATTCTCTTACATAGATGGTATACCGGTAGACACGATTAACCGGTTGAAATTTGGGACTATCTGCTCTATCGCGGTTACGCGGCTCACATGACGTTGCTGTGCTACGCGGTCACGAAAGCTTATCGTTAGCATGCATTTTTAACTATTGCTGTTTAAAAACAAGTGATTTTAAACCGTTAAAGCGCAGTTAGCAGCGAAAGACGACTCATTTCGCTATATGCGCTGCTCATAAAGCCACTGCTCATAAAGCGTGTGAGAACTGAACTGAGTGCTTTTTGCCGACTAATTGGGCTTGAAGAGTTAAAGAGATAGTTCACCCAAAAATGAAAATTCTGTCATCATTTACTCACCCTCAAGTTGTTCCAAACCTGTATGAATTTCTTTCCTCTGTTGAACAAAATGTCAGTAACCAAACAGTTGTGGTTCACCATTGACTTCCATAGTATTTTTTTCCTACTATGGAAGTCAATGGGGACCAAAAACTGTTTAGTTACCCATATTCTTTAAAATATCTTCTTTTGTGTTCAACAGAGGAAAGAAATTCATAAGGTGAGTAAATGATGACAGAATTCTACAATTTGTGTCTTTGTTCTATTGTATTTTTTTCCTATATGCTTGTAATTGGTTTCTTTGTTCTTTCTTTATCACTTTTTGCAAGTCTTCAGTAAGCTTTAGAGTTGTTGTTTTTTTAACTTAGGCCAGTATTTTTTTTTGTCATATTGAAAATGGTGACAAGAATGATTAAATTTCTAGTAATTTTAACTAGTAATTTTATATCATCATAACCTTATTTAGAGCAAAAATAACTATATCGTGATATATAAATAAAATAGTCATATCGCGATATAAGATTTTGGTCATATCACCTACCCATACTCTAACAAAAAAAATTTCTGAGAAACTTTGCACAAAGGGGAACGCAAAACTTTTGTGGGAGTATGGGAGGGCGATATGACCAATATCTTATATCACGATATGACTAATTTTATTCATCTAGGATTTTTTCCCATCACCATGTCCCTTAAGGGGATCCGTAGACTACTGTATTTTATGCTTTTAAATATTTCAAAATGCTCTGAAATATGTTTTGCAGGTCGGAAGCGGAAATGGTTCAAGATCGACGAGGCGATCCGGGTGCTACAGTGCCACAAACCTGTCCACGCAGAGTATCTCCGCAAACTCACTCCTCACTGCGGCCCCACAAACGGCAATGCTCAGGAGCCGGAGAACACGGATGACAACGCCCCCCTCCGCCAGACAGCCTCACAGGACTGTGAACTGGCCCGTTTGCACAGATAGAACTGCCACTAGAAGGCACCGATGCAAGGAAAGCTATTGGAAAAGACAGTTTTGCATGTATAATTTCAATGTTTACTATTTGAAATTTTTTTCAAGTGTAGAAACCAAAGGCTTGTTGTGAAATGCCTGCAAGTTTCCGGGTCAATAAGAACAAGGAGAGTTGTTTTCATAATATTTCATTCGTAAACGTGCATTTCAAGCCAAATAAGGTAAAGTTATTTGAAGAAGAGTGACGTCAAGTCAGCGCATATTAATGGAGACGCGTGCCGTGATGGATATTTTAGAAATATTATTTTACAGATGCTTTAGGTGGAGGAAGACAATGATGGATGTGAAAAGGACTGATTGTTGTTTAGAAAAGATAAAGGATGAGTCTTTTTGAAATGCTGTCTATTTATATCTAATAGATAACTACTCTTATTTGTTAGGTATTGGGTCAAATTCTTGATAAAGAACCAAATAGGGGTAAAAAATTATCATAATCATGAATTATAGAATACGTAAATAGTCTAAAAGAGGATTTGGGCTACTTTTGGTTATATTAGATGCCTTCATCACAGATATCTACCTGTAATATAGGTTTAACATGCTGTGAAGTTGAAGGTCTTTTCACAGTTTGGTCTTAAATGTGAATTTGCCACATTAAGCGGTGCAATGTGATTACGCTTCTTTCTCTTTGCACATAAAGGTTTCATTTTCCATCTCCTATAATTACTTCTGAGCCACTGTCTCTTTAAGACACAATGGCATTTGGTAAAATGTGAGAAAAAAATAAATAAATAAAAGTCTGGTGTCATTGGTCCATGAAAGACTATGTAATGTTATGCTGTTTATATTGCCTGAAGTGATATTCTGAATATTTCAGAAAAAAAGGCATAAACACCTAATGTTAACTCTAATACATCTCTTGTCAAACCAGTTTTTTCTAAGATCTGCAGAAATGCAGTATACATTTATTTTGATTATAGTAACAATTCACGTATAAATAGCTAAATCTTGGGAGTTTAAATAGCTGAGGAGGAATTTTATGTAATTGTGCATAATGCTTTTCCTTTGAGGCCTTTGTAATCTTCCACTATGTTTTTTTTGTTTGTTTTTTTTCCAGTGGAATTTTTATGCGGAATTCACTGAACGGGATGGAATATGTGGCCAAACTGTTTTATTAAGACTGTAAATGGTAAACTTACCTTTCTTCAGAGGGAAGATTGCATGTTAGGTTGTAAATATGTTTTAATATTAAAAATGTCAGCTTCTGCCTTAGTAGTTTATTTGGTATTATGAGTCCCACAGTTTGTTTTAGACATTTAAAGTTAAATTATTGCACTGCTAAAAACACAGGCACCTCAGCTCTTTACTTGTTTATCAGTGAGGCTCAATGAACACTGTTTGATATGTAAAACATTATGGTGTTAAAATGTCCACAATGTGAATGTGATTTGACAGAAATTGAATTTTTTTTTTTTTTGCCTGTCTTCGGAAATCAAAATTTTCAAACAAAATAAACTCATCTCTGTTCCAAACTCAGAATGAACTCTGTAAAGAACAAGTCGGGATGTTAACTGTGATTTGTAATAGCTTATCTGTGTGCATATATTGCTTTAGAAAAACATGGCTAAAAGAGGGATTCGGCATGATAACATGGAAAGTCATGTGGCAAGTCTTCTCTTGGAGGCATATAGCTGAATGCAGGTAAAGTGGGCCATCAGGTAAAGTGGGCCGGTTAAGCTTGATTGTACTGTGCTCAATGGGTTTATACTTTCAGAGCATAACAATGGTCTTTATTAAAGAGATTCTATTTCTTTAATAATTTTGGTTGATGCAATATGACATTAGGGTGTGTGGCCACACCTAAAAGGAAGATTCCCTCAAGGTGAAAGGTTGAAAACCCTTTGACATAAGTTTTTTAAATCTATACAAATATTATTCTGACAGTTACCATTTTGTTTGTTACTACAGTTGACAAGGAATAAAATTGGTTTAAGAATGTAAAAATGTTTAAACATTTGTTAGTTTTCTTTCAAGGTGCAAATTTTTGCTGACCCACTTTGGCTGAATGTGTTGGATAAAGTGGGCCAGTGGGGTTTAGGTAAAGTGGGCGACCTTTAACCTTCAGTAATTATATTTCAATTCTTTAAATAAATTGACATCCACTGGTTATTTAATAGCTGATGTGTATAATCTACTTTTTTTAGAGTGTGCAGTCAGAAAATTCAAGTAAGAAATAGAAGAAAGGAAAGAAAAAGCAGAAAGGAAGGCAAGGCATTAAGTTTAATCTGTGGTGTGAAGAAAGGATGAGAGGAGCAAAATTTAAATGCAGAGTATCAAGCTTTAAAATTTGGACAAAAGTTAATTTAAGGTGTTTATAGAAAACAGACAGAATTTTTTTTTTTTACAATATGTTTACCATTTTAAATATTCATCTTGTTCAATTTTTGTTAGCCTTGTAGTTGCATGTGTTATAGTCAATTTTTTAATGTTGAGAGTTCATTTTCATACACTCTGATTTTTGACATTCTGATTTCTGAATAAACACAACATTTACTATCAGTTTTGAATTTTAAATTGAGTGAACTTGTGTATTTTACGCAGAGGTGGACAGGTACAAAGTACATTTACTTGAGTGAGTACTGTACTTAAGTACACTTTTTGAGTATCATACTTGAGTATTATATTTTCTGGAAACTTTTTACTTCAACTTCAACATTTGAAAGACAAATATCGTACTTTTTACTCCACTACAATTCTGTCAAGGTCCTTGAGTAGAAAGTAGTAACTAGTAGTAAGTCAGGGGATGATTTTGGTTGCAGGGGTTGCATTTTGGTGGAAATGAAAGTCGGGTTGACATCAGAGTCCAATGTCAGGTTGACGTCAACATCCAACATTGGACAGACGTTGGATTTTGTTTGGAAATGAAAGTCGGAAAGACGTCAACCCGATTTTCATTTTCAACCACAATACAACATCTGTCCAACGTTGGAGACTGACGTCAATCTGACGTTGGATTCTGACATCAACCTGATTTTCATTTTTAACATCTTCTAAATGCGAATTTTGTCATTATTTTGGAGCACACTAACTTATAGATAACAGTAAGGCTAACATATTCATACTAAAAGCCAAAAATACAAACAAAAAATATTAATTCATACTAAAAGCCATTTGGGTGTCTCAAACCATTGTGGACGTTATTGAGTGCACTTATTCAATCTCACATTCAATCCCACTACTGGAACTGTGTTCTAGAAATACATTTGATATTGATATGAGGGTGTAGGAGCGGACACACTGGACACAACCAATATCTGATTAATGTGAATATTATTACTAGTCATCCTTTTTTTTTTTACCTTGTAGGATGTTACAAAATGAAATTTGTCTGGAAAGCATGATCTATAATGTTTTGTTGGTATATACCTTGCAAATTTAAATATTAAAGCAGGACCTTATGTAATCAAGAAAAGAAGAAAACATCTAGGTATCTAAATGACATGTCTACATTCACCCTAAGTATGAGCTTATTATGAAGTTGCAAAAACATAGCGAGTATGTTTGCATTCTATTCGAAAACCATTTTGGTTGAAAACCAGGGATTTGAGGAAGAGGAAGGTGACCCCAGTGAAATGGGAGACTCCAAGGCTATACAAGGCCATTCGGATGATGCCTCTGAGATCGATGAGCTCATGATGAAGCTCTTCTGTGTAGCCTCTCCTGACGGTCCCAAGAATGAGACCCAGGCCAGCACAATGTGAATGTCCAGAAAAAGTGCAAAAGAAAAGTGCCGCTTGTTCTGTTCACCTAGGCAGAGGAGAAGGACAAGAAAAAGGAGGAGAAGAAAATAATCAAGGAGAAGGAGCGAAGAGAAAAAGAGTTGCTGCTCGAACGCTACATGAACGATCCAAAACTGAAGCACTTGTGGATCAACAAGCACAACCGCAACTCCTCCTAATGCAGATCATCGTCCCTCTTCACCTTTAACCTGTGTAAATAAAAAAATGTGCAAACTTAAAGTTAAAAGATCCATGACTTCCTGATAATTAAAACACATAACACGTGTAATATGAAGTGAATCAATTTGAACTAATTTGAGTAACTGTTTACAGCAGCAGAAAGGGAATTATGCAATGCAGTTCATAACAGTGAAGTTCACACAGGGGCGTAGTTTGTGGGGGGGTTGGGGGGGAGATAACCCCCCCAATATTTAAATCTATGCATTACAACCCCCCCAATATTTATACCATGATCACATGAAAAATATGCAGACCCAAACTTCAACCCCCCCAATGTTCAAACCAAATCTACGCCCTTGAGTTCACAGATCAATATATTTTCTCTGATGTGGATCCTTCCAATCCATCACCTCCATGCTCGTCTTTTCATGTTTCTTGTCTATTGTTGTTTTTGTTCGTTTTGTGTAGCCTATGTAAAATTGTATGTGTATAGACAATTACAAAAGAGGACAACAGATTATTTTTCTGATGAACAAAAATCACAGGAATAATCAATATCTTAATGAAATCTCTGAGTAACATTTCGGCTGGATAGAGAGCAAGGAACTTCCACGCTCATTTGCAATGCAAATAAAGTAATCGAGTCAGACGACCCACACTCTCAAACAACTTATATTTATCTGTATATATATGACTATTTCTCCATACGTATAATTAGTTGGATTCTATTACGTCATTCGTAATGCTTCGTCGGATGCGTAGTTCATGGCCTCATTACCTTTCTGCACTTCTCCGATTTTCTAACACTTTTTTTAAAAATAATGTTTGTTATGTTGCGATTAATGTATGATCTGGTTGCTTTTGTTAATGGCTAAGAATATTTCACAGGTGATTTTTTTTTAAATCCTAATTGAAGAAAAAAAATGAATGGGAAAATACTTCCGGAATAAAGGAAAAGTGAACGGTCACTGTTGCGCTCCATTCCGATAAATCCCGCCTTTAACCTAATCTCTCTTTTCAATGATTGGTGGACGCTCCTTTCAGACAGCCTACAATTGGGCAGCTTAGAAGCCATTCATGCAGGCGGACCAATCATCGCAAACATTGATTAGATGAAGGGCGGGACTTATCAGGAAACGGTGTGCTTCTACAGAAGCAGCAGTGTGTGTCTGCAGGTGTCAACAACACAATATTTATACACTCCCTCATTAGCACGAAACTTTTAAGATTTGATTTTTTATAGTTCTAGCCAGAGAAAGGACCAGAATGTTAAGACGAATATTACAGATGGTGAGTGAAATACACACAGACACTCATTCAGTTGCATGTTATTTGTAGCTCGTCAGGCCTGACACTGAATGATGGCCTTTGCTCAAGATTGATTAAAATGACTTTTCGCTTGTGGTGTCTTGACGACAGTCTCGAATCGCGACTGGATCAGATCTCTTTTGTTCTTGAGGAACAGTGAATATTCTGATGAAGTCATTCTGCGTGAATGTTGACATGGAGACTGAGCTGTTAGCCGGTTAGCGAGCTACATAGCTTTGTCGAATTGCTTATTCATAAGTCGTTTTATGATTAACGACAAGCAATGACAAGGTGTCAGCTTTGATAATTTTGTCCTAAAGACGTGCCCCGTTGAAATAGCTGGTGTGAATGTATTTTTCAGTCATCTGTCAAGCTGTGACTCAACACTAGATGATTTCCCCATTAATAGAACATTAAATCAAATGTCTGATCTGTCATATCCTATTGCTAATAGTTAAGTTATACAACCTGATATTTTAGGCAGCAGCTGACAGTCCTTGAGTCTTTCATTTCTGCTTAATAATATTACTGTAAGATCCTGTGGATCTACCATAGGTTTTTGGTCTAGCAGCAGACACCTTAAGATGTTGGGTCATCCATTATGGTAATGTAAATTTTTTTGCACATGCAACATAATAATAACATGTAATGAAGTGCCTTGGAGTGCCCATGCAAATTGTGTAGTGTGGTGTATAAACACCACCTTTCAAAAGATATATATATATTTTTTTAAAGAAGTCTTTTATGCTCACCAAGGCTGCATTTATTTGATTAAAAAACAGTAATATTATAAAATATTAGTACTATTTCAAATAGCTGTTTAATGTGTTAATGTATATTTAAATGTAATTTATTGAATAAGCTGAATTTTCAGTCCTCAGTGTCACATGATCCTTCAGAAATCATTCTAATATGCTGATTCTGTGTTCAAGAAACATTTCTTATTCTTTTCTTAACTTAGTAGTGCTGATTAATATATCTTTTTAAACTGATACTTTTTTAAGGATCCTTTAATGAATAATTACAGCATTTATTTAAGATATAAATCTTTTTTAACATTATAAATGTCACCTTTGATCTATTTAATGCATCTTTGCTAAACAAAAGTTTAATTTCATTCAAAAAGTTATAAGTATTTATACATCTTGGTAGCATTTTCTGAACTGCATTTAAGAAAAAAAAAAGAGAAAAAAAATGTTAATTTATTTTAAATCATTGCAAAACAGTGTTTGTGACTGAATTACAGTAAATGACTCAAATGAGAATTGGGGGATAAAATGTTACTAATTGTCCTAAAAATAATATCATAGTGCAAAACATTTTAAGGGTCTTAATAGTAGATTATATCAAAATAAAATTATGCAAAGTAAAGATTCTTTTTTCTTTTGATTTTGGGGTGTTACATGAACATTTCTTGACCCAACTCCCATCTCTAATACAGAGAGTTTTGAAATTTGAAAGTCCTGTTTATTTGACATACTTTTTTTTTATACTAGTAAAAAGATTGCTTGAACCAAGCCAATATGTTACGTCCGTGGTGAGGTGTCAAAGTTATTCTCTTTCAGAAGTGGAAGAGAAGCTGAAAGTAAGGTCTAATTATGACTAAGCCGTAGTTTTCGGCCACTTGTATCCCTGTTGTGACATCTTGTGATCTGACAGTAGGCACATCTGAAATGTCAAGGGCGTATCAATGTTGGAGAACAGTATTGTTTGACATCATACTGCTCTCGGTTGCCAAGATCGATGGAAACGTTAAACTACCCTCTTGCTAAGTATACCGTTTCAGCCCGATGACTGACAACCATGCCGAGCACATCCCAAGAAATGAACAAAGCGATCTTTGCCTTTACACCTTGTGAATGACATGCTATGATGTGCACTCATTCTTGATCAGCTGCCCAGATACCTGATCAGCTGTGCCAGACATGAATAGTGTGAAATAATGAGATGAGTTTCATCGCAGCTGACATCTGATTCAAATCCTTCCTTTCTCTACTTTCTCTGCACATATCTTTGTGGAAATAGACTCCTGGGAAAGGAGGATCCCAGAGCTCGGAGTCTGAGCAGCCGTCTGCCGATATGAATAATGAGTCCTCGGAGGTAAGCCGAATTAATTGTATAACCCTACCATATTACTGCCAAATGCCTCATTGCCTTAATATCTTTTTCTGTCATTTGCTAAAATGATATCAGTGTTGCATTCAGGACTTTAGGGATAGTTGACGCAGAAATGAAAGTTCTGCCATCATTTAGCCACTCACTCTTATTAGGATTTTCTTGCAAAATAAGTTTATCAAAATGTTCACTCTACTCTTATGAAAGTGAAGTGACCAGGGTCCGTCAAGCTTCTAGGGGTGTAACAATATATCGTGTCACAATATATCACAATACAAAAATGTAACAATATGTATCGTGGATAGTGACAATCTGTATTGTGTATAGTTCACTCAAAATAAAAATGACTGTGAGAAAAAAATCAAGTTTACAGAGTTTTAATGTTAGTATTAGTATTAACATTAATATTAGTATTAAACTACTATATATAATGTTGAGTATAATAATGCAATGGGGGAATATTTGTGGGTCCTGATAATGCCAAATGTCTTATGTTACCAGTAAAAAGTGGCCTATATTATTTTCAATAGGCCTATATCTAGTGCAAACATATTCATCTAAAATAATTCTGTATTTTCAGCTTCAGAATCATTAATATGTTTATTCTGGTGTCACCATTGTCCTGTGCATTGGGTTACCAGCACCAAGTCCAAGCCTATTCATTGAAACCCACCATGTAATACTAAATTTAGCATTTTAATCAACTGTAAGTTTTTTTTGTTAACTTTTTTCCATATATATCTTGGAGTATCGCAATAATATTGTATTGTCTGTTCAGTATCGTGATATGCATCGAATCGTGACATGAAGGTATCGTTACACCCCTACAAGCTTCAGAAGTGGCAAAAAAGCACCATAAAATCCAGTCCATATGACTCAACTCTTACAAAGTCATATTATAGCTTTATGTGAGCATTGTGAGGAATAAACTTAAATTTCAGTGAAGTTGTTGTCGCACAGCAGCTCTCAAATCTCATGA
This sequence comes from Abramis brama, assembly GCF_963993115.1. NCBI lineage: Eukaryota > Metazoa > Chordata > Actinopteri > Cypriniformes > Leuciscidae > Abramis > Abramis brama. Next base: position 32,490,500 of record NC_139971.1, read on the forward strand.
CATTTGCATTTATATTCAGGTAATGATTGTCAAGACTTGTATCCAACCACAATGTGCCAAATTTGAATATGTACACATTCTAATTGTACAAATTAAAGTATTTTTGTGTGTGTGTGTGTTTTGTGGTCACATTTACTTTACAAGGTGCCGGTCACACAGAACATGTTTTTGCATTTCACTTTGCTGCTTTTCCATTGTTTTCCTATGTAAACATGCTAGACGATCACATTTGACCGTTGCTTTTATGTCTGGCATGTTTTTGCAGTGTCTTGCATTTGAATCAGCTTTCTAAATGTGCCGCTGAAGATAAGAGAAGTCTAGACACTGGGTCTCATTCACTAATAATTGCGTGGATTATGTTGTATTTGTACGCATAGGAGAACATTGCACGAAAAATCTTCACAACACATGCGTATGCACATGAATTTAGTGAATTGAGTATTCTAAATGAGCGGCCGCGTGCACGAGGTTAGTCATTTGGATAGGACATAAGGACTTTCCACATAACCTTCCCTTTACAGCCTTTCATCACTCGTCAAACATATGCCGCTCTCTCGCCAGATCCTCGAGCAATGCCAAGTGTGTCATTCTCAAAACCAGTTCAAACACGATAAACACCTTTTATTCAGATGGAGATTACATACGAGTACATACGAGTAAATCTGCATTATCTGAACCTCACAGCTAAAGCTATAACGCAGCTTTTCTTACTCTTTCAATGTAGGCTATATGATGAAATATATTTAAGATGAAATTAAATTGTAATATTTATTGATATAATATAATCATGTTTTGTTTGTGAAAAAGTTAGTATGCCGATTTTACGCACAAATTTGTGTGTATGCATGCTTAGTGAATGAGACCCAAATTTTCATTCCCTTTTTTAGATGTAAATACACGTTCTGTGTAATTGGCTCCTTAGTATGGTAAAGAATGTCTTGACTTGAACGTCCTGCCTAACATCTCCTATTGTGTTCAATTGAAGAAATCAAATCAAATGGATTTAGAAAAAAATGAGGGTTAATAAATGATTAGAGGATATAAATTCTTTCTTTAACTCTCATTTTAATAACGTATGTATGATGATGGTAAGTCATGTGTTCTTTGGTCTTTCGAATCTCATTGTGGTGTTAATTTGTTTGTCTGCAGGGCTTCATTTGTCCCCAGTGTATGAAGTCACATAACTCTGCTGAGGAGCTCTTCAAACATTATGAGGTGTTCCATGAGCCAGGAGACCAGCCGTCCCCCTTCAGCCCTGGCAGGTGGGCTTCTGTAGTATTAAACCCTTCTTGCTCCCTTTCCTGTCAGGAAAACTCAGTTGCTCAGTCAGATAATCTTGCCATCCTGAGATTTAGGCTAAATTTAATCTTAATGTGAAATATGCTATGAAGTAAGGAATACAGAAAAGAAAGAAAGAAATAGTAATTTTGTTTTATTGTGGACCATGTATATCATGTTCATCATCAAAGAAACATCATGTATTGCGACAAGTTATTCCACAGAAAACTGCATAATATGAAAAGTTTATTATAAAGGTGTGTTTTTCTTGTTAAGGGAGGATCTAGTCCTTCGACAGGAAGTCCAAGATTTACAGACTTCACTGAAGGTATTCTGCCTTTGACTCACACCCTTTTTATCAGCCTTAGTATGCTTGAAATGCGCACTACTCATAACACCATTACTCAATGATGTTATTTTCCATTGGATATGTCTATTGGGTTTGAAATTGCTGATGTGAAATTTGTGGTGTGTGTTTTCAGGAGGAACGCTGGTATTCTGCGGAACTGAAAAAAGAATTAGACAAAGTACAAGGACAACTATCAACTAATAAAGTAATTCCTTAGAAATGCTTGGTTTTTCACACAGAGATCAAAGATGGTTTAAGAAAGGTTTACACTTTTAATAATGTCTATTGATTACTGAAGGAATGTTTGCTGTGTTCTCTAATTGAATGGCTGGATGTGTATTGATTTTAGGTCTCACAGAGTGGTGGTACCAGTGGAGAACAATCAGGTTAGTTGAGTAGTGTTAATTAGTTCTTTAAAGGAATGTAGCAGGTTCAATAAAAGTTAAGCTCAACTCAATCAATAGATCTGTGGGATTACACTGATTCATTGATTGCATTCTTAGAAATATCCTGTAATCATATAATTGTTTAAAATTTGTGTGTGTGTATATATATATATATATATATATAAAAAAATAAGAGCTTCATATTTTGGCTTTTAAACCTTTTGGCCAAGTTTACTTATACTGTAAGTATGGTGTGGTACAGTAGCATCAATTTAAAATATATATAATTGGAAATAATTTTGACAACTGAATGTGTCTTGTATTGTATCATTTCTCAGAGCTTGAGGTAAGGCTCAACGAATCTGAGACAGAGAAGTTCAACATCAAACAGATGAAAGACTTATTTGAACAGAAAGCTGCTCAGCTCGCAACTGAAATAGTTGGTAAGTTTGCAGGAAAGTTCCTGCCTTTTATATTTATGCAGTTTGTACGGTGACCGAGAGAGCTCAACGGGCTGCAACTGAGGAAAACACCTGCAAATTAAAGGGGTGGTATAATGCCCTTTTCGCAAGATGTAAAATAAGTTTCCGATGTCCCCAGAGTGTGTATGTGAAGTTTTAGCTCAAAATACCCCACAGATATTTTTATATAGCATGTTAAAATTGTCACTTTTGAGGGTTTGCAAAAACGCACCGTTTTGTGTCTGTTCCTTTAAATGTAAATGAGCTGCTGCTCCCAGCACAGGGGGCGGAGCTTCAAGAGCTTGCGTGTTTGTGTGTTAGCAGTTCTGAACAGACACACTGAAAATTTCAAAAACTTTTAGCCTTCTATGTTCAAACCGGAGTCAGACAATGATGGAGAGACTTAAGAAGAGGTGACAACATGTAGAAGCAACAGTACGTTTCTGAATGGTTAGTTGGTGAATTTATGTAGCTGATGTGGAGTTAACTATCTTCTAGTCATTGATTAGCATATTCTGTCATGATAATCTATGAATCGCGTTCCCGGGGGCGGGTTTATGTAAATTTTAGGGTTAGTGATGTCACTGACCTGGGAGGAAGCTTGTGTAGTCCCTACCAGCCGTTTGTTGTAGTCCTTAAAAAACGATTTCTTTAAAAGCGAATATCTCCCTTTGCTTTGAACTTTGAGCTTTGTAACTTTGCAGATGTTGTTTATGCTCAAACAGCAACATTACACACTAACTAAAGTTAGAAAAGTGAAATCATAATCATCCACCCCTTTAAGAAAACATCATCAGTTTGACAACACGTGCTGCAAATACTCACAATGCAACCAAATACAGAAATGAGCAGCAAATAGCACAGACCACAATGGAAATGTTTAATAGGCTGGGACCGTTTATTGTTCAATACTCGTCAGTGGTGAGCGCTGTGAGTATTTGCAGCGTGTTTCCGTATTTGTTGCGTTGTCAGTATTTGCAGGCATTTGGTATTTGGTTGCGTTGTGAACATTTGCAGCACTTATGTTGTCATACTGATTAAGATGCGCAATGAGCTCTCTCAGCCACCGTGAGTTTGTTTCTTTTATTTATAAATACAGAAGTTATTACATATTATATTTCTTATATATATGAAATAAAATAAAACGGCTTTAAAATAAGTATGCGTTTCATATCTCAGACATCAAATCTCGTTATGATGAGGAGAAAAGCATGAGAGAAATGTTGGAGCAGAGGCTGGCCAATCTAAACCAAGATCTGCAGAGAGAGAAACAGGAGAAGGAGAAACTGGCGGCAGAGCTGGTGACGTCTCCTTTATTACCTCATGATAATTAATGAGTTCGCATCCTCTCAGCTGCTGCTGCGTATACATCATCAATCTCTCCCAGCTTAATCCAGTCTGTCATTGACTCTCCTCCAGCTTCAGAGGCCTGGAGTGGAAGACGTGGAGGTGTTGAAGAAAGAGTTGGTGCAGGTGCAGACGCTCATGGATAACATGACCCGAGAGAGGGAGGAGGAGTCCGAGCGCCTCAGGAGCCAATACGAACTGTTGCAGGCGAACTTCACTACCTCAGAGGTGAGCTCAAACCTGCTGTGACCTTGTCTGGACTCTACTGACGTAAGGACAGAGTTACCATGATGTTTGCTTTATAAACAATTGATCTCTGTGCTGTTTATTCGGAAAATGTAGGTATTGATAGTATCTGGCAAATATGTAGACTCATGCCAGAATCAATAGCTCGTGAAGGCAGGGATAATAAGAGGTCATTTTGAGACAGAGATAAGCAGCTGACCTTTGAATGGGTGCACCAGTGACGTCACTTTGCCCTTTGAAGCAAACCAAGACTATAGCCGATTGTAGATTACTGGTTACCCTGTCTAGACAACAACTATGAAGATACATTCTCAAGGGATTTTATACTGTAGGTTACAATCATAATGTAGTATCCGGACGTGTTTGTTAAATGTCTGAGGGTCACACTGACTGTCATTTCGAACAGATTCCTGAGGTTAACCATTAACCCCCTGGCAGGCCTCCCACCTCTGAGTGTTCCCTGTAAACATGCCTGTAATCGCCTGCACTTTTGACCTAAATATTGCTTCTCATTATATAAGGTCCCTCAAAAGCAGAATAGTCCTGGTTCATAGATCATTACACAGGTTACTTGAGTGCACTTTTTTCAGATATTCCTTTTTGACTTTGGTTGGTCTACTCAGTTCAAAGGCTGCCATCTAGTGACTGTATAAGGAAATATTAAGGTTGCAAACCTCATTCTTCACAAAATACCTCCATAAATCCATTATGGTGTCTCTGTTCCAGACTCTTGAGAGCTGTCTAGTATAGCAATAAGCTGCAACTTAATAACTAATTTGTTTCTTACATGAATCACACGCCCAAAAGTTAGATTAACTATTTCATTTTGAATGTGATGTTTTTCCCCCCAATAATTTTCAGTACTAAACATTTTCCAAGACTTCCTTTCAAAAGTGTCAGTAAGATTTTTTTAGATATTTTTAAGTCTCTTATGCTCAACAAGGCTGCATTTATTTGATCAAAATTACAGTAAAGACAGTAATTGTGAAATTTCTAGTTTAATATATTTTAAAATGTAATTTAGTCCCATGATGACAAAGTAAAATTTTCAGGAGCTATTTCTCCAGTCATCAGTCTCACAGTCTCTCCAAATTATTATAATATGCAAATTTGGACTCTAGAAATAGTTCTTATTATTCAAATTGTTTAAATTGTTAAATTGTTGTGCTGCCAATATTTTGTGGAAACAGTGATACAACTTTTTCAGTATTCTTAGATGAATAGAAAATTTATTTGAAATAGAATTTTACAGTTATTTTTGATCAATTTAAAGGCACAGTATGTAAGATTTTTTATTTATTTAAATATCCCCCAAAAAAACAATAGAACAGTGTTATATATTTTGTTGACTTGTGTACTTACATTATCCCAAATGTTTCCAACAATGTTTAAATCCAGAGAAATTCGGCATTTTAACCAGTGTAACGTCCCGTGTCATTGCGTCGCCTGTCAGTGACGTCATATCCGCCTTACCCTCGATGTCCGGTTTTACTTCGGTAGAAACCACGGAAACAACAAAGATGCTTTAATGTTTTTTGTTTTATTAGACCGGTGAGCTGTTTGGAACCTTTATCAATAGAAAACTAATCATTGCTGTATTCCTCAACATGTTTAATCTTATTGTTTGATTCCATTGTTTTCTTGATTTACAATGAATAACAAGTTTGTACCAGACAATGCTTTTTTTATTAATATGATATTATTAACTTACATACTGTACCTTTAATGCATCTTTGCTGAATAAAAAATATGAATATCTTTTTAAATCTTTTAAATATCTTTGTACTAACTAAAACTTCCACCTAGGTAGGCAGCTCACTAGAGTTTGAAACACAGCCAGTGTTTTGCTCCAATGTACTTGTCATAACCTGTAGGCGCAGTGTATTGGCACCTCTGTCATTGTACTGCATGTCCTGTCTCACCTCACTGGTTTGTGTATTGTGTGTCCTTCTCCCTTGTTCTCTCTCACCCTTCACTTAACACTGCACCTGCTTTGCATTCTCTTGGAGATTCATAAACTCGAGGTAACCATTTTCTGTCTTGAAGTAGTCCCTCTTAATATCTTATTACTGCATCCCATGTCGCCTATTTGTACAATACCCTAAAAGTAAGTACTGTTTTTGTTAAGAAAAAATACATACTTTTTGGGTGAACTATCCATGTCTATGTCCATTCAACACTATCAACAAAGAAGGAAGTCTGTAATATGATGCAAAATTAAGATATGATGTATGAATAGTAATTGAGTCATGCAGATGTTGCTTGGTATTCTTTGAGCAGGGCTGTCATCTTAGTAGAATATGTAAATAACAGCATATAGACATATACACTGCCATTCAAAAGTTTAGGATCGAAAGAAGTCTCTTAAAAACAGTAATATTGTGAAATATTATTACAGTTTAAAATAACTGTTTTCTGTTTTGATCAATTTAAAACGTAATTTATTCCTGTGATGGCAAAGCTGAATTTTCAGAAGCCATTCGTCCAGTCTTCAGTGTCACATGATCATTTAAAAAATCAGTCTAATGCTGATCTGGTGCTCAAAAAACATTTCTTTTTATTATCAATGTTAAAAACAGTTGTGCTGCTTAATGTTTTTGTGGAAACTGATTTCTTTAGAATTTTTGATTAGTACAAAAATTGAAAGAAAAGCATTTATTTGAAATAGAAATCTATGTAACATTATAAATGTCTTGAACTTTTGATCAATGTAATGCTGTTACTGGGAAAAAAGTAATAAAATAAATATTTATTTCATCAGCTGAATGCTTGACACCCAGTTTCCCAACAGTGCACCATAACAGACTGTACTTCTGTCCCTCTCAGCTTCTATTTTGTTTGCAAATGAATTACAGGCCATACTACAGGCTAGACTTGATTTCTGTGGCGGTCTCACATTTGTGCGCTTGTTTGTAGACAACGATTGCTCAGTTGAAGGGGGAACTGGAGAAAGGTCCTCAGGAGGCAGCGGTCTACACCCAACAGATCCACCAATTACAGAGCAACCTGAACAACTTGCAGCAGCAGACCCAGGTAACACTCACATACACAAACAAACGCAGATATGTTGTATCTTGTTACTGGACCCCCCCTAAGCAACAAGGCATGTGCTGTATGCTCACAGCAAATCCAGCTGTATATTTTAATGGCCTACTTTATGGCTTTACAGAACACACGCCAATGTCGACTATGTTAAGACCTGCCAGCCTCTGCACCCACTTCCAAATTTAAGTTTACTGTACCTCTGTTTACAATCACTACCAGTTGGCTTTCAGGAAACGGCCTGACACATTTCTCAGGAAGTTGCTCGGGCTGCTGGCCTCGTGTATCCAGTCCAAACCGGCCCCATTGACCTGTCAGCACACTGTGTGTTTTGATTGGCCATTAAAGAGTGTTGACATATGCATCACAGATGCTGTGTAATTAAAGCAGCAGGGGATGATTCGTCTCGTGCCTGTTTTGATGGTCAGAGTGATATACGGCCGCAGGTAATGACCCACAACTCTCTAGTCCATTGTTTAAGTTGTCAGGACGGGATTAAGAGATCAGAGTCCAAAGGCCCGCTGACTTCTGGAAAACGTGGACCATGGTACTGATGGGAAGTGAAATAGGGGCGATTAAGGGGTCGTTAATAGAACCATCCCTGTGAAACGTACTGTGGGATATATATAAACGATAATTTCAAGGTCTTTCAAGGACTGGAATAAGAGAGAGAGTGAACTTAAACTTGCTACTCACTTGTTTCATCTAGTCTATAACTTTTTAAAGGCAGCATAACATTAGTAGATATATATTTATTTATTTATTGGTAACACTTTATAATGAGGTTTAATTTGTTAAATTTAACATAAGTTTATGCATTTGGGCATCTTGAAGAGTGAACCATTATTACAGAATATACAGTCAAACCAAAATTGATTCAGACACCATCAACATTTCTCACACTATCACAGTTTATTCGCTATAGTTTAGAAAATGGTAATAAAATATGACAAGAACTCAGTTGATCAAATCAAATCAGTTGATATTTCACTGGTTTTGGCCATCCTTCTGTTTGACTGTCACAAATGAATTAGGTTGAATTGCTATCAGCTGTTAAATTTAAATACACAATTAGATAATACCAATTTAGGTCAACCAGTTACCAAGCAATGGTTAATTTTGTTCAGTATGTGGTGTAAAAAGGTCGCATTAGCAATTAAAGAAAATACACTTAAGCATAACATGGTCAGGTCAAAGTGTCTGAACAAATTTTTGTAAAAAATAATTTTGTTAAATTTTTATACATTTTACTGGTAGTCCACTGTATGAAGAATTATTGGGTATAATATGTCACAGTTTAATTTATTTAGCTATCCTCAATTACATAAATGAACTATAGTCAGGGGTGCAAAGTTTTTGGAAATGGAACGTTTTTCCGTCTGGTTCTCATGAGCACCTGGAGATTCGGGTTGGTGCTCACATTGCACATAGTGTGACCCATGCATTTTATTTAGTGTTTTTTTTATTTTTATAAAATAAACAAAATAATGAACAAAGTGTGATAATACTATATTTAGAAGATTTTTTTTTTTTATTCAATTAAAATACAATTATTTTATAGTACACTTAAAAAATACAATGCTAATATTTACATTTACATTTTCTTTTTTTCTTTTTTATAAGAATTCCCACAATTTTCAAACCTAAAATCAGCAAGCTTTAATTTTGGCGGGTTGCCAGGAAGTAAGTACTTTTAGCACTGCCGAATGAAGCGAGTCAGTGAATGTCACAGTTTTGCTCTGAAACCGGCACATAAATGCATTCATTTCAAATGGAAATCTTATACAGTATTACAGTGTCGATCTAAAATGGTGTTTGTTCATTAACAGCTGTCAACCATGTCGGTATGCAAATGAGCGGTCTGAACATATTTACCCAGCGCATTTTTATTTTGGTCGTGCATGCGCACCTACGCACCACTTATGTGCACCCCACCCACTAGTAAAAAAATATAAAAAATTATATCTGGTGTGTGATTAATTTACCAAATTAATTTACCAAAATTTACATATACATACTGAATATATGTAAGGGATAATGTAGAGCGAAGCTGTCCGACAGGCTGTTCGTGGAGGGGTCTTGAATCAGCCTGAAGGGGTTGTTATTCGCTATAACAACCGCCTCGCTCTACATTATCCCGCTTATTACATGGCTACCTACCAAATAAATCAATAATTTGACACAAAATATTGATTTAAAAAGGAGTTTATTGATTTAAAAACGATTGTATTGCTTCCGCTAAAGAAAATAGTCCCTTCCATCTCTACGGTTAGAATCCTGCGTCCATAGCAACGCTCTGTTTTTCATGGCAACGGTGTGTTATCCTTAGCAGCGGTCTGTTATCAAGAAATAACAGACCGCATTCTACATTAGAATTCAACCAAGCCATGTAATAAATACATATAAAATATACCACTGCTCTAAAATACTGGAAAGTGTAACTGGGGGGAAAAAAAAGTATTTCAAGTTTGAAACAAACCTCATGTTGACAAATGTTTAAGTTTTGGGAGAACTATCCCTTTAAGACTCTTTCAGACACTTGGAGGACTAAATAGAAAATGGAATAATGCAAGAAGACACTGTTAACAGCAACACATGAACAAATGAGACTGCAGCATTTAGCTTACAAAGATGTTGGACGAAAAGAGAAAGGGTATTCAGCTGCTCTCAACCTTGACATTATGTACTGAAGCGAAGCTCAGGATATGATGTATTTGTCGTCTTCGTGTCAACTTTGTGTTAGTCACTGCGCCCTTATCCTCCTTGCCCTTTTAATAGCTGTCACAAGTAAAGGTCAGAACACAGTTATCCAGCCCTGCCCTCAAAAAACTCATAAAAGACGTCTGGGAGATATCTCCGATTTCTCAGACATTTTGTCATCATGCCGCAAGACTGTTGTTTGCCATCTTATTGAGTCTTGAGTACAGTATGCATAGACTGGTCTGATAGATGCTTGTTTTACTGCGTTTTTATAGGTTGTCATAAGACAATAAATGTTGAATGAATGAGATGTCATTTTATGTAGTAAGTGTCTAATCTTTCTGCCACTCCTCAGCTTTTGTCCGAGAAGTTATCTCGTAAGGAGAAGGAGAATCAGGAACTTGAGGAGCGTCTGGGTCAGGAACAGACCTCTAAGAAGAGTCTTCAGGCTAGTCTGCACCAGAAAGACCTGGACCTCCAGGAGAGCCAAGCCCGGGTGTCATCAGGGGAGGCAGCTCTGAGTCGGGTCCAGACTGAATCGACCGAACGCGGGGAAGAGGTCACACGACTCAGACAGGAACTCACTGAGCTGGAGAGGAACCACCAGGAGTTGAAGGTAGAGAGGAAACAACTCCAACAGCAGAGAGACGATAAAGAAAACCAGGGCCTGCAGCAGCAAAGTGAGATTAGCAAGGTGAGAAAGACAATCCATCCGTCCAGTTAGAATCAAATCCGTCCAACTATCCAGAATCACATCCATCTATCCTTTAGTTCAGAATCAAATCTATCCATTCATCCATGCAATTCATTTTTTTTTTATTTGCAATCATAATCAACATCAAATCCATTTCTCCAGGATCTGTCCCATCCATCCATTACACATTTATACTTGTACATTAAGATGAAATGATATCAAGCTGTATCATCGTAATCAGGCTCTCATATTTTCCTCCTCTTCAGCTGCATGCGAAGCTGCTGGACACCGAGCGTCAATTGGGGGAGCTGCAGGGCCGGCTTAAAGAGCAAAGACAGCTGTCAGGAGAGAAACTCAAAGATCGGGAACAGCAGGTGGCAGACCTGCAGCTTAAACTCTCCCGCGTGGATGAACAGGTAAAGACAGAAAATGGCTGATTATTATAATTTTTTCAGGACTGGACATACAAGCTGGAAGACTTGGAGCACACGAATGCAGTGATGCACACTAAGAGTAATTATTAGGGATGTCCCGATCCGATCACGTGATCGGAAATCGGGCCCGATCACGTGTTTTCAGACTCGATCGGAATCGGACGTTACCTCCCGATCAGGACTCGGAGGATATAATATGTATATATATTCTCATTATTTTTTAACACATCTATAGTTATGCGGTGGCACAGAGTTACGCCGGTTTCACACTGCACGCGTTAGCAGAGCGTAAGCAGCGCAGGAGCAGTGCGTATGGTGAGCAGGAGCAGGACACGCGCGTTTTGCTTTCACACTGGCAGCGTTTGTCACGCGCGGCTGAACCGCGGGTTGTGTACAGACAGAGTACTCTATAATGGATAAGCTGGCATTGCTTTATTTCGTTTTCAAATACATTTAAGAGAAAAGACTTGTCAAGAAGCTTATTTTATTAATCATTTCATTTATATAACTTTTGGTTCATCTTTGTTTTTATTGTTCTGGCAACAAGTTTGTTTTTGGACATTTGTTTTCTTTTTAAATTGCTGTTGGTCATTTGATTGACTGTTTAAAACACAATAGATATCATCAATGCACTTTTTGGATAAAACTGTGGTGTATTTTGGCCATGATCAATGCATTGTCACTTTAATTCAGCGCGCGGCACTGCTGCTTCTGCTCTGCTACGCGCTGCCGCGCCGCCTCTGCGTGCGGTGTGAATGCTCTAATCTCTTAACATGGGCGGCGAAAAAAATACGCGCTGTACGCTCTGCTAACGCGTGCAGTGTGAAACCGGCGTAAGAGTTAGGAGTGCAGTTCCTAAAAGCACATTACTGGCTTTGCAAACACGGTGGCACTTTTATTTTTTATTTGTTTACATGCCTGCTGGGTATTTTAAGTTGAGGTGCTATTTGTTTATATATTAGACTTTTTTTTATATTTACTGTTGCACTAAAGTCCAAAAGTGAAGAATTTATGTTATTTATTACTTGATCGTTCAAGCTACCTCACAGAAGTGCTCTGTTTGTTAACAGAGTTGTTGAATGTTAAAATAAGGTGAATTAAATAAAAAATAAGGAACATCCTGGATCTGTTTTTTCGCTCTTCTTTATTCTTTTTTATGTATTATAGAAGTATCGGATCGGGACTCGGTATCGGTAGCTACTCAAAATCAAATGACTCGGACTCGAGGGCAAAAAAACCTGATCGGGACATCCCTAGTAATTATTAGTTTAAACAGCTTCTAAATTTATAATGTGTGTATTTACGTGCACAAGCCAGACAGAATAATTATTACTATGGTGGGCTTGAGTGTCTTGTTTTCACTTTTTACCACTGCATCTCTCTCCCTCTCCCTCTCCCTCTCCCTCTCCCTCTCCCTCTCCCTCTCCCTCTCCCTCTCTCTCTATGTCTGGATATATCTGTGACCATGTTCGTATAGTTAAAGGAGACCTCTGCCAAGTCTACTGACCTACAGCATCAGCTGGACAAATCCAAACAGCAAAACCAAGAACTACAAACCCTTCAACAGAGCACTAATGGCAAACTTAGAGAAGCACAGGTAACTGCAGCATCTCATAAAGAGCCTTTTAACTGGATTTTTCTAAAAAAAACAAAAAACACATTATTTGCTCCACTGTGCATGAAAATATCTTCAGACATATGTAAGGATATTGCTATCATAACTGGCAGGACTCAACAGTAAAGATGACCCATTTCTTACAGTATATGCCATTTTCAAAAATGTGTATATGTATTTTTGACATTATTGCTATATTATTTCAAGATGTTATTGAGATTAAAACATAATTATTTTTATTTTTTGGAAAGAAAATACAATTTTTTTTTACCCTTTATTCTTTAGTTTAGTGTGTGTGTATATATATATATATATATATATATATATATATATATATATATATATATATATATATATATATATATATATATATTATAATGAAAGAGAATAATATATTATTATATATAATAATAATATGTTTATAATTATAATAATTAATATATAAAGTTAAAGAATAATATATTATGATGAAAGAGACTACTTTCAAACATATTTAAAATGACGTCAGTAAGATTTTTTTTATTATGTTTGAAAGTAGTCTCTTATGCTTATGCATTTATTTGATCAGAAATAGTGTAAATTGTGAAATGTTAATACAATATAAAAAAACTTTGTCTTTTTAAATATATTTTAAAATGTTATTTATTCCTGTAATGGTAAAACTGAATTTTGAGCATCATTACTCCAGTCATTAGTCATCATTAGTCATTTTGGAAACCATGATACATACATGTTTCTTTGACCTTCTCATGCAGAACGACCTGGAGCAGGTGTTGCGTCAGATCGGGGACAAGGACCAGAAGATCCAGAATCTTGAAGCTCTGCTGCAGAAGAGTAAGGACAGCGTGAGCCAGCTGGAGGCCGAAAGAGAGGATCTGTGTGCTAAGATCCAGGCCGGTGAAGGAGAGGCAGCTGTGCTGAACCAACTACAGGAGAAAAATCATTCACTACAGGAACAAGTACTGGACGCTGCACTAGTGTTATTAGACAATCCTACTCTATGAACAGGGCAGAATCTGACTCTAGCTTTCCACTCATGTGTTCATTTAGATTACGCAGCTTACTGACAAGCTCAAGAACCAGTCAGAGAGCCACAAACAGGCTCAGGACAACCTTCATGAGCAGGTACAGGAGCAGAAGACCCACCTGCGTTCAGCGCAAGACCGGTGCCAGGGCCTAGAGACCACCATCTCTGAACTTAACACTCAGCTCACAGAGAGCAAAGAGAAGATTGTCCAGCTAGACACACAGGTAGTTTTGTTGTGTTAGTTCATAAGATCTTGACCAAAAATTGATGCACCTCTTAAAGCTACAATATGTAATTTTTTTGCCGCTAGGGGTCGCTAACCTCTTACAATAACAAAGGCGTAGATTGATAACGCAGTGATAAGCGGAATCATGGAACTTGTCGTCATGCCGATGGATCTAATAATGTTTATGGATATGTAAATTCTTACATATTGTACCTTTAATGCAAAGTGACATTAGAGTGTTTTTTATTTTTATTTATCCCAGTCTAATGATTTCTTATGTTAGATGTGTTAAAATATTGGTCAAGTTTATTAATATTTAATTATTATCATTGAATAATCTAAAAAAAACCTCATGCCTTTTTTTTCTTAGATGAAAGCCAAGACAGAGATGCTATTGTCTGCCGAAGCAGCAAAAATTGCTCAGCGAGCCGACTTAGAGAACCATCTAGAGACTGCCCAGAATGCACTGCAAGACAAGCAACAAGTATGTACTATTGCTGTGACACCATTTGATCCTATTATATTTGTATTAGGCAAGGCAAGTTTATTTATATAGCACAGTTCATACACAATGGTAATTCAAAGTGCTTTACAATAAGAATAATTAAAACACTTTAGAATAAAAAAGAAATGAAAATACAGTACAAATAGTCGGACGAACAGTGGCACAGTGCTCATTCAGTAGGAGCACATCTGATCGCTATATTAGTCGGCATAATGATGATGAACTATATTAGTCAAATAGAAGAGTGTCACGAGGGTTGTAAGTTCATAGAAGTGTTTTTTTGTGTGTGTTTGCACAGGAGTTGAGTAAAGTGCAGGCTCAGCTGGAGGAGCAGGGCCGCAGGCTGCAGGAGAAGCAGGAGCAGAGCTCTCAGCTGGAGACCGGTCTGAAAGACAGCAGAGACAAACTGCTGACTGCAGAGCAGAGGATAGAGACACTGGAGACCCAGACCAAGGTCAGCGTCACTGCAGCACATTTCTGCTTCGTCAACATGACTTCATTTTAGAAATGTTTCACGCCTGCTGTGTGTTAGATGTCAAATGTCAATAATCAGACAACAGTGTTGACAAGAAATTGGTCTTGATTTATTTATTTGCTGTTTGTTATTGACTAATAATTACTTGAAACATTTACTTGGTTGAGAAATACTTAAAAGCTACATGCCGTTGTATTAATCGAATGAAACATTTGTGATCTGATGTGTTTTCTGTGTGTTTTTGTCTGACATAGAAAGCTGAGGTTGAGATAGTTGAGCTTCGCTCTGGAAGGGAACAAGCTCAGAAGGAGCAGCAGATGCTGAAGAAGCAGATCAGTGAGCTGGAGATGAAGACGAAGGAGCTGAACCGTCTTTTAGACTCTGAAAAACAAGGGTAGGTACTTCATATTGGAAAATGTGCAATGTTAAAGACTGAAATATCTTTGTTTTGGAACAGTTTTTGTTCCTATGTTTGTGTATTTCCTATTGAAATTGGAAATTAGAGTAGGACATATCGAAGGGTTAATTCTGATTTTAAAACAAACATTAACATGCATACATGCATGCATGCATACAGTTTAATTAGTTTCCAGGAAGAGAAAGATTATACCTTTTATATGTGTATGTGCTAGCATAACAGTTTGGGGTCAGAATTTTAAAATACTTTTATTCCGCAAGAATGCGTTAAATTGATCAAAAGTGTCAGTAAAGACATTTATAATGTTACAAATTTCTAAATAAATGCTGTTCTTTTGAACAAAAAAGTCTCACGGTTTTATTATAATAAATATTAAGCAGCCAACTGTTTTCAAAATTGAAAATAAGAAAAAAATAGTTTCTTGAGCACCAAATCAGCATATTAAAATGATTTCTGAAGGATCATGTGACACTAAAGACTGGAGTAATGATGCTGAAAATTCATCTTTAACGGCATAGGAATAAATTATATTTATTCTAGAATGTAATTGATTACAGTTTAAATTTCACAATAGTATTTTTGATCAAATAAATGTAGCCTTGGTGATCAAAAGAGTTTCATTTTTTTTATGTTTCAAAAACATAAAAAACCCACCAACCTCAAACCTTTAATTTGATGAGTATAGATCACAGATGTGACTTGTCAATCTTCCCTTTCCTTTCTGTTTCAGAGCTGCCAGCCAGCAAGAGGAGCTGAAGAAGAAAACCTCAGCCCTCTCCGAAACAAGACAACAGCTGGAGAAGGCAGAGCAGGAGCGTGTGACCCTGCAGGCCAGCCTGGATAAAGTGTCTCAGGAGAGTCAGAAGCGGCAGGCAGAGTTGGACAAGAAAGTTCAGGGTCTGAGTGCAGATCTCAAGAAAGCTCAGGAGGAGAAGGAAGCTCAGACTAAAGAAATGGCAACAGTGAAAGAGGCTCTGAGCAAAGCTTCTAAAGCCCTGAAAGACAGCCAGACTCAACTGGAGAAAGAAAAGAAGAGCAGCACGGCCACTTTGGAAGAGAAGGTGGGTCACATGACAGTTTGTCATCAAAAAGTATTTGGAAACTTGTGAATGTATAAAAAATTAATTAAAGTCATGGCATTGTACAACAAATCTCAATACATTTGGCAACAGTTTTCAAGCAAAACATTTCTCAAAAAGAAGTTTAATTATCAGCTTTACTCTAATTTTTAGGAGAAGATCTATCAGAAAGCACAGCAAGAACTTCAGAAAAACACAGAGACCACCTCTAAAGAGCTCAGCCACGTTAAAGGTCTGCTCGAAAAATCGACAGAGGTAAGATTGTGAAATATAACTCCTGTTAAGTTTCAAGGAAACATTTAATCCCATGTTAGATGAATCATGATATTTCGCAATTGTTGAATTTTCTAGGCAGAAAAGGGTCTACAATCTCAGCTGACCTTACTGAACACTCAGCTAAAACAATCTCAAGATACACTGAAAGAGAAAGAAAAGAGTGCACAGCAGCTACAGGCAGAGCTGAAGACTACGCAGGGGTCCTTGAGCCAGGAAGTGAAGAAACATAAGGCACAAGTGTCCGAGTTGCAGGCTTCCCTCGCTAAGAAGGCACGAACAGTCTTCTTACGCACTAATGTGTCATCAAATGCACATAAATGTTCTCTTACCTCACCCAAATCGACTGTTTCATTTCCTGTTCTTAAAGGATAGTCCACCCAAAAGTGAAAATTCTGTCATTATTTACTCACCCTCATGTCATTCCAAATCTGTATAACTTTCTTTCTTCTGTCGAACACGCCAGAAGATATTTTGAAGAATGTTGGGAACCAAAACTGGTTACCAACATTCTTCAGGATATCTTTTTTGTGTTCTGCAGAAGAAAGAAAGACATGGGTTCAGAAAAACATGAGGGTGAGTAAATGATGGCAGAATTACAATTTTTGGGTTGACGATGCCTTTAAATCTGACATGTCGTTGGATATTATGACTTCAAATAACATTGGATTGTGTTTCAGGCCGAAGAGGAGGCCAAGCTGAAGGAGCAGGTGACGGCGCTGTCTAAAGATTTAACCTCTGAAACGAATCGCTGTGCAGAGCTGCAGAAGACCAGCGACAGCACCAAAGAGCGTCTCGCCACCATTCAGTCTGATTACTACGGCAAAGAGTCCGAGCTCTCTGCTGTACGCCAGGACCTCAAGGTCAGTTTTATGAAGTACAAGAACATCCTAATAAATGATTATGTGCAGTATCTGATTATTATCTGTTATTTTCCATGTAGGTGTGTGAGGAGAAGCTGGTTCTAGCTCAGGAAGAGCTGGTGGCCAATAGGAACCAGCTTGGTGCTCACGAAACCCAGATCAAGGAGCTGAAGACGGTCCGCACAACGCTAGAGAAAGACCTCGGCAAGAGAGACGAGAAGATCGAACAGCAGGCGGAGGCTCTACAGAAACTCCAGAAACATAAGGTAACAAAATATGCTACAGGTTTTTGAGATATAACCATTGTGCCCTCAGGCAAGGCCTTGAACCACAGGGTTTTCTGTGGTGTGAAAGTTACGGAAATAAACGCCACCAGGCTCGATTTTGTGGCGATACTCTGTTCTGTTTTATTCCCGGCACAGTGAAACAACACAACCTTCTGTTCTAGCCAGGAATAGTCATAAGTTTAATTTGCTTATCAACACTGACATGGAGAATGTAATTTCAGAATGTTTATGGAAATGTTGAGTTGTTCAGCTGACTGTGTGTCTTTGTGTCTTATACAGGAACAAACAGAGGAGCAGCTGGAGAAGGAGAAAGCTCAATGTGAAGAGCTGAGAGAGTGCCAGAGCGCTCTGGAAAAGGACAAAAACAAACTGTCTGCTGATCTCAAAGCTCTGGCCGAGAAGAATGAGAAGGTCAGTCTGTTGACCTCCAACCCCACTTTATATACACATTTATGAATCAAAGCAACTTGTTTGAAGGTGCACTGTTTTTTCATTGTAAAAAAGTTACTATTATTATTAATTGCTAATTTTCCCCCCCAAGATAATTTAATTATGAATGAGTCATAAAAAAGCGATTTATTTCAGTGACCTATTTTTATACATTCTTGGTTACTGAATAAATTAATCATGACAGATGTACTTCTGTAATGGTATCTCTGGAATGGTGAAATATTTCACTACACTAGTGTTCAAAAAATCTATATTTTTAAATGATATCTCTTAAGCTTTTCAAGGCTGCTCACCAAGGCTACATTTATTTGATCAAAAATACACAACAGTAAAAACAATACAATTGTAAAATATACCTGTTTTATATTTGAATAAATTTTAAAATGTAATTTATTCCGGTAATGGCAAAGCTGAATTTATAGCATCATTACTCCAGTCATCAGTGTCACATGATCCTTCTGAAATCATTCTGATATGATGATTTGATTTTTTTGAAGGATTCTTTGATTAATGGAAAGTTCAAAAGAACAGCATTTATTTGAAATGGTACTATTTTGTAACATTGTAAATGGCCTGACTGTCACTTTCAATTAATTGAATGTGTCCTTGCTGAATGCCCTTGCTTTTGAATAGTAATGTATCTATACTGATAAATTTGAGTATAAAGTACAAGACCACCGTTGAATCAGCTCACGAAACATGAACGTAAATGCACCTTAGAATGACATCCAGCATCATTGTCTATTTTTCTATCTTAAGTTTTTTTGATGACTTTTGAATTCTTGTGCATTATGTAACATGGTTTGATGATCTAGGCTTGCAACCAAAAACAGTGCAGATTCAAATGCCACTGTGTGTTTCTAACTGGGATAATGGTTTGTATGTCGCAGGAGCTGAAGGAGCTTCAGGCAGTGAAGCAGCTGTTGATCCAGCAGAAGGTGGAGCAGCAGGGGAAAGTGGAAGCAGCTCAAGCATCTCTGGAACAGGAGCAGAGAGAGCATCAGAAGACCAGAGACTCCATCAAACAGAAACAGCAGCTGCTCAAAGCTGAGACCGACAAACTACACCAGCAATTGGTACGGATTATATTATATTATATTATATTATATTATATTATATTATATTATATTATATTATATTATATTATATTATATTATACACTTTTGAATAAGGTTCATTAGTTAACATTAGTTAATTACCTTTGTTAACATGAACTAATAATGAACAATACTTCTTCAGCAATCTTAGTTAATATTAATTTCAACTTTTACTAATACGTTTTAAAATCAAACATTGTATTTGTTAACATTAGTTAATGCACTGTGAACTAACATGAACAAACAATGAACAGCTTTTTTTCATTTTATTAACACTAACAAAGATTAATAAATACTGTAACAAATGTATTGCTCATTGTTAGTTAATGACTAATGTTAACTAATGAACCTTATACAAAAGTGTTACCATATTATATTATACTATTATATTATATGTGACCCTGGACCACAAAACCAGTCACATGGGTAATTTTTTTTGAAATTGAGATGTATATATCATCTGAAAGCTGAATAAATAAGTATGATGTATCAGTATGTTGTTAGGATAGGACAGTATTTGGCCGGGATACAACTATTGAAAATCTGGAATCTGAGGGTGCAAAAAAATCTAAACATTGAGAAAATCGCCTTTAAATTTGTCCATTTATGTTCGCGATTGTGCTGCATTCACTCACAAAAATAAATGTTTTATATATTTACAGTAGGAAATTTACAAAATATCTTCATGGAACATGATCTTTACTTAATATCCTAATGTTTTTTGGGCATAAAAGAAAAATCGATAATTTTGACCCATACAATGTATTGTTGGCTATTGCCACATATATACCCGTGCTACTTGTGACTGGTTTTGTGATCCAGGGTCACATATTATATTAATAATAGTTCTTGTTGTTAATATTAATATTTATTATTATTTACGATTAGTAAGTAACCTCTATTGCTGACTTATTTAGCAAAATTGCTTTCTAAATTTTCCACAGAAAAGTTTTAATTTCTTCATTTTAGGCATCTGAAGTGAAGGCTAAAGAGGAGGTGGAGAAGCAGAGGGAAGAGGAGAAGGTGAAGATTAATCTGCAGGTGACGGCACTAAATGAGAATGTGGCCACGCTGAAGCGCGAGTGGCAGAGCAGCCAGAGGCGGGTGGGTGAGCTGGAGAAACAGACGGATGAGCTGAGAGGGGAGATCGCCGTGTTGGAGGCCACCGTCCAGAACAACCAGGACGAGAGACGTGCACTGCTCGAGAGGTTTGATGGCTCTAGGCATTTTTTAGGCCTAAATAAACAAACAGAAAGTGGCCAATCATTAACCATTAAGTCCAGTCATATTTTTTCATTCACCAATTTTCATGAACTTTAATTGTCGCTCATGCTGTCGCTCCTGTTCCAGGTGTGTCCAGGGTGAGGGTGAGATTGAGAAGCTTCAGGCTAAGATGGTGGAGATGCGCAGGAAACTGGATGACACCACGGCCGCCATGCAGGAGCTTGGCCGTGAAAACCAGTCTTTACAGGTCAGACTGACCCCAACACCAGACACGCTGAATTTACTAGCCTTACAATGTTGTTTGGGATCCCTAGCTATGTAAACTTTAGTATTTACTCGTATGTGACTCCTTTTTCCTGTTCCAGATAAAACAGTCGCAGTCCCTCACACGGAAGTGGGCGGAAGATCACGAGGTGCAGAACTGCATGGCTTGTGGGAAAGGCTTCTCTCTCGCCATCAGAAAGGTTTGCGCCATGCATTCACACACACTCACATGAAGCTGTCTCTTCAATGGATCAAAGAATGAGATAAATTCAGTGTTAATGATCAATCCCTGTGTTTCTCAACCGGTGGGTAACGACCCAAAAGTGGGTCACGGAATGTGTAGTCAATGAAACAACAGCAATAAAAAACTTAATCCTAAATGTTTTTCTAGTGCGAGGATTTTATTTTGAAAGACGTGCGTGAAAGCTGTAGACTCTCCTGCCAGACGCAGTTTAAATAAAGCGTGACTGAGAAAAACGTGTTAGTATCTGCGGTCAGATGAGATGTTGTCACGCTATATGTCAGAGTCATTATTCCAGTGTTGTTTTCTTAACTTGTTGCGAAATAAAAAGTCTCTCACCTTTGACACGATGAACAAACGATGACACGATGAACGAGTAACAATAATATTCGCAACAACATATTGTTTTACTGAATAATTAAGTAAATATAATTTCTTACTTTATCTCTGTAAAGAAATCTCATTGGTTAACTAGCTACTCTCTGCTGTCTCAGACGGCGACATCTTTACCTGTCGGCCACCGTAACTTCTGTTGGATGCAATTTGCAACCTCACCGCTAGATGCCGCTAAATTTTACACACTGCTCCTTTAAGTACTTGGTTTATAAAAGCAAATTTATTATAATTTTTTTTTTTTGTGTGTATGTATGTATGTATGTATGTGTGTATATATATATATATATGTATATATGTGTGTGTGTGTGTGTATATGTATGTATGCATGTATGTATGTATATGTGTGTGTATGTATATATTTATATGTGTGTGTGTAAATATATATATATATATATATATATATATATATATATATATATATATATATATATATATATATATATATATATATATATATATATATATATATATATATATGTGTATATATATATATATATATATATATATGTATGTATGTGTATCACTTTTATGAATTTGGTCAGATTTGGGTCATAATTGGGAAAATGTGGGTCCCATGGCCAAACCAGTTAAGGACCACTGATTTATTACGTTTATTGAATTATATGATGAGTTGTATAATAATAATAATAATAATAATAGTATCATTTATTCACATAAACACCTCACCTGCACCTGCATTACATTACATTACATTACATTACATTACATTACATTACATTACATTACATTATATTATATTATATTATATTATATTATATTATATTATAAAAAAAATATTCAAGCATTATTTGAAGTGCGCCTCCCATCCTGTAGGTCAGACATTTATGTGATATGTCCCATGTCTTACCGAATAAAATATTTTACATTTTACAAAGTATTTTGTATATGGGAAAAACAATTCACATTTTGGTGAACAGTATGGAAATGTATGCAAAATGTGCTTCAGAAAGAAATATCTGAATAACTGAAATCTCTCTAAATGAATCAGTACCCAAATTAGATTGTGAATAAAATCTTTTGAGTCAAATCAATTCTGATACCCAGCCCTAACAATCACAGCTTCTAACTTTTATCACTTCCATTCTATTAATCAGTCACATTAACCTAAACCTAACTTAACCACCTGACCTGAATCATGACCTCTCTCTCTCTCTCTCTCTCTATTCCCCCAGCACCACTGTCGACACTGCGGCAACATCTTCTGCGCAGAATGCTCGGCCCGCAACGCCCTGACGCCCTCCTCCAAGAAGCCCGTCCGAGTGTGTGACGGTTGCTTTGATGAGCTCCAGGGCTGATGCCCCCCGCCCACACACACAAACCCGTCCCCTGCAGCCCTTGGCGTCCCGCTCACCCTGACCACTCCCTAATAAGATGAGCAACCAGAAGAGGCCAGCTGAGGGCTGCAGGGACCACTGAGGAACAGCATGTTGCGGTGGTCACATGATGCTGAAAATCACATCAAAATTAGACCGGCCAGAATGGCTGTCCTCATCTGTCCAGTGCCTTTGCCACTTACGGGGCCACTTTCAGACCCAGAGGAATTAAAAGGGAGGGACCGCTTGAGGAGATGGATTACTTGTAATATAAAGATCAGCTCCTTACAGATGTTTTATGCTAAAGTACAGCAGCTTTGGCACTCAGGATTGAGGTTTACATCGATATCGTCTTTCAGAAAGATTTAACTATAAGAGGCCGAGGGTGTATACAGAGGGGTTCTGAGTAGAACCAAAGCTGTCCGCAGGGTCCTAATTTGATGTATCGTATTTGTAAGTAAATGTACAGACAAAAGAGGCACATGTGAATAATTCAGATATAATTGTCACTCTATGGAGACTGTAACATTTGTCATTCAGTGTGGGCATGTTAACATAAGGTATGTGGGTGTAATGTACATGCTTGCTTTGCTGCTCTTATCTCTGTTGAAATGAAACACTTGATGTTTGTTTTGCATTCATAATCTTACCAGTAGAAGTTGGTGATTCTTTGAAAGATTTACACACAAACATTTTTTATTTTATTTTTACACACACACAAAAAAAACGTATCAAATTGTACGCGTCATATACGTGCCCTGCTTTTAAGCAATAACTGCATTGGATGTGATTGTGTGCCTGCTAGCATATTGAAAAAGAATGACAGACCGCTGATTGTTTTTAAAATCTCAGCTGCTACATTTTAGATTTAAACGTTAGTTCACCTAAAAATGGGAAATTCTGTCCAAGTTTGTCATTTCAAACCGGTATGACTTTCATTGTATGGACAAAACGGAAGATATTTTATTGTGTTCCTGTCATAGCGCTTTGAAACGACATGAGAGTGCGTAAATGACGAGACAAATTTCGTTTTAATTTTTGTAACCTATTATTTTATTAGAAGCCGCAAGTGTGGCGACGTGGTCCGAGCGTCGTTGTACCCAGCTAATAAAAATATGTTCAAGGAATGTTTTGCTAACGTTGCCATTAAGTTATGAAAACGTTATTTCTGAAGGTTTTCTAAAATTGTTTTAAAAACATCTTTACGTGGTCTTATGGCCACAACATACTGAAACAAGTATTTAAAAATGTTAGACGAACGTCCAACTTAAACCTTTAATAAAACATTTCATGAACAATGTATTGAACGAAGTACATAATGCTACATATAAACGAAGTACATACTCGCTTTTGTGCTAACGTTTTGAGAACGTTATTAAAGACCGTAACTTTGCCAGAATGTTCGGTGAAGCTCTGAGAACATTCCGTTATTAGCTGGGTAAACGCTTTAGTGTAGAAC
Organism: Abramis brama; assembly: GCF_963993115.1. Classification (NCBI taxonomy): domain Eukaryota; kingdom Metazoa; phylum Chordata; class Actinopteri; order Cypriniformes; family Leuciscidae; genus Abramis; species Abramis brama. Next base: position 32,514,670 of record NC_139971.1, read on the forward strand.
TGAATGTGAGCGAGTGCACTGCAACTAACGTTAACTGCTGTAAAGTACGCTTCACTGTAGTCACGTTCTCGCTTAATAGGTTCCACATCGACTTGCAGCGTCAATGGCACTGTTTGTTGTCAGTGTGATTCTTATGTATTGATTACTTGCTGTTTGTGTCGGTAGATGGATTCAGGAGCATAATGCATAATGATTTTTATGTGTTTTAGGAAAAATCAAAAGTGTCTCAGGATGTTTTGCGCACATCACCAGCTCAGTCAAGTAACGTGACTTCAGAAAATGGAATATTATATGCCCTTTAACTTGATTTTGAATGGAATGTGTGCTGCAGTCAACAACAGTATCATATCACTCAGTGCCAACTGGTCAAAACTCAAAACCCTCCATCTGACATCACGTCCTGTTTTCTCTAACAATGCTGTAATTATTAGCAGTGTTTGTAGCACATTCAGAAGAAACACAGGTTGTGCAGCTTGCAAATAAAGCTAAGTTGTGACCGCATATGCAAAGTGCATCACTTGTATCAGCACTACACACTAACAGTATCTGTTATATGGTTGTTTATTGATTGACACATTTAATTTGCTGAACAGCAGGGTGTTCACATTCATGTTGTGGTGGTGTAGGTGTGTGCCTTATGTCAAGCTTTGTTTGTGTCATCTTTGTGTATTTCTGAATGCAGAAAAGTCCCACCTGGCAAAAACCATCAATATGTTGATTCATTTCGCAGGTTTCTACATATTTGTGGTGTGAAAGCAGTATCAGACAGATGAAAAATCAGAGTATTATTTTGAAAAAGCATAAAAATAGTGCAAAAATATCAAATTCCAAAGGTAAATTCAGGTTAACTGGAGTCGTGACTCGAATGGAGAACGGGTGAATTACCCGTTTGTTGTTATTGATGTTTTCTAATTTTCCATCATGTTTAAAAGTAAATAATAAACTAGTTGTTTCTATTTTCTTTCAGTGTCATGCAGTGTTATTTTACTATTATAGTCTTTATTAATATTTTGAATGTGCTTTTTTTTCTTTTTAATTTTAGTCATTTTGTCGTGCTTTTGTCAGTTTTATTGTTTTTTTATATTTCTATATAGCTTTAATTTTATTTTAATTTAGTAATCTTAGTACTTAAACCCATATAGCACACGTACGTACATCTCGGAGACGTCTATTTGATGTGCTTGTTTACATCTGGATGTATTTTTTAGAGTGTTTGCTCATCTGCAATACGTCTATAGGACGTTTCCTGTCAGATGTCAAATAGACGTTTAGACAATGTCTTTAAGATGTTTATGTTTTAGAATGTATGTAAAACTGACATCTTAAAAACGTCTATTAGATGTTTGTAAACAGCAGATGCTTTCCAGATTAAGTGATCTTTAACAGACATCTTGCAGACGTACGTGTGTGTACGTGTAACTGAAAGTTGGTGTTTCTCATCGAATATTTGTATTTTATGGTACATTTACACGACAACAATGTACTAAAATATATGTCTGTACTTTTCGTGTACAGACGACCACATTGTCGAAATGTGACGTCACCGTTTTCACAAATTCGCGTTTTTGTAGTTTACACGGAGACGATAACTGACTCTTGTACTTTGAAAAATTTGCGGGTTTTTTTAGGCTCCCAAAATGCCGTTGTTGTGTAAATGAATGTCCACAACGCAATGTTTTTTTAATTTTTAGTTGAAAATGATGTTGTGTAACTCCCCCTTAGTTTATTTCAGCTTTATTTCCATTACTGGAAACAATTAATAGTTTTAGTTTTAGGGGCTGTTTACTCTACACTTTTTTTCAACTAAAAATGGAAAACTTTTTATACATTTTTGGGGCGAAGTTTTAAACTGCAAATTTTTGAAAACTATACCATTATCATCTTCGTGTAGACAAAACCCCCCCACGAATTTGTAAAAAGTGCGTCATCATGTGCTTTACATGTTCAGTCTATAGTGTTTCTTTCCAAAGTGACATCGCCAACTACAGGCCTGGCAGCATAATGCATCATTTTTAGTCATTTTCGAGAATCTGAGTAAACGGGGATCATTTTGACAACGTTGGCGTCTGTACATGAAAAATGCTAAATTTTTCCATTTTTAGTAGGATCGTTGTCGTGTAAACGTACCCATAGTTAATACTGGTAAATGAAATACTTTGCTCACAATGTATAAAAACAACTTGACAATATTTAATTTTTCATGGTCAAACATGGAAATTATTTCCAACACAATGTAGAGCATAATAATTTTTTAAAGAAAATTTAAATTTATACAAATGTGAACAATTGCAAACTTACAAACACTGTATTACAATCTACATGAGTTATTTATCTAAGCATTTAACTTTCCCACAATACAACGTGTCCATGTGACAAAAAAAAAAATTCAGCATCTTTATTTGTGACAGGAACATGCAACATGGTTCGTTCTCCAAAAATTCAAAAAGGGAATTGAATAATGGTTCCTCTTGTGAAACTTCAAACTGCTCAGGGTCACCACAGTTACAGCTGTGCTGTTTATCCATTTTTAGCACACACACACACACACACACACAAAAGATTAAATTAATGTTGCTTTAAAATCAACCCTAACTGTCAAATATTGTTGATCCAAACCTCTATGACTTTCTTTCTGAGATATAAAAGGAGATGTTTAGCACAATGTGAGCCATATGGAGGACTTTCATAATACTCAAAGGTGATTTCTGTCCTTCTAGAAGCTTGGCGGCCTCGGTTCCCACCGTACTGTTCTGTTAAACGGAAGGTTCGGAACGACATGAGGACGAGTAAATGATGACAGAATTTTCATTTCTGGGTGAATTTCTCAGATGCATTGTGCAATGCAGTGGTCTTTTGGCACTCTGGAGGAGGTTCTACAGAAAGTCTCTGTATAAATTAGATCTGTGAAGACTCCAGATAAAGAAAAGAGTTCTTGACCCGCGGCTGCTGACAGTCCTGCTTCAGCAGAGAATTGATGGCATCCTCAATCACAGACACCCACGCTTTCTGAAACATACGTAACATACAGCCTGAATAAGATTTTTAGCATGATTGATAATACCATTGTTGTAAGATTTCATTGCTAATTTTAAATGTTATTGAAATGTAAAAGTGTTTTGCTGCTTTTTTTAAAAACAAAAACACAGTAAACACAGTAATATTGTGAAATATTATTACAATTTAAAATAAAATTTGTTCTATTGTAATATATTTTAAAATGTAATTTATTCCTGTGATGGCAAAGCTGAATTTTCAGCAGCCATTACTACAGTCTTCAATATGGTTGCTGAGTAAACTGACTTATCTTAAAGGTATAGTTCACACAAAAATTACAATTTTGTCATAATTTACTCACCCTCAAGTTGTTCCAAATCCGTATTAATTTTTTTCTTATGTTGAACACAAAATACCCCCCCCCCCCCCCACCCAAAAAAAAAAAAAAAAACATGTTTTGAAGAATGTTGGTAATCAGACAGTTGATAGTAGCCACTGACATTCTTAGTAGGATTATGGAAGTCAATGGTTACCGTCAACTGTCAACCTCAGGCTGAACAATTGCGGTTATATTCAGAGATTTGATAAATGTACCTTGTTTGTTTGTGTTATCTTCTTTTGTGTTCAACAGAAGAAAGAAACTCATACAGGTTTGGAACAACTTGAGGGTGAGTAAATGATGACAGAATGACAAGTGATTATTAAAACGGTTGTAATTGCTAAGAAAGCATCTGCTAAGAACATTCAATGTAATGTCATTTAAATATGACATTAATATTGAGTAACCTGATGATGTTTGGCACGTCAGCGCTAGTTGATCTTGCGAATTAGGAATGTTGGGTGTCTGTTGAAATTCAACATAAAAAAGCAGAATATTCTATTCACCTTCATAGATTCAGTCTGGGCTTGTAGAATGAAGACTCCAATGCATTGCTGGTACCGATTCTGGTGCATTATTATGAATGAATTGGGCAGACCAGAGGCTGAAACATTCAAAAGACAACAGTGAACACTCTTTCAGTGTTTGTATCGACATCATTATCAGTGCTGATCACATGGATTCGTCCTCAAGCGATTACATAACTGCACTAAACAACTGCAACATGACCTTAATCCAAAGAATGTGCCATGGTATGTGTGTGTGTGTGACGTCAACACCTGTGGCATTGATCTGGTCAATGTTCTTTAACTGTAGGCGGTCCAGAGAGATGGGCTGGTCCAGGACAGTGAAACTACAGCCCTCCTGCAATAAGAGCTCAAGCTCTTGGCCCGCAGCCGGACGCAGGGGGTTCGACTCCACTACGCCAGACTTCTACAATATAAAACACACAAGCCTGTGATAATAGCGGTTTAAGAGTTTGGCCATTCTCAAATAGACAAATGCTAAGATTTCTTCTTATTATAAAAGTTGAAAACAGTCATGCTGCTTAATATAAAGTTTTCTTTGGATACTTTGCTGAACAGAAAGTAGAAAAGATCTGTATATATTTAAAATATAATTTTATGCAACAATGTAAAGTATTTGATCAATTTAAGGCATCATTGCGGAATAAAAATATTATAAAAAAAGAAAAGAAAAAGAATTGTACTAACCCCAAACCTTTAAACGGTAGTGTATATAATATAAAAAGTAAATGGGTTAATTTTTTGATTTCATGTTGACTTTTCAGCATTTTAGTCCTATAACCTGTATAATATTAACTTGCAAAATAAGCTTTTAAGATTTTTTTGAATCATTGTGATACATCTCATAAAAAAGATAAAATACATTTTTATAAATATATTCAACTTTTAATCTGCATTTACAGTAGTCAGTATAATATTATGATCTGTCACAATCCACTGATCTCTATTCAACCTTAGTGTGTATAAGGGAGTAATGGCTTGAATCAATAATCACTCCCACACAGAATCAACAAATCTATTTTCACATTACCGTCACACGCTCGTACGCATCACCCATGCTTTGATTTATGTCAATAGAGGCATGGCTGCTAGGCATTTTACAGTAATAACACCAAACAGTCACGCTTAAAAATCATACATAACCGCACCTTTTTGCTGCGCTTGATCTTCGTGATTAGAAGGAATTCTTCAAAGAGAAGTAGATAGACCTCATGCAGCTTTGCATTTTCTATGTGCAAAAGAAGAAATAATGTAAGTTCACACCAAACAACCATCCTAAATGCATAAGTTTCACCAATGAGAAAAACTCAGCCATCCGACCTATGAGAATGAGCTTCCCATCGTGCAGAAGACTACGGTGAGACACCAGGTTCTCCAAGGTTACAGATTTTAGCAAGTGCTTCAGATTCTGTGAAGGATCAAACGTGCACAGCCGTTAAATCTCTTTAAATGTGGGCATTTTTAAAGGCACAATATGTAAGATTTTTGGATTAAAATATCCAAAAACGACTAGAACAATGTTATTTTGTAAAATAGATTGTGTTGACTTGAGTACTTGCATTATTTTCCAAATGTTTCCAGCAATGTTTAAATTTTAATTTAAAACAACGCTGCGTTACCCCACAATTTTATTTCGTCAAATAAAGTGACATGTATGAGTAATAATTCAGCACTTGCGGCTGTTTCATTAGAATGAAATAAAATAATGTGAATTTAAGTGATCAAACTTAACTGTAACAAAGTTCAAGGAAGGAGGCAGACGTTAAACGAAATTTTAATCGTAAAATATACAACGAAAGGAGCGGCAGCGACCAACTGCGGCATATAAGAATAATAAAAACAGCAACGTAAAATTTCCAAAGCTCTCTGCCCCGCCCTGCTTCATACCACAATAACGTTAATAAAACTTTTTTGCTCATCCATGAACATGATTTCTGCCCGAATCCTGTCGGATTACTTTCCATCAGCTGTGGAGGAAGACAAAAACTCCCATGATTCCACGCTCATTCACGACATCATCAAGCTACGCCTTTGTTATTGTTTTAAACAAGCGACCTCTAGCAGCGAAACTTACATACTGTGCCTTTAAGTATAACGTGTGTATATGGAGACAGATTTTGACAGACCTCAGGAACATGCGCCCTCTTGTCTCGCTCCCACACAGGAAGCCACACTAGAGATTCCTTCAGCTGCTTCACTTTCTGGTAGTTGTCCAACCACTTTACTTTTCCTTCAAGATCATCTGTACAGAGACAGAAAGAGAAAGAGATTTGGGTGGGTAACTTATTGTCTCATCAGCCCACACAAAGGTGGTTGGCTTTGAAAGGTTCAGTGCATTAATCCACACCTCCCCAAACAAACATTACTGCTTTTATACAACCACAGATCCTGTTTTTGTTTGTTCAGTTGGAGATGATTGACTTTATTTAAATTCTAGATTCTTCCCATTGCATTCCAAGTGAAGGCTCTCTCATCAACAATGACGAAGGTTCATGTTGTTTGAACCCCACACCCATCAGACAACTGAAAGTCACCAGGAAGAGTTGAACACACACCCTTATATTGGCTAAACTGTGTCATTATGTGTGTTGAAATGAGCTGCTCCCATCTTGGGACGTTGTTGTACAGAAGATTAACCTATTATTCATTTCATGCTTGTCTAGCCATAAATCAGTCCTGAAGCAGGTCAACAAGACAAATGCAATCATTATCATAACAACAAACATCTAGAGAATATTACTGAAAGGTAATTGCGACTTTTTAACTCACAATTCAGACTGTTTTCTCCCAATTGCAAGTTTATATTTCACAATTCTGAGAAAAGTCAGAATAGTGAGTTATAAACTCACAAATATGAGTCATAAAATACGAAATACGAGATATAAACGTACAATTCTGAGAAAAATCAGAATTGTGAGATATAAACTCACAATTGCAAGAAAAAAAGTCAGAATTGTGAGATATAAACTCACAATTGCGAGAAAAAAGTCAGAATTGTGAGATATAAACACAATTGTGAGAAAAAAAGTCAGAATTGTGAGATATAAACTCACAATTGCAAGAAAAAAAGTCAGAATTGTGAGATATAAACTCACAATTGCAAGAAAAGTGAGAAAATTATGAGATAAAAAATTGCAATTACCTTTTTTTATTGATTGACAGAAACAAGCTTCCATAAATTTTACTGCATTTTTATGTTGAAAGTGAAATACATATATCATCACACATAGTCAGTTAGTGGGTTATTTGTTTCAAAATAAGAAAAAAATGTTTTGTCTTTTAAAATGACTAAATATAGGACCAGACTTTGTTGTGTGTCAACAGCAAAATCTTGTATCTCTACCACATGGTCATTACCATCATAACGGCATTTTTGATTAACAAGTTTGTCTTAGTAAATTATACATTTAAATAAATCTATTTTATATAAACAAAAATATATTATATATATATACTTTTTAAAATAATAATAAAAAAAACATTAAAATACAAATATTTTAACAGATGGAAGGGCAAACATGAATGCATGTAAACACAGAGTGTGTATTTATCTCATTTCCTTATCAAAACAGGGTACTTGAAAAAAAAGTTAAAAGATAACTGCGCATATCAGGTTTTCATGACTAACTAAAACATGGCAGCTGTGTCTTTCACACTGATTTTGCAGCTGTCACTCTGCATATCTTTTCTCACAGCGGCTGTCACAACAAACCTCACAAACATCTTCTCTATGAAAACAGGAAAAGTCACCTTTCACAGCTTCTAATTCCTGGCTTGACAAGAGCGTTTTACACAAACCAGATCAAAGCATCTGCATATGAGGAACAAGGAAAACTAATTTTTTTTTCTCCCACATACAGTAAGTATTGCTTTAAAAAAATATATATTTTTGATGTTTTTATTTTTTTGGTTCGGGTTGATAATGGATATTTAATAATGCATGCTAACTTCCTTTGCGGTCATCTTAAATGTTCACACATTTTCTTCCTGTAGTACATTATAATTTTGTGATGGCTACATTTATTCAGACAAAATAGTACAACATTTAAATATCACTAATTTAACAACTTCTACAAGTAATATTTAGTAAATCTCAAAATTAATATAAATTTTTCACGTAACTAAATTCACTTTTATTCACTTAATTTCAGCATTTAAAACAATTTATTTTAGTTCTAAGCGTTTTATTTTTAAATTATTTAGACAAAATAGTATTACTTTTTTTAATATCCGCCATTTATCAGTTATCAGCCATAACATGAAAATAATTTTCAGCTTATTGGTATTGGCATGAATTTTCATATCATGCATCCGTACTTTGAACTGTCACATTAATACCACTGACTTACAGATGGCTCTGTCAACAAGATCCACGATGCTCTGTATGGTGTTCTCCTCGGCCTCGGAGCAACTCCTCTTCCCAATGTTCTTCAACAGCAGAGGGTACCGTGTAAACCTCTGCAGAGGAATCACCAGAAGATCCTTCAACTGCAGTCTGCGGCACTGCTCGTTACGTTCACACCACTGGATGAGAGAAAGAGTGAAGGATGGGAAGAAAGATGTAGTATTAAAGTGCCCCTATTATGTCGTTTTTTTAAGGCTCCTAATTTTGTTTTGGAGGTCTCCTACAATAGGCTTGCATGCATCCAAGGTAAAATAACATTTTATTTTTCTCATAATATTTCTCACAATGTCTGAAACGTTTCAATAAAGGATTCGGTCTCTCCGATGATTTCATGAGATAGATAAGATCGATTACATGAGACATGACACATTTCTGTAAGTTGTACTGTATCTTTCAACATACCTTCTAATGTTCATTCGTGTTTATTTTCTTTTAACTAGTACACTGTAAAAAAAGGTTGCTGCATTCAATTTTTAAGTACAATCAATTTGGATGTTTAAAGGGGTGGTTGATTATGATTTCACTTTTCTAACTTTAGTTAGTGTGTAATGTTGCTGTTTGAGCATAAACAACATCTGCAAAGTTGCAATGCTCAAAGTTCAAAGCAAAGGGAGATATTTGCTTTTAAAGAAATCACTTTTTAAGGACTACAACAAACGGCTGGTTGGGACTACACGACATTCCTCCGGGGTTAGTGACATCACCAACCCTACAATTTACATAAACTCCGCCCACGGAACACGATTTATAGATTATCAAGACAGAATATGCTAATCAATGACTAGAAGATAACTACACATAAGCTACATAAATTCATCAACTAGCCATTCAGAAATGTCTACATGTTGTCACTTCTTCATGAGTCTCTCCATCATTGTCTGACTCCGGTTTGAACATAAAAGGCTAAAAAGTTTTTGAAATTTTCAGTGCATGTCTGTGTGAGTGCAAGCTGTTGAAGCTCCGCCCTCTGTGCCGCGAGCAGCAGCTCATTTGCATTTAAAGGAACAGACACAAAATGGTGTGTTTTTGCTCACCCTCAAAAATTGACAATTTTAAAATGCTATATAAAAATATCTGTGGGGTATTTTGAGCTAAAACTTCACATACACACTCTGGGGACATCAGAGATTTATTCTACATCTTGTGAAAATGGCATTATACCACCCCTTTAAGTTATTTCAAATTAAATTGCATTAAACTGACTTAAAAAAAAGGAGTTGAATCTTGTATTACTTATAAAAAAAGTTGAAAATTGCTGGACTTATTTTGATAAGTTAAAGCAATGTAAAAATGTGTTGTTATAACTTATTGATCAGATAATTTGTTACAGTGTAATAAAGAGGAACACAGATGCCACTTGAACTGAGGCGCTACAATGATCGGTCACGTTACATTAAAGAGTGCCGAAACGTTATTTAATGTTTGAATTTCAAAATAAAAGTGACAGAATTTGAAAGCTTAGACTTTGTTTCAAATCAAAAGTAACTTGCTCTGTCTTGTCTTTCTGTGTCAGTGTCCTCTTTGCGTCACGATTTTTCAATGCGTTAGAAAATGGATGTGTGGCGTGAGAGAGCGAGAACAGTGTCAATTGCGTGAAAGCTGGCAGCCCTGAGTAGATGTTGTTGTCAGGCAAACGTACTGTAGGTTCATGCAGGAAGTAAGACTGGAATTATTGATGACACGATTCAGGCAGATTATAATCGATTCTTAATTTGGGAAATAATGGCTGCATACGAAAACTTGGGGAATGACTTTGCAGGCAGCGTTTGCGCAAGAAGGTACCATACGAAACTGATTTCAGACAGACTACTGAGGCAGCGTAACAGTTTAATGATCTACAGCAAAATAGCGTGCAAGCTAACATTGGATTCAGACGTGCCTTGATGCCTTCCTACCCTGAAATAGAGCATTTTTAAGTTTTCGGATGCAGCCAATGACTCTGCCTGTCGTGCACTTTGATCTTTGAAATTTTGAAGACCTTTAACATTCATAAACAGCTATATTAAACATTACATAAAAGGTCATATCTAAAAAAGCACACTAGTGGCACATTTTTGATAATACTGTAGCCTACTTCTTGACATGAATGTAATACTGACAAATCAGATCCCCTGTGTGCAAGTGGAAAAGCAAGAAGCAACAGGCCAAAACTGATGTGGAGACAGCTGATGGTGTAAGAGAGGGAAAGTAGCAGAGTCAACAGTTTTTCAATGTTCAATGTTCCTGCGTGAGAAGCAACGGTCCCTGACAACTACCCTGCAGTGGCCTGAACCTCGTGTGGGAACATTTGCCCTGTTCCCTAGATCTTGTCAGTACAATGAGACCAAGCCCTGATTTACCATATCAAATCTTGCCTGCCACGGTTACCTTCACGAAAGAGCCAAAGTCCTCCCTGAGCTTCAGGCTGTCCAGATAAAAGATGGCCGTACTGTAATTCAGGCAGTATTTCTGTAGACAATGGCAAATGCTCTCACCAAACGCCTGTAAAGTCAACAGTCAATAAGGGAGAGTGATCAGAAGAGAACAACAGATAAAAACTTCTGTTATCTTTTAGCAAACGGAACAAAAGATTAGCGGTGTTCAGTTTTTTTGTTTTCTAAAACAATCGTTTGCTTAATGTCTAACATAATAATACATTATGTAAGCACAACATTGCTAAGGGGTTGGATCTCATGTTTGCATTTGAGCAGTTATACATTATGTCTAAAGGTCACTGACCGTTTCTTTCCATTTCTGTGAGCATTTTTTATTTTAGATTGTAGGAGTTATTTTGTATGTAAAGACTTTTACATTGTTAAAGATTTCGGTCACACTTTAGTTTAGGGTCCAATTATCACTATTAACTAGTTGCTTATTAGCATGCACATTCCAAGGATATTGGCTGTTTATTAGTACTTATAAAGCACATATTAATGCCTGGTTCTGCATGACCATTTCTACATCCCTTAACCCTACCCCATACCTAAACTACATTACTAACCTTTAATAAGCAGTAATTAGGAGTTTATTGAGGCAAATGTCATAGTTAATAGTTAGTCACTAGTGAGAAAAGGACTCTAAACTAAAGTGTGATCAAGATTTCTACTTCAAATACATGCTGTTCTTTAGAACTTTAAATTTATCAAAAAATCCACAAAAATATCAGCATATTAGAATGATTTCTGAAGGATCATGTGACACTGATATATATTTCACACTATATATATATGGCCTTGGCCTTTGGAATTAAAATAGCCCCACATCATCACATAGCCTTCACCATACCTAGAGATTGGCATGATTTTATTTCAGTTAGCCTAAAAGCTAGTTTGATTTGCATTGAGAGATGATCTTATGGAAAGTACCCCATGCCAATCTCTAGGTATGGTGAAGGCTATGTGATGATGTGGGGCTATTTTAATTCCAAAGGCCAAGGGAACTTTATCAGGATGCATAGTATCCTAAAAAAAAATTAAAAAAAATACTTAAAAATAAAAATCTGCCTGCCTCTATGGGAATTTAACATAGGGGTGTACTCACTTATGCACCATGTATTTTAAGGAAGAACATTTATTTATTTACGATACATTATTCATTCACAAAGAAAAATGGTGTCCTTAAAGGTTGGATTTTCCCTAATTTTTTAAATTAAGGCATTAAGTTCAATTTCCAAAATATGATTTTTTATTCCTCTTTTTAGTCAACTTTAGCATGGGTGTATTCACTTATGCATTGCACTGTATATATATCAACCTATGGTATCCTACCTTTCTAAGGAGTTCATGCAGAGATTGAGTACTATTGTTGTCTGGACTGGCCCACATTTCCTTAATGACACGCAAGAGACTTGTAAGGAAGCCGAAGCTAACCTGAAATATAGTAAGAAACAAAAGAGAGCTAAGAACAATATTTTATATTATAAACCAGACTAGTCACAAAACTGCAGTTGTTAAATTTCCTGTTACAATTTTACACCAAACTCATTGAAGTCTTACCAAACAGAGCTCATTGAGATTTGCAAAGAGCCTCCAGGAGTCAATGTCCAGTAGACAATCTCTCATCTGCAGGTCTGTTAGTGTGGTCAGAAACACCTATATGCAGAACAAAGGCAAGCACATTTAAGCTCTATTCCAACAGAGTGACGAAATGGCTGGTTGGCACTAGACTATTTGTGTTAGCTTGTAGTTCACTGGTAAATTTCAGTTACTGTAACCATGCAATATAAAGTACGATAAAAACTGTATTTGTCTCTTTCACTGGAGGACATGCCATTCCATAATACTGAAGGCATCATGTCCACACCTCTTTTAAAACCATAAGCTGATCAAGGAAGTAGACACATTCACTGGTGAAAAGCTCCCAAATGGCCTCCTGTTTTCGGTAGGTTTTTGGATTCTCTGCTGCTTCCAGTTCAGAGCGACTGCTCAAAAAGTCGTCTAAAGACATATCCTGAAAGAAGAGAGAGAAATTTGACTCCTTAAGGTAAGACACCACAGGCAAAAAATATTTTCCATGAAGAAATAAAGATATAGAAATAAAGTTATATCTCAAAATTCTCAGAAAAAAGAATTGTGAGATAAAAAGTCAATATTGTCTTTATTTTTTTTTATTCAGCTGCAGAAAAAAGCCTCCATAATTTTCTGATTTATGGAGTGATAAAAAGAGAACTCATAACATTTTTACACATGGGTGTCTTGACTTAATAATAACAAAAACTGGACTTCTAAGGTGCCATGCATAAAAACGAAGGTGCTCTAAAGCTCATCTCAGGTGGTCAAAATCAACTGATTTTTTACCTTAAATGTCTGAAAGTCTGTGTCTCTCCATTCCTGGACCTGAACGCCAGCCAGACACTTGTCAATGTCGGCTACGCTGCAAGTCTTTCCTTTTGTCTGTTGGAAAACACAACTCACATTTACTCAACATCACACTGCCCGGCCCTCAACAGGTCTCTTTGTGTTTGAGCACAAACTGTGGAGCAGATTAGATAGCAGGACATGTTCGAGCTCTGTTAGACAGGCCCGTTTTGTTGTTGTTTACTGTTAATTGAATTGATTGGGTGGAAGGTGTGCATGCATTCAAATCTGATGTAGCTCAAAATGGGTCAGTGAACACTATGTGCTAGACATCATCCGAATGACACGAAGCATCTGAAAAATTACAATAGAGTATCTGCAGATGGCCACAGAACTGGCATTAGATCAAAACTTCATGGGAGAGATTATTGAAACGTTAAAATACGGGAACTTACTGTGCTACGCCTCAAGAAGGGCCACTTTGATTTCTTAGTGTCTGTAAAAAATGCAATAATAAAATGCTGGTAACACTTTACAATAAGGTTCATTAGTTAACATCCGTTAATGTATTAACTAACATGAACTAACAATGAGCAATACATTTGATACTGTATTTATTAATCTTTGTTAATGTTAGTTAATAAAAATACAGCTGTTCATTGTTTGTTTGTTACTTCACAGTGCATTAACTAAAGTTAACAAATACAACCTTTGATTTTAATAATGTATCAGTACATAACTAAGATTAATAAATGATGTATAAGTATTGTTCATTCTTAGTTCATGTTAACTAAGGTAGTTAACAAATGAACCTTATTGTAAAGTGTTACCAAAATGCTTAACTTTATACAGAGCAAAACATTCAAGTATTGCAATTTGGAGAATGTGCTATAAAGCTACTTATTCTTTCTTTAAGATTTAATTCTGTGAGTGTCAATATAGGTTAGTAAATGTTAGCAATACATATCAAACCCTGAGTCATGACATTGACTGAGGCATGACTAACCTGAATAGGCTGATTTATTTAAAATATCAGCAGCGCCATTGGACACAAACAAATCTCCAGGAGAAACATCCAATCCAGGAAGACTCACAACCACGGAGCTCCGCCTCCTCTCCTGCAGCCTGAGAAAAACCAAACCAGAAGAGAACAGGTGAGTTCGGAGAACATTCCAGCCCCTGAGGCAGCCAGTCTTTCAAAGTAGAAGTATGCATGATGGATGTGTACTGAAATAATGTTGGTTAACCACAGAGCATCACCTTCAACATTTATTTGCTTTGCATTTGTATAACGACACTTTCTACAAGTTCACCACGAGCTTAGAGGGTAGATTTGCATGTGAAATGCAATTCCGCCAAATTAATTTAACCTCAATCCAGTCCAGAATAGCACAATAGCTCCTTAGACCTCGGAAAACAATTATTTCACTAAATTAATCTGAGAAGGTTTGATAAACCTTGGCCAATGCGCTGTAGTAATCTCTTTATGCAGAGCCAAGCCGTGCTAAACTTGAAATTTCAAACCAGATTTGCTTTAGCAGGAAATCAAAGAATTCCATGTTCACATTTCTAACATGCCTTGCTAGTATTAGGTGGCCGGAGCTGCGTTTGCAAAGACGACTAACGAAACCATTCCATCTAACAGCTGTACCTGCACACCACTGCATGGATTTATAGGTCTGTCAACGGACAACTGAGCAGTGGGATATATCAGAAGATACAGATTATTATATTCACTGGTTGAGAACAAAGAGCAGCAGCAAGGGAGGGAAGTCAGCACCCTGATTTTTAGCCTGCAGCAGTAGGAGCGAAGTCATTATTAATCAAATCAAATGATTTTTTTTTTTTTTGTTGAGAAAACAAACAAGTAATAAGCTCATTTATATGGTGGACTGCAAACAATGTAGAGAAGGACACATTTCTGCTCTTGTGCAGTTCCCTATACCGTTAAATCATCATTATAGTTTATAATCACTATATTATATTAAACATGAATATAGTTCCGTACAGTGAATTTCTGTTTTTTTCTGCTCTGCTTCAGTTTCCCTGTCACATTTTGACATACAATCCTAAGGGCTTTTAGGCAGTGCTATGACTGTTTTCACACACAACTCGATAGTCTGGTTTTTGTTTGAGTCACTCTCAGCTTTGTGCCTATCCATCTGTACAGAGACTCAATGATGTGGTGTGTGTCAATAAACAGTTTACAGGGGCTTACTTACATCTTAAAATGCAGGTATGGGGGAGCAATAAGAGCTTGGAAGTAAGAGAAAATCATACCTTCCATTCATGAAATAAAAATCTGTTTTACTACAACATTAAAGTAAAAAACAAAGGTTGATCAAGGCAAACTATGACTGTAGGCTTTACAAATCTTTAACTGAAATGTGAAGGCCTAGAAATGTGAAAGTCAGACAGAGGGATATGGATGGATGGATGGATGGATGGATGGATGGATGGATGGATGGATGGATGGATGGATGGATGGATGGATGGATGGATGGATGGATGGATGGATGGATGGATGGATGGATGTCCATTGCTTGAGTTTGCCAAACCAACATAACAAGAACCCCAACTGAAGAACTGAATACAATAACAACTGCAGATACTATATCAGTCTTTCCGTGTTCATCACAGTGAATCTGGGATCATATACCAATAAACACTTGACTCATATAAAGTTGCTATGAGATATGAATTCTTCAGCATTATAAAATGAACAACACCCATTTCCACGGTCCCTGGCACAATGAACCCATCAAATACTTCCTTTTTAACTTTATACTTTGTTAAAACCCCTTAAAAAAAACCCTATGTGTTCACTTTTTACACTTCCAACTTCTCCTTTGCAAGTGCAAACAGAAACACAGGTGCCGGTACATTGAACCCTACCAGTAAAAAGTCACTCATTGCATCTCCTTTTTACCGACATTAAAAACAGGTCACTGCTAATGGCTTGTTATCTAGAGGCAATCCTAGAATGAAGCAGCCCTCTATGCCAACTATCCCTGCCCCAGCACGACCACAAAGAAGGGAGCATTGTCCTCGCACCTCCACGGAATAAAGATGCCCCCTTAACATAACTGTCCCGTCCAATCGCCGTCCAGGGATGAGCACTGCAATCAGACGGTGCCATACTGTAATTAAGGCCACAATAGCTGCCTAATTATCCACCGCTGAAAAGACGACCGTGGCCCAAGCAGAGTGGGCCCTACAGGGGGAAAAGCGTCACTAATGAGAGTTTGTCTGGCCCGTACAGGGCCGAATGATCTAACTCTAATAACTCTCCATTAAAAGTTCATGTGCAGCTAACAAAGCGGCAATACAATGAACAAAGAACTTCCCTCTATCCCAACACCCCCTGCGCCAGCATGGTGGCGCTCTACTGAAAAAGTGTCCTGCTTTAGCCTCATTACCCCAAACGGTGTGTTTCCACACAAACAAATTCCTGGATTAATGAAACAACTTTTCAAATGAGAGATGTTGAGCAACAAGTATCGGCCGGGTAGTTTAAGTGAACAAGAAAATGCTGGTTTGACACAGAACAAAGTGACCATACACACTAAGGGCAAAATTACGGTTCACATGCAAATATGACTCGGGTGGGGACGGTTTATGCAAAACATTAGATAGAAACAGCTCACCTACCTTTTATGACAGGGATCCTTGACCTGTAATCAAAAGCAGATAAAATAAAACGTGAGCAAAGTACTTTAAGAAGAAAAAAACACTATGCATAATATCAATTTCAAAGGATCTCATCACACAACTGGTGCGGGTTAAAGAACCCTAAAGTTCTCACATCTACAGATATCTCACTCCATTGTGGAAATGCTTGGATGAATGTGTGAGAGGAGTGAATGGGGCTTTCCTTTTATACTTTTGATTCTTCACTGACCCTTCCATTATTTGGTGATTGCTGAATGCGCTGAATGGAGCTTCATCAGAGGAGAGGTCTGTCAGGCATGAAACTACTGATTCAATTGCTGTCAAAAGCTCTTATTGTGAACTACTACCTCAGGAGGTCGAAGAGGAATGAGACAAGAGACAAGAGGCTTTCTTTGATAAGAGCGGAAAGACTCTTACAAGCATGAAAAAAAGACTGTTTCATCACATATCATATGAAACTTATTATCATCAATTTAGAAAAGGATAAAGTACAGCCAGAAAATCAAATAAACACTGACAGGGTGATCAGGCCCAGGGTTATTATCATTAACTAAAACTAAGCCTATTAAAAACATTGTTAATTGAAATAAAGCTAAAAAATGTATGAAAATCTAAATGAAAAAAACCTAAACAAAAATGAGAAGTAACTGAAATAAGTTTAAGTTGATGCACTAAAACTACTAAAACTTATACAAAACTAAACAAAAATATTAAATAAAAGCTCATTTAAAATATTACTGAAATCATCGACACCTATATTTTTTACACTGTTACTTAGCAAATAAATACATTTGAGATTAAATAAGTATATAATTGATCATTTTACCTTTATATTACCTTAATGATTTTGCTAAAAAACTAAACAAATGGCCCTAAAACACTGACTGCAACAATAATACAGTAATACCAAGCATGAAAGTTACAGTGTTTTTTACCTGAATAAGCAGTCTGATATACAGAGATGTTATGGACGATGGGAAATATTAGGAAATATCAGAACACTAGCGCTATTGATCAGAAGTAAGTATTCTAGAGTGCCATGTTTCAGTTAAGTCTCTCATATTTACTGTTTAGATATATAGGGTTAGGAATTTTAAAGACATATACCTGCTCATTGTCATCGGTGGAGCTCTCACTGTCATCAGAAACAGGCTCTTTTGAATCACGAGACTCTTTGCTCTTGCAAATGACACCATTGTCAAGGGTCTTTGATCTGTGTGATCTGATTTTCCCATGAATCATTGAAGATTCAAAGTTCCCACTCTCTCCATCCAACTGAACAGCCAGTGGAGATGACTGCCGGAAAAATTGAGAAAGGGGACTCGTCGGAGTGGGAGACTCCACAGGACTGTCTAACTTGCTTGGTTCTCGGTAGGAGATTCTTGTACTCCTCATTCTCCTCAGAGTTGGGGACGTGGAGATGCGGGCTGGGGCTTGTCTATCAAACTGGAATAAATGTGCGGGCACGCCGTCAGACTCCGTGAGGGAACCATACCTCAGTCTGGACGACGTCCTTCCTAAATCTATTCGCATCATGAAAGGACTAGCCGTTTGTGTGTCTTTGTCCTCGCTTTGCACACATTGGGTTTGAGTCTGTGCATCCGTCCCTTTTACCGTTATCCTCGCATGCCAGTCTATACAACTCCAGTCCAAAGTTTTATCCGCTTCCTTCCCGTTTTCGCTTATAAAAGCATAATTCAACTCAGTCATTTTGAGTAATCCAGCATTATATCCCACAACAGAAGACTGATTAAGAATCAGATGCAGGTTTGGCTTAAGTCATTCCCACAAAAATGTATCCAATCCTTAAACCCATGTCTCTGGAGCTTCTGAAAAGCAAGAAAGGATTAGAAAAGCCACCCACTATTTTTATTGCAACTCTTGTAGAACTAGCCATGTACCCATTTAATCCCCAAAAAATGTTTAAATAAATTCAAGAAAACCTGCAGTTTCATTTGTAGTTTATAACTGTGTATAATACATCAACAACTCTTTTTAGAACCTTCAAACTCTACAAAATAATTTTTGGTCACAAATGGGATTAAATGGTTTAATCTGCATTCACCAATACTTATGAAGTTAAGCGCCCAGACATTGAAAGCCCCTATAAACATTATGCAATTTTCAAGCAAACACTTCAGGAGGATTAATTTTTTTTTTTTTACCACATTCTCAATAGTCTGTAGTTTATCATATAGCATGTTTAAAGTGATAATCCTTATGTTGTAATAGCCATCATATTGTCCATCAAGTCCATCATATATATCGTAGCCTATATACTTGTATTTATTTATATATATGCTGTATGTTCACTTTCTAACTTTTAACTCTTATCTTATATCTGTGATTTTATCTCTGTATTCTTCTGTGGAGCCTGCAGAAACTGGGTCATTACATGACATGAGGGCCTTTTGTGATTTTTGAAAGTATATTTAATTTAAATTCATTAAATATATATACTAAATTAGCTGTAAAACTATCAACCCTGTCAGTTTTTTAATGTTGCTGATTGCACAATTGGTTTTGTAATATGAAATATGTTATTTTCTGATACAATTATATATATATATATATATATATATATATATATATATATATATATATATATATATATATTAGAATTACAGCTAATTTAGTCATTACCAAATATCCATCAAATATCCAGTTTTTCCAATAATCAATTGTTTATACAAAAATGATGGTTTAAGGGGGTGACTATATAAGAAATCAAACAGAATGTAGGAGAAAGTGATCAAAAAAGATATATAACATTTTAGTAAGGATGGGTTATGACGGTAACCTTGAACACACAACACACAAAGAAACCTATACTGTAGCCTACTTTTGCTGTTGTTGGTGGTGTGTTAGGAAATATCATGCGTGGTCATTGTTTACATGCGAGAAACAAAAAGGCACCTTTTATGAGGAATGACCCAAATACATTTCCAACATTAGCCTACATTTAATAACTACTGCATGCGTTATCATTGTGTACTTGATAAAGAAACTTTACTTGAACCGTACATCACTGTGACAGAGCAGCGTGGGAAAAGGCACCTGATCCTGCTCTGGCAACTAGTGTAGGTTTACAGGGATGGTGCTAATATTAAAATAAACCACAGTAAAAGGCATGATGTTGTATAATGTACTCATATAAAAAACAGACAGTAAAATACCTTAGCTTAGTTCTTTGTTTCTGTAAACAAGAAACAAAGAACTAAACGTTTATTGTTGCGGACGAATCGCAGATGTATCTTTTCAGACAATGAAAAAAAGTTAAAGGTTATTTGATAACTATAAGTGTCGATTATTATTTATGTCTGTGCCACTTACCGCTTAGTTGTTCCCGGGTAATCTGCGAATCGGGCAGCTGAAGGGAAAAGAGTTGGACCAAATATACACAAGTCTCTGCTACAGTTTCAAACCGGCTATTTATCCTCAAAAACGTACACGCAACAACAGAATCCTGCTCCGTTTAAAGTAAAATAAGCGTATGATAAAATACTGCATGCAATGGCTCTGAGGCACCGCAGCTTTTGTGTGAGGGAGGTTTTCTCTGCTGCTTTGTCGCCTAAGGTCAATGGAGGTGGAGCATAGCTGTATTGTGTTGATATGTGTGTGTGTGTGTGCGGTGTAATCTCGTACTGCGTGTGTTCATGACCTCGTGTTTCTTTAGACAGATAGGTAAGTAAGTAAATGACAGGTACCGAGCATCCAGGTTAGATGTCGTAGACGTAGTCAGTCACACATGAGCTTTAACCTCATGGAAACTGTGAGCAAATGTCAAGCATCTTAGTTTTCCTTCCAGTGACCACGTGATAGGGTTGATGCTGAGATCAGCCAGGTTGTTATTCTCAACCTTTATTTATTTATTTATTTATTGGACGGTGTTATTATTGTCATTGACAAATTAGGATGACTGATATTATAAATTGTAAAATCTAGTTTCAAAAAACATACCAAGCTGTTAGAAATGTCCTTGTAATTCATGATGGTTTATGTTTTGAAAAAACTATTATCTAAAAGGTTGATTCGTTAATTATTTAAATATTAATTCAGTAGCCTACTTAAAAAGTTGATCGTAGAAGAGTTGTATTCAAGTCAGTATTTGTATGAATGTCATTTTTTTTTCTTCTTGTTTTTAAGAACTTCATAGAATTCACAGAATTCTAAGTAGGCCTATTGATAAAGGTAATGAAAAAAGATATTTGTCAGTAAAGAACCCAGCTATATAATTTATTAAATACAATTACACCACATTTACTTGAAAATATGGGAAATTTCAGTCATTAGTATCATCTCTCTCATCTAGGTCACAATTCAAAGTTCCACACGTTTTTTTTACATTACATTATGTGGCTGTGGAGTTGTATTAATTGGATTATAAAACCAAAATTCAGCAAAAACCAAGAAAACGTGACCATGTGGCTTTATTTTGTTTATTTCATCCCAAATGACACTAGATGGCAGTGCAGGCGAGTTTAACAACCTGAGGTCGGGCGAATTAATGTTCAAGAGATCTAGATCGAGCATACAATGTAAGCTATAAGGTATTATGCTATTACAGTATATAGAAACATATAATATATAAATATTTAAAAAAATCTCATAATGGAAACATTTTGTCATCTATTCACTTTGTTCAACAAATTACACCTGCATAAATATTAAATAGAACCATCAGGCCCAATCATAAATATTATTTTACTGAATGTCTGATAAGCACACAGTGGGTGCTGTGATTATGCAAACATGGCCTATAGATTATTCAAAGAAACTCCTTTAAATAGGTTACAAAGCTATCTCATTTAATATATTCAGAAGTATTTTACCAATATTCATTTGCTATATCTGGTAAGGAACTTTTTTTTTTTTTTTTTAAATAGCACGAAAAGGCGTCAAATAAAAAAATAAAAAAATAAAAAAAAAAAAAAAAAACATCTCAATTTACTGTTTAATGGCAAGTAATATTATGATAAATAATGCCTTTTCATTCATCTACCGATATTATATTAAATATGAAATGCTCTAATAGGCTTTTTCGCGAATACATAAGCATTACGGAATTATTTGAAGTTATTAATAAAATGAAAAAGTTTGAGGAGAAACTTTAATAATTTTGCACCTCCTCACCGACACAATGCATGCACGACTGCACAAACACACAAGTTGCATTCTCACTTTTTGTTAGTGAGAGTTGCATTGTGCATACCACAGCAAAAGACAGCATCACTTCCTTGATTTCACGGGACAGAGGGTGAGTCTCCTCCCACTCGAGTGGCATATTGGTGAGAAAAAGCCTCGTTTGTTTCACAGGAAGAAGTTGAAAACATGAAGAAACGCGACAGTTAGAGGAATCAAAACTCAAAAGTCGCATCTCTTCTCTGGGCGGCTGGATTAAAATGTGTTACTGTCAAAGCGCAGGAACAAGTGGATTGAGACATTGAGTCGACTGGACACAACGCGCTGGATCAGAGTAAAGTATCAGAAAATCTTCTGAAACATTTGCAGATATGTCGGAACACAGGTCCAGTTTCCTTCACATTGGGGATATCGTGTCTCTGTACGCGGAGGGAACTGTCAATGGATTTATCAGTACTTTAGGGTAAGTTGCCTCCCAATGATTATTATATATATAATATATAAAAATGACTAAACATGGCAGTTATACATTTTATTCAGATATAGCTACTGGTGTGATTATGTTGCCCAAATATGCAATAGTAAAATATTAAAAACATCCAATACAATTTGAAAGATATTTCAGATGTCAAATGAAGTTTGTTTAGTGGAAGTAGGAAGTGATTTGAGTACACACTGAAGGCCAGAGGTGCATTTACAGCATTGCTTCAAAGGCAATAATGCAAATCATGAACAGGAATGCAAAGTTCGCTGTTAGTTTACACACCAATACTAATACAACTAGCTATGTTGGCCTTTTTTTGCTCATTTTTTAATTTAAAAATCCCATTTTACACTTGGGAAAATGATCAGCACATTTGAGAGAAATATCATTGCAGTTATACACACAACATCCATGAAGACTCCAGGCATATCTTTCTTCTAGAAAAATCTGTTTTATTCTACATGGAGCGGGTCACCACCTCATGGGTGCCGCCATTTTTCATATCACGTGACCTGCTGTCATGCAATTGGCCGACTAATAATCATGATTATAATAATATGTTCACTTTATCGAAACTCTTTCAGTTAGTGCTCTTTACAAAGTATAGCAAATAAAACAATATGACAACAAACACATTATACTGCAGACATGGTGTCTTATCAACATCATACTGTAGTTCAGAGTAAAGATATTAATTAGGATGTGCGCAATTTATCCACCCAGACAGAATTAGTAAGCGTGGATAAAAAATAGTAAATTTAAATCCAAAAACACTGGAACTCTTGGAATGAATAAGACTGTGCTAAATGCAGATATAAACTTTGTGAGTGCACCTTTAATTATTAACGTCGTCAAATTTGATTTGACCGTTTCTGAGACTACACTGCATAAGAAGAATTTCATTCGATTTTCACGTGGTCATGTAGGAACACATCTGCTTGGCGGTTGTGTGGAATCACTTTTGCATTGTTGTGCAGTGACTCATCAAGCAATTAAGGTGCAGAACAAATGACGCTCACTGTGGTCACAATATGTGCAGCTTTTCTTTGCTCAAATATTCATTAATAGATTTTGCAGCATTGCATCAGATGGATTGCAGCAACGGTCACTTCTTTGTCACTTTTCGCAATTCATGACAGAGCTGTTTAGTGGTTTTGGAGTATTAACGTTTGTAAAACTTCATGTGTAGTTTTTCAATTTCCTGCTATGATAGCATATGATTCAAATGTAACCACAGAGGTTTTGTTTGAGAGCATAAATTCTGAAATGCACATAGTTCACACATAGTTGTAGTAATGTGCACTTGCATTGGAAGAGTGACATATGAGCGGACTTTGTGTCAAAGTAAGCTGTCAGACTGCATGTTTCCAGTGTTGTAGTGCATAGTTGACATTCCAGTTTTTGTTAGGTCTTTTGTTGTATTTTTATCCAGTCATATTGCTCCATATTTTGAGACAGGCAGCGTTTGTTGAGGATGGGATATTAACATACTATTCTTACTGTCTCTGCAATTTATGAATACTGTGCACAGTACAGTATGTAGAATTTGTGCATAGACCTCAGATGACCTACTACATCTGCTAAAATGTACAACACAGAACACTGCAATAGAGTGCAACAGTCGGGTTCTAAAAAAATAAAAAATAAATCCCATTAATTTTCTCCATAAAAGGGGAGTTGATTTTTGACTTCTAAACCTTTAAAGACAGACCTAGCACCCACTCCCTCCCATGAAGCACTGCGAATGATTTAGTCAGTGTCTCTAAGCACTCAAACTACTCAAAGGGATAGTTCGCCCTAAAACGATATTCACTCACCCTGGTGTTGTTCTAATGACATGCCTTTCTTTCTTTTTCTGACCACAAAAGTTTTTACATTTTTTAAAAAGGCGTTACAGGTACTTTCTTCTCCGAGGTTAGCATAGTTTTAGTGTTCTTTGCAAAAAGAAAGTTATCAAGTTCACATCTGTCAGCTGTCATTCTGACTGTCATCAGACAAACAGAGTTCTTGTCCGGAGATGTTCAACTCAATGAAGAATGTACATAGATACTTTTTTTTGTTAGGGATGTTCCGATCATAATTTTTGCAGCTGATACCGACTACCGATTTCTTGTCATCATGATCGACCGATATCAACTCATTTAAGCTTTATATTGATATGTAAGATCTATGTTGACTGTCACTGTTAACCCCTTACACCCTGAAGGCATTTACATGATTTCTCATTTGATAGGAAACCTTTAAAATTTTGAAGAAAATAGTACTACTTATGTACTTAACAGACAATCCCAGAAAAAGGTGTTGCAATTTGATTTATTTTGTTATTTATTCATGCTTGACATGATGACTATTAGAAAGTACATATGGCAGGTCATAAAATCAAGTTTGGTTTAGTTTGTGATGATCTTCCAGCAGGCACTGATTTAGAAAGCAGAGGCCCCTGGGCACAAAATCTTGGAGGCCCCCCTCCCCACTCGTAGGCTCGTAGCCCAAACTAACACAGCATCTTAATTTTTAGAAACAGTAAAAGGAAGCTGTGGGTTTTTCTTTACTTTAAAAAAAAAACACTTTCACCAACTCCATTTCTTGTAATGTTAACTGTGACAGCAAAAGACATTTTATCGTATTTTTGCGGTAACTTACTGGCAGCACTATTGCCAGTAAGTTACTGTAAGTTCCCCTTTACAGTAGTTTATCTGTAAATGTGTTTTACGGTTATGATGCCCTTACCGCAATTTAATTTTACAGTATGATGGCCTTACTGCAATTTCATTTTACAGTATGATGCCCTTACCACAAGTTAATTTTACAGTATGATGCCCTTACCACAAGTTAATTTTACAGTAAGATGCCCATACCGCAATTTCATTTTACAGCATTATGCCCTTACTGCGACTTATTTTTATGATGAGAGCAACCCCGACGTGCATCTGCAAAGGGACAGATGGGCCTCGTTTACACTGCAGGTCTTGATTGCCTATATCCGATTTGTTTGACCGCCCGTTTACACGTTCTTTCAATTGTGACCCATATCCGATTCATGTATTTACACTTGACATACTATCTGAAATGCTGCACATGATTAAAGGGGGTTCTTGTACGGATGGACAAACGCGAAATATGCTCAAGACCTGCAGTATAAACGAGGCCTAAGTGAATGAAAACATCCTGCAAAGTTTTAAATCTGAAAGTGCACCGAATATAAAGTTATTTTCTTTCAAAGGAAGAGTCGACAATGAAATGAATCGTTTTTCAAACGAGTCATAAGCCAT
Organism: Abramis brama; assembly: GCF_963993115.1. NCBI lineage: Eukaryota > Metazoa > Chordata > Actinopteri > Cypriniformes > Leuciscidae > Abramis > Abramis brama. The sequence continues at coordinate 32,540,320 of NC_139971.1, forward strand.
TTCGTTGTGACGTCAAGACGAAACATTAGCATATTGCTGACACCAGGGAAAACTTAAAACCCTTCAAACACTACAGCTGATCCCTGTGGATGCTGGATAGCATCATGTTGAGAAGACGCTGTGCTCTACAATGTGACGGTAAAGCCAGTTTTATTTTCACTGCCCAAGAATGAGTATGTGAAGAATCAGTGGTTAAAGTTCATCTTTACCATGATATCATAGCAGTATAATCCTAAACTTTTGCTGTGTTCCCTTTATTTTACTGACGACTGCTTCTCAAATCTCGGAGTTCAATGCAGGATTTGCAAACCGCTTGCTCTTGGAAGATGGAGTTCAAAATACTTCGTTTTGAGTTTTATTTTGTGTAGGTCTCCTGCTAACTGGCTAACTCACGTTATCACTGTCTTACTTAAATACCTATGCTAATCAGTTTGTGGGCCACTATTACCTATAACTGTGTCTATTAATGCAGATTGTCTGTTATTCTCACTACTTTGAGGAAAGATTAAGCATGGAGCAAGATTTGTTTTACCAACGTTTATGTTACATCCGTCATTCACGCTAGAGCTTGGCTAATGTATGCACTGTTATTGATTGTTTCCACGTGTTCACCGCAATAAATTAGAAAAATACTCTGTAAATAAATAAGTAAAATAATCGGTTTGTTTGATGTACATGCACTTGTTAATGCTGATGGTGAGGAATTACAGTTGCAACATCTCATAATGTACCTCAAACTGAGTAATGTATCACTGAGAAACGTCCTGCTCAAGTCGTCCTTGCGATGGAGGAAAGGGTTGAATAACTAGTTCTTCCAGTGTTTCATTATTGGACTCACGTTCGGATTGATATGGTAAAATCGATGTCATCGTTCGTTACTGTGTTTAGTTTACGGTGTAGGAAGCCTCTAGCCTGGAAATCCAGACCTAAATCTAAAAGATTAATGGTCTGGCGTCGACTAATGAAAATCGCCCAGCTCGAGGGGCGGCACCAAGCATGCATTTGAAAATCTCACTGCACGCAATTGGATAACACTACGACCAATCACAACTATAAACCCCATACGCTTAGCTACCAGTGGAGCTAACTCGTAGATTAGACTCTTACCGTATCCGGTCGGCAAAACAGCAAAAACGTCCTTTTTGCAAAGGAACAATTCGAGCGGCGTCTTCTGTTCCTGTTTTAGATAAAAAGCCAAGTCTAAATCGTTCACTGTAGCGGCCAAAGCCGTTTCAAACAACTGGTGTTCATCCATAGCCATCTTGCAATGTTTACTAATGACTTCGACGTCACAGCGCTGTCGTCATCTGTTTAGCTCGCCTCTGGCCCGCCTATATCAGATAACCCGATGTGATTGGTGCAGCTCAGATCGAGGGGCATATTTAATGAGCATCATTACTCGACACCAGAGTAACTCGCTGAGCAAATTCAACTTGTGCTCTCGCGAGAACTCTGGATTACCAGGGTAGGAAGCCTCAGGACACAGCCAAAAAACTGATCTGATCATGATACTTTTTTGTGTGCAAATAAATTATTGTTAACACACATCCACACAAACACGCACACATTAATCATTAATTAATTTTATTTTAATTAAAAAAAAAAAAAAAAAGAGGATGAGGTCACACAGTTAGTGGGGGCTTGGAGGCCCCCGGGCACCGGCCCAATCGGCCCGGTGGTAAATCCGGCCTTGTCTTCCAGCGCTGTTTCAGCTGTGCGCTCCTATACTATGTCACACGGGACATCAAGACCCTGTCAATCCAATCCAAGCGTGCTTCAGCTGTAAAACAGTTTGAGATCCCAGAAGTCCTGTAGCTTTAGCCAAGCAGCATTTCATGTCACTCCGTGAGGATTTTCTCAAGATCTACGCATCATGTTATGTTGTGTGTGATTTTTGTTTGGATCGAGACAAACTGCTCTAAATAATGTTTTGAGATTTACTATGGTTTGCTAATGTTTTGCGAAGTTACAAAGCAGAACGTGACACAAAAACCTGATCTGGAAACTGACTGTTTACATGCGCGTTAGTGGCAACTTTTTACGGTTTACCTCATCAAATTGCGTTTGTAGAGATATGTGTTGGTCGCCATTCACTGCCATTATATGGACGTGCGAGCGGGACAATGTGTTTGACTTAACTTTCTACTGTGATGATTATTCGTTATTTGAGTAAAATGGAACATTATTTGATCAGACTGCCAAAAGACATGTTTTACAAACTAAACAAACTACTGTTTTTCTGTTTGCATATCGCCAATTGTTTTTCAAACTATTTTGCAAACTTGGCAGTTGTATAAACTGCAGTATTCAATAGTATACTTGTACTCCATGCCGAACATAGCCAAAGCCTTTCTTCTGAATCTGATCCTAAACAAGGCGATTTTGGATTATTTCCCAGGCTGTCATGGGTTTGTAGAGATATAATGGAAGTTGTTAAATAGACTTAAATTAGAAAGGCTTGTCTAAGGACTCGTTGTGATGTACTGGAAACCTAGAGGAAATACTGATAAGAGGCTTCATTGGTTGAAATTCTACATAATAAACATTTATGACCATAATTTGAAAGTAGTTTGGTTAAAAGCACAATAATATGGGTGGTTTAGTTCTGTATACTGTATCAGTTCAAGGTTGTAAAAGCAAATGTAGTTGATTTTAGTCTCAATTTCTTACATACTAAATACACACAGCTTCTCTTTTAAGTAAAAGAATAGGATTTGTTATAACATGCTTCACTTGTAGCAAGCTAAGAATGATCATTTTGCTTAGACAAGGTCTAACTCATTCACTCATGTCATCAAGTAATGGAGCTATAATTAGCATGTTTGAACACTGCCGGTCAGGCTTGCATTTGGTTCATGTTTAACTTGCTGTACTTTGTTGTGTCTTTTGAAGATTGCTGGCTGTCAAACAGTTTTAAAGAGAACAAGAAGCACTCTGTTACTCATTTATGAGCATGTAAAAATAGACCGTTAGCACCTTTCCTGTTTTCTACCCCCCTTTTTATAACACATCCTATTAATGTACTTAATGTCTTTGTTTAATACACCTATACAGATACACAGGAAGATGAGGAAGTGTGCAGGCAAAGCCAATAAAACAATTAGTCACTATAAAAATATCCATTTGCAGGCAGCACTTATTTGGCTTAGTCATCATTTGGTGGAGTGGCTCTTTCTGTGGTGGCTTGGTAGCTCTGTGGTTGTTGATTTTATTTTATTTTTTTAAATATATAATTATTAATTATAAGGGATTGTTATTAAATGCAGACATACCTAAAGGTTAATGTGAGGATAGACAGATTTTAATAAAGCATTTTTGATAAATTGCATAAAATTCCTCATATTTCCCTCTGAGGTTTTTCATAATCCTTATTAGAGGTGCACTCTTAAGAAAAATGGTTCTAAACATTTTTTTCTTCTGCTTGTAACAATATAACCCTTCTTGGTGCTAAATGGAGCCCTTTTTAGAACCATGCTTTGAAAGTGATATTGGACCTTAATGGTGTTATAAATAACCTTTTCAATGATATTTATTTTCATTAATATTAGTATCTTCATATTATTATTATTATTAATATTACTGTTATTATTTTAATATTGTTTCTGCCTGGTCTTATCTTGTTGTAGTCCAGTCATTTTAAGCCAAAATGGGGGTCAACCTTGAACAAATTGCAACTGAAGCAAACTCAACTGATTTTGTATCCTCAATATGTCCTGAGTAAGGAAAAAAAAGTCCCGAAGAATCCCATTAGGGGAAAGTTTAGAAAAAGACCCAAATATAGCCTATTCATACGCCTATTCATTCTTTTTATTACGTGAATAGGGTAAAAGTTTTAACCTTTAGATATCACCATGAAAATGACTGAGTTGATTACTTACATCAATACAAACAAAAAATGTATTACAAGTTTTTTAAATTGTTTGTTAACATGGACAAACGGTGCATAATCTAATTACGTATGTGCTAATTTGCATAAATACCACAACAGATCTAAACATTGGGTCTAGCCAGGTGAAAATGTCTTGTTGAATCTTGTTGACATATAACAGTAAAATACTTAATGTTAAGGTCTGAATGGAACCCATTTAGGCTACCCATGAGCATTAATACATAGAGGCAGGAAGAAGTACTTTAGAAACCAGCCTTTATTCATTTTTAAGAGATTGGGTTTGGGGCTGGGTCTGTGGGACTGTTTCTGGGGGACGAGTCTGAGGGAAGAACAGGAGTCAGACAATGGTAAGGAGAATGCAGAAGACAAAAGGTAAGTAAAATAAAAAGTGAATCCCCAGAAACAGTCCCACGGACCCAGCCCTAAACCCCATCTCTGCAATAATAATTAATAAAGGCTGGTTTAAAGTTCTTCCTGCCTCTGTATTAATGCTCATGGGTAGCCTAAATGGGTTCCATTCAGACCTTAACATTAAGTATTTTACTGTTATGTGTCAACAAGATTCAACAAGACATTTTCACCTGGCTAGACCCCATGTTTAGATCTGTTGTGGTATTTATGCAAATCAGCACATACGTAATTAGATTATGCACCGTTTGTCCATGTTAACAAACAATTTAAAAAAACTTGTAATACAATTTTTGTTTGTCTTGATGTAAGTAATCAACTCAGTAATTTTCATGGTGATATCTAAAGGTTAAAATTGTTTACCCTATTCACGTAAGAAAAATAATGAATAGGCTATATTAGGGACTTTTTTTTCCTTACTCAGGACATATTGAGGATACAAAATCAGTTGAGTTTGCTTCTGTTGCAATTTGTTCAACCTTTTTTCATAAAATGACTGGACTATTGCCTCTATTTAGGGCCCAAGCACCGATGGTGAGAGGACCCTATTGTTTTTGCTCCGTTTCTTCTTCTTCTTCTTCTTCTTCTCCAAAGTGAATCGCTTTTTAGAGGGCCTTAACATGCTCGAAAACTCATGAAACTTTGCACACGCTTCAGAAGTGGTGAAAATTTACGTGTGATATGGTTTTCAAAATTGGGGGGGGGGCAAATTCGGTAAATTATTGCCCCCACATTTTGCCCCGGCTCTAGGTTTCACGTACAGGTATAAAATTTGGTACATACATGTAATGACCCAATACCTACAAGAAAGTCTCTTGGAGCATAGCCCTAAACACAACAGGAAGTCAGCTATTTTGAACTTCCTCCTAGATTTTGTGCATTTTTTGTAAATTCCTGATGTTGTACTTTAACAAACTCCTCCTACAGTTTTGATCTGATCCTCTTCAAATTTGGTGAGTGTAATCTTAAGGCCTTTACTAAAGGCGCCGGGTGGCGGTGGCAGGGGTGCGAGGGCCCTTTTCATCGCTGCTTGCAGCTTTAATTTGGTTTTACATTTTTTTTAAAACAGCATGTTGTGTCAGTTAGGTAGGCCTACTTTTATTCTTTATTGACATGGCAGATTGTAGCAAAAATTACGGTGCTCTAACAACAGAGGATAGCTAAATACATTAATAAATAACAATTGACACTGAACATGATATAGATGTAATTAGGACCAAGTTCCAGTGAAATATCTTCACAAATCCCCTATGATGTCTTTACAGCCTTCATTATGTGTGTATTCTGAGTGGCAGTTTCTCTCTGCAGATGATGAGGTTATGATACGTGACAGCATCTGAAATACACAATTGAGTTTAGCATTACATTGTGTCTCTTTCATTTGATTATGTAAAAACAATTATGTTCATGAAGGCCAAAATGAGCAAAAATGGACAGAATGAGCCCTTTACCATGTTAACAGGAAAAAGTGATATAAAGTCATGGTATAGCCTTAATGTGTGGTTTTTTTTGTTTTTGTTTTTTTGTGAATGGGTATGTTTAGGCATAAAGTCATAATTAAAAAAATCAAACAATATGGATCATAAATTCCATATCTCTGTTACTTACTTTGTGATGAAGAGAAGATTAGTATCCTTAACTGAACAGAGCTGCTCACTCTTACATGTTCTGTTAAGCTAAAAAGAGAAAAAGACATGATTGTTAGGAAATGATTGTTACAATTTTTAAAGTTATAATTTATAGACATTTTAAGAAATAAATAATTTACCTGGTGAGAGTATGTTGACAGTATGTGTATAGTTGTATAGCTGAGCTCCAGAAAATCAGTAATGAGGAGGTTTTGACAGTTACAGATTTAAAACACAAAAAGGCGGGAATAAAGAACCCTAAACTCTTAACACAAAGAACCATTTCAGCATATAAAGGATTCTTCAGGATGATACGGTACTAAATAGAACTATTATTACGTGTAAAGAACCTTTAAAGAACCATCTTTCTTTTAGAGTGTGGGTGATATATCGGTAGACATGACATAACAGGTAAATTTATCAACCAGTTGAGATTTTGGACTATCGTCTCTGTCGTGGTTGCGCTCACGTGAAGTTGCCATTATGTGATGTCTCGAAAGCTTATCATTTGAGTGCATTTTTATGTTTTGCGGTTTAAAAACAAGTGATTTTAAACCATTCAAGTGCAATAAGCAGCGAAAGAGGACTCACCTGCTGTCTGAGAGACTGTTTTTGAACGCATACACCTGCTCATACAGCGCGTGAGTACTGAACTTGGCGCCTAGAATTCTTTTTAGCGCTTGAACTGTCAAATACACACACTTACATATCAAAATGCCTACCTTTGCGAGTATTCTCATAAACATGTTTATGTCTTAAGTGAACATAAAAGTTTGAGAAAGAAAGCGCATGTGTACTGTATCAGTATAGCATATGAGATTAGTGCATTCACTCTTAAAGTTCTATTGTAGTTTTTTTATTTCTAGTGCTTAAAGTTTTTCAGGTAGGTCTGTTTCATTTGTGTCTTTGTTCTATTATAGTTTTTTGTCCTGTTGCTTGTAATTATTTTCTTTGTTCCTATTTTATCACTGACTGTTTACTTGTTTTTTGTATTTTACTTATGTTAGTTAGGCAAGTATTAGTTTTTTTATGTGATTTTTTTTATTTTTTTATTAGTAATGAGATTTATGAAATTTCAATAAAATGTTTATATCATAACTTTATTTAAAACAAAAATAACTCTATCGTGATATATATATCGTCATTGTGATTTAAAATTATTCATATTGTGTTATTAGATTTTGGTCATATCGCCCACACCTAATTCTTATTTTAATGAGCAATGATGAAGCATTGTGGAAAAAAAAAAAAAATGCTCAAATTCTGGGTGAAACACTTAGCTGTCAGAGAGCAACTTGCTGTTACTTAATGTTATAGACCTGAAAATCTGGTCTTTGCAACTTTGTCATTCAAGAGAATTTAACTTCTTACTGTAGAAGGAAATTCATACATTGAGTTGAATGGTCTTCTTTCTTTTTCACAATGCTAAATTGTTCAGTGCTCTTTATTCTGTCTCAAAGCACGGAAACTAATAGTAATTAAATTAATTTTTTAAAAATATATAATTAAAGAAAACAATTCAAAATGTTTTTAAGTGCATCAATGCTTATAAAATATGAATGATGAACTTTTTTTATACCTGCGATCATTAAATAGAACAGCTTTTCCACACTTTATGGGCTTATTGTACATATTTTACCAATATGCTGGCCTGCCACATAATATACCCCTGGTTTCACAGACCAGGCTTAAAGGGATAGTTCCCCCAAAAATGAAAATGATCCCATGATTTACTCACCCTCATATATAAACCCTCACCCTAAAAACATATTCTGGCTCTTCCAAGCTTTATAATGGTAGTGAATGGGACCCAATATTTTGAATATATCGTATTCCAGCACGTGACGTAGGACGTCGGCGAAGCGTAAGCTCCGGTGAGAAGTGATGAACACGGAAGTGCAGAGAGGAGAGAGCAAAACAAAACGAGAAGTCCAAAACGAGGATTTTAAAGGAAAAATGACGGAGGATTTCGATATAAGAGGAGCTTTTGTTTGTTCAGCCCTGTTTGTTTGAACCGAGGCGTTTAGGTTTAAGCTTATGCTACTCCTACATCCTACGTCAAACATTGCGTCAGAAGTTACTCTTTTGCCGTAAGTTGACTTGCGTAGGCCGTCTGCTGGAAGCTAGTTATTTTAGTTAATAAAGTTATAAATATGGATATTTTTCTTACAAAAACTCATCGCTTTGCTTCAGAAGGCCTTTATTCACCCCCTGGAGTCAAATGGATTACTTTTATGATGAATGCATGCACTTTTTTTGGGCTTCAAAATATTGGTTCCCATTCACTACCATTATAAAGCTTGGAAGAGCCAGGGTATTTTTTAATCTGATTGTGTTTGTCTGAAAGAAGATAGTCAAATACACCTAGGATGGTTGAGGGTGAGTAAATCATGGGATCATTTTTATTTTTGGGTGAACTATCCCTTTAAGCCTAGTTCTGGATTAGAATGCATGTTTGAGCTGTTTTAACTGAAAGCAACTTGCTCTGACATATCCTTAAATATGTCAGTGCCCCTGTAATGTTTTGTTCTAAGGTACGTTTATAAAAGCTATTAAATGCCCTAATTGAAGCCCTGTCTGTGAAATCGGGCCATAGTCTTTTCATTAACATAAATGATGAGTTTCACTTGATGATTCATACTTCATACTTACATATCAGTTTAAAGGAGCACATTTCTGATTTGTTGTTGATGAAAGGGTACTTGAGGTACAAAAAGGTTGGGGAAACACTATTGTCACCCAGCTCTTGGGTATGAACTTGAGAGAGTAACAGGTGAAAAGTAATACAACTGCTCCGATAACAGCCTTTCTGTGTGGCACTTCCTTCAAATGTTCTATTTTGCGTAACCTCACACCATTCATCCCTTTTTTGTTTCTTCTGCCATTGTAAGGAAGGAAGATTAGCTTGATGTTGTAGTGCTGGTTTGATTCATTAAGCATTTAGAATATTCATAAATTCTGATTAAACAGCAAATGAATTCAATAAGCAACTTAATTTTACTGTGACAACACAACATGTAACCTTTAAGAGTCTATACACACCCATGTTCCTCCGGTCAGTTCAGCGCAGTGCTGTGAACTTCTGCATTTTATTGCTTAAGTATTTATTTACAGATCTGTGTTCACAAGATAGCCGAGCTGAGTCAAGGGCTATCATTAAGAAAACCTTGAGCTGTCGTTGATAAGTCATTGCCTATTTTTAGTTTTAACTATAACAGTGAGGGAAGCCTGGCTGTTAGCATGTTTATCAGGCCTACAAAGAGCACTGCAGCTTCCTTCTTTATCTAAAGTTGGTCCAAGCTTTCACAAAAACCCTCTTTATGTTTAAGGAGAGGCTCGTCAGTTAAATTTCCCCTCAAATCTCTGGTAAATTGTTGATGACAAACTAAATAAAATCATATTCTGAAAGATTTCAACATTTCTGTAACCTTATTCTGTTATGAGCGCCTGTGACGGAGGATAGTGTGTAATTAAATTAGACTGTATGGGTTTGCATTGACAATAGAGTGGGCAAATATGTTCTGCATTCAAAGAGAGTTGAATAGTTTGTTGATTTAGGATTATAAAAAGCATTGTCAATTGAGTCCTCGTGGGAGGAAACTGTTTGCTTTGATATACTACTAAGCCTACTAATTTCTTCATAATAAAACCGGAATTGTCAAGTTGCTCATTTTGCGTCTACCATGTACTTTTTGATGTGCTTCAGTCTTGTGAATCCCCAGAGGATCTTACTAGCTTCCACTCTTTGATTTGATGCATGGCAGTTGCACTCATAAGCATTGAAATATTTTAGAAAATCTATTTTAGACTAGTCAGTGTCCACAGCGAGACTTCAGTAAATGATGCTGGACTTATTGACTTTGTTTGGAGTTTGAACCGACTGAACGCAAATCTGACTTTGTTTTCAAATCTGATCTTTAGGACTGATTTTCTACACTTTCATTTTACAAGAAATGTAATCTGATCCACTTGTTCAATATCTGATGGAAATTTTGCCACATCTCTAACATAAATTGGAGAAAGGTGCCTAAGAGAGCATAAGTGACTGAGGCATTTTTCCAGTGTTCAAACAGTGAATGTCTAGAGGAAAGAGAGCAAAAATGAATGTATTTGGACATTAGCTTCAGATAGTACCATTCAAAAGATCAGGGTTGGTAATTGTCTTTTTTTATGTTTTTGAAACAAGTAAATTACGCTCACCAAAGCTGCATTTCTTTAGTTAAAACAGTAATATTGTGAAATATTTTGAAGATAATTTGAACTATGATGTTAAAACAATAAAACAAACTACACAGTCACATTCCTGAGAATGAGAGCTTTCTTTTGATATATGACTTTTCTGTTTTGTGAAATACGTAAAAAAATACATATTCATATTTATATTTGTGCATCGCTATTTTGGGGGAGGAGCGATTTTGTGACGATTATATTTTTAAGCTTTAGATTAATTCTTTATGTTCCATATACACAAATGTCGTTATATTCTGTGTAAAGATGAGATTTTAAGATTTAAAATGATACCATATTTGGGGTGATAATATCCTTAAAAAATTAAGTGTAAATATAATTACGTAGCTCTAGGCCCCGCCCCGCCCACGGGCAAGTAGAGTGGAAGAGGTTAAGCTGACTGTTTTATACACAGTTACAGTTTATTGTATTGTTATTTTCATTTTGTGTAATTTTTCTATATTTTCTACAACAGCCCAAGCATACATATACAATGGTGTGTAAAACAAACTCATAAGGGAAAAAAACTGTAATAAATCAGCTCCATTGAGGATTCCAAGTGATCAAGGGCAATGACGTACATCCGAGTGAACGAGACTGAGGGACGTTAGTGAGGGAATGGTGTAAAAAAAAAAAGGACTTGGACGCAGGAAAAATGAACTCAGCCCGATACCTATTCTAATAAAATATGATTTCGAAGTTTAAACCATATATCCATCCATTCCTCAAACTGCTTATCCTCTGAAGGGTCAACCCATGTACTGTATGTTTTCAAAAAATCTGAGGTTTTCTGCTTGTCTGAACAAAGAAAATGATCTCTGTTTCTATTTAGTTTTGTTAGTAATTTTCTATTTTAAGGAAATTGTTGACATTGAATCATTCAGTGAATGAATACTAATGAGTTGTCATATTTTTCTTCTCAGTTTGGTGGATGACAGATGTGTGGTGCAGCCTGAGGCTGGGGATCTTACAAACCCACCGAAAAAGTTTAGAGGTGAGTCATTTCGACAGCAATCACCTTAAATGCCCCAATGCTAACATATTAGCGCCATTACAAGCCAATGGACTGTTGTTATGGATAAATCAATTAGTTAGCGTCGCTACTTTTGCTTAGTTTCACTGCAGTGTATTCATAAAAGTGGCAAGCAAAATAAATCCCAACACCAAACAATATAAATATGTCGCTGTAGCTTCCTGTGTGATTTTCTTAACACCTGCTCAGCCACTGATTAATTACTCGGCCCTTGAGCGATAACAGCCTCCTACACACTGAATCTTTGCTCTTGCCAAGGCAACGCAGTCTGTCTGCGCCCCACGTCTTCAGCTTTATAGTGAGATCTCAGTAGGGTGCCTGGCTGTTGCTTAATGACTACAATTGTAAGCTGAGGTGGGTAAACAGTGTTGTTCCTCAAGTGCAATTTGGTAGACTTTACACGAATCAGAATAGCACAAACTGTAAACTCTTATTTTCCTCTTGTGCTGGAGGGCTTTGTTGAAACAAGAGGCTCAGTACGAGTCAATACAAGCATACTGTGCTTTTGAATGTAACAGCCTTGTCATAATAACTTGCACTTTTTTAAACTACTGATGAATTTTCTAAGTAATAGTTTAATGATAATTGAGGGTAAAATATGCTTTAATGACTTTCATATAACAAAAATGTCAAATTTGTATTTTTAAATAAAAGTCAGCCCCTCGGATATTAAAGTACCCGTAAGTTTAATTTCAGGTCTATTGTCAATAGTGTAGCGATGTGTAAAGCTTACTTTATGTGTAAGTCACATTCAAACTAAGCAGCTTTCTGGTGGTCAATGCGTTAAAACTCGTCAACCTAATGCGAAACGTGTTGGGAAATCTTATGGCCTCTTGCGAAATTTCTGATTGTGTTGATTCCTTTTACAATGACCAACGATAATAATAATATAATGGTTTATGTGGTGATTCATCTAATCTCAATGTCAGTGAGCATGTATATAAATCCAAGTGAGAGGTCTTATTCTGTATAAAAAGTTTCCTTAAGTCTTTTTAAAATCAGACTTTACCCTTTATATTTTACTTTTACCTTTTTTGGAATTGACACAATTTGGTATATTATTATATATATAATAAACACACACACACACACATTGTGTATCCAGAAATCTTCAGCAGCTAGTACAATAATTGTTCTTTCTGTTGTCTAGATTGTCTCTTCAAGGTGTGTCCTATGAATAGGTACTCTGCACAGAGACAGTTCTGGAAAGCAAAACAGGGAAAACATGGGAACAACTCACAGGGAGATCTCTTCAAGAAATTACAGGTATAACAGGTTGCAGACAGTAGATATGCATCTTAGTTCTTTAAAATCACTGATTATGCAATAGAATGGCATTTTGACATTGCTAATTATAGTTTGCTGTCCTTTCTGCTACATTTTGCAGCATGCTGCGGAACTGGAGCAGAAACAAAATGACACCGAGAACAAGAAATTGCTGGGAGAGGTTGTCAAATACAGTCGTGTTATACAGGTACAGTCAAGCTTCCTTCTTATCAACAAATGTGGTTTTTTTTTTTGGTTTTTTTTACACTTTTGGCTGGACATCGAGGACGTTCTGTTTGTTTTCACACTGTTGCCAAGGCTGCTAGTGCACTGCTCAAGGGCCAAATATGCGTTTGACAGCGTGGGTGATATATAGCTCCCGAACCAATAGAAAGAAAGGCCTGTTTGATTGGTCACTTCAATCTAAATGTTTCTATGAGCTTTCACCAAAGCCATAGTTTCAGACATTTTACCAAACTTATTTGACTCAAAGGGCCCCTTCTTTGAGAGGCTGCTGAGAGCTCCCCCTTTCTGGATGTAATTTGGGGCGTAATGGGTGGAGCTAGAAGGTCCAACCACACCATAACCCTACCCATAACTCTATCCCTCCACCCATTAGATCCACAGAGGAGGAGCTGGACTGGGTCAGGCTCAACTCATGACGTCATTTGGCTCTGCATTGAGCACCGCTTGCCGCCTTTTGACTTCCGCTGTTGCTTTCAAAGCTAATGATTTATGAAGTCATGATTACGGAGCTAAATCCATGTGCCAGTGGCCTTGTGTTTCACTTTGAGTTTATTGTCAGATTATAGTCTCACATAGCCAGACTTCTTACTGCTGAATAATGTCTGGTCTATGTTGCAGCTTATTTAGTCTCCCACTTACATTGTGTCTGCATCCATATCACGCCCACTTACATTTTCTAAATCCATACTGTATTAACTAATATGACTGTTCATAAGTGTGGGGTTGGAACATTTCAGGTTTTTTTTTTTCAGGTTTTTAAAAGTCGTTTCTTATGCTCACCAAGACTGCATTTATTTGATCAAAAATACAGAAAACAGTGATATTGTGAAATAATACAATTTAAAATAATGGTTTTCTATTGTAATATATTTTAAAATGAAATTGATTCCTGTGATGGCAAAGTTGAATTTTCAGCATCATTACTCCATGTCACATGATCCTTCAGAAATCATTCTAATTTGCTGGTTTGATGCTCAAGAAACATTTATTATTATTAGCAAAGTTGAAATCCGTTGTGTTGCTTGTGGTGACCCTAAACTTTTGAACGGTAATCTGTGTGTTACAGTATTTTTAATACACTATCCTTGCATTTTCAGCTGCTCCATATTAAGAGTAATAAGTACCTGACGGTGAATAAGCGTCTGCCGGCCCTGCTGGAGAAGAACGCCATGCGTGTTTCTCTGGACCCTTCGGGAAATGAGGGCTCCTGGTTCTACATCCAGCCTTTCTGGAAGCTACGCAGTGAAGGAGACAATGTAGGCACACAAACACATCTGAAACACTCACTGTTTAGTTTCTGATGTTTATCATGTTTATTTCTTTTTTTTTTTAAACATTGAAATAGTGTGCAGCAGTGGTTTATGGGTCTTTTACCCATTTTAAAAAGCTAATCGCCTCATCATAACATTAACATCTTATTGTCTTAACTCATCTGGTTTCTCTTCTTGTTTTCATCTCAGCAACTGAATCATGAAGGTATATAATCTGTTTGCAGCATGCATGTGTGTGAGTGTGTGTGTACACAGAGAAGTTTGCAGCATGCTAACGTGCATGTAACATGCAACCCTAACAGCCTGTTACAGAATGTTCGCACAAAGTTGTGGTTGATTTTTTTTTGTCTTGATTACTTTTTCCTTTCAAGCCTGAATTATTAAATAGTATCCAAATACTATTAGATCTAGTTTGCAACTGGTATCCAAATCTGAATAGAATTATTAAATAGTATTCACAATGTTGACATTGACAGGTTAAGGTCTGAATGACATGGTTGTCTATGATGTTATGTTGTGTATAATAGAGAGGAAGAGAGTGCTAAACGGCCCACTTCACTCACACGTTCTTTACAGATTGTGTTCACACTACCACTTGCAGCATGCTATGGATATTATATTTGTGTGTGTGTGTGTGTGTGTGTGTGTGTGTGTTAACAAGTTCTCTATTATGTTGAATATTTAGTGCTCTAATTTTACGTTAGTATCTGCTCTTTAAAGACCCCACGAAATGGCTTGACAAATGTAGTTTTCTTTCCCATGTGACATAATATATTTTCTTTCTTAATAGCCAATGTCCTTTAGTTAGTTTGTTTTACAACCATGAATCATTATATGGATCTTACTAATCATGTTACTGTAGATGTTGGCTAATGGTATTAGGGAGAAGGATATTCTTATTCTAGAGAATTTATTGGACAAAAATTTGTGGATACTTGTTCATAAAGGAGTAATCAATATTTTTTATCTGTTTTCCCAGAAGAGAAAAACTGGAAATGTGAACATTTGCTAAAAGTCAACTATGTCAACCTGTAGGAATATACTAGCAGGGATACTAACAGACATGGACTGAAAAGAATAAAGAATCCCTGAAAACCATACTTGAGTAAAAGTGCAGATACCTTACAACGAAAATGATTCCGATACAAGTTACAAGTCACCAATTTCAATACGACTTGAGTAAAAGTCTTACCCCTGGTTTCACAGATGAGGCTTAAGCCTAGTCCCAGACTAAAATGTATGTTTGAGCTGTTTTAACTGAACACAACTTGTACTGACATGTCTTATCGTATGTCACCGCCTGCAGTCATGTCCTCATCTCATATATGAAACACCTGCGATTCACAACTACTTGCTAATGCACTCGCATTCATGTAAAGTAACCTTGTTGACAAATTGTATAAGGGCAAAACTAGGCGATACAGTAACTTCAATGCCCTGTAGATGGCGATATTGATTCTTTTGTAGCAGAAATAAACTGCCGCAGAAAAAGTGCCATGCAAAATGTTACAAGTAATCGCATTACTCATCACAAATGTATTGGATTAAAGAGTACATATACTTATTCAAAAACGTAGTCGAGTAGAGATTAAAAGTTGCTAATATCTTCGATACTCTGTAAAACTACAAAGTAACCAAAAAGATACTTAAGTAGTAACTAATTACATTTACTCAAATACTTTACACCACTGACTGAAAGCCACGAAATTCCAGTTTAGATTTCATGGGGTCAAGAATGTCTCTAAAACACCAATTTCCTATGCATGTCACATGATGTGATGTCATTTTGTTTCCTTTATTGTTGAAAAGGAGCAACAGCAGAAACAGTTGATGTGGAATGCAGTGTTACTTGTGTGTGTATGTTTGTAGGTGGTGGTTGGAGATAAAGTGGTTCTAATGCCTGTGAACGCAGGGCAGCCTCTCCATGCCAGCAACATCGAACTCCTGGATAACCGTGGCTGCAAAGAGGTCAGGCACTAGATGTGTTCACAACAGCGCTGTTAATGAAACCACATGATGATGCACAAGTTCTGATGCGTTGTGTTAGTTACCTGGTTAATATCAGGGATGTTTAGGATTCCAGACTTGGAAAAGTCATGGAAGTTGATAACATGTTATACAGTATATCTTGAAAATGTCGTGGGAATTTCTTATTGGAGAATATACTGATGTATATTTGAAAAAGTGTGCTTGTGATGTATTTTTTTTAAAAAGTCACCCGAATGTATTTTAGAATTTTGGTCTCACCTTACATTTTTTTAATGTCTTGTATAGTTTTTGGTTAATAAAAAAAAAAAATTTTAAGTAAATTTTTTGGTTAGCTTTTGTTGTTTATTTTGTTCTTGCCATTAAGATAGACCTGTTGTTGACATGACATTAAAATATTAAATATAAAAAATATATAAAAAAATAATAATGTATATATGGATATCTAATGGAAATTCAATAAAGATGTGTTTTATATTTCCGTTGTGACAGGTTAATGCTTTGAACTGCACTACCAGTTGGAAAGTCACTCTCTTCATGAAATTTAGTGAATACAGAGATGATGTCTTAAAAGGGGTGAGTCTGTTGTTTGCGGGTTGTTAGTTATCTGGGGACTGTTGTTTAGGTTTGTTTTGTGGTTTATATTCTCTCTTTAACCATGTGGGTCTCTCATTTTGCTTCACTCAGGGGGATGTGGTGAGGTTGTTTCATGCAGAGCAAGAAAAGTTTCTTACTTGTGATGAGTACAAGAAGCAGCAGTATGTCTTCTTACGGACCACTCTCCGCCAATCAGCAACCTCCGCCACCAGTTCAAAAGCACTCTGGGAAGTGGAGGTATAGTTCTGTATGATGAAATAAAAGTATTTTCCTTGCAGTTCTTCAGTTTAGTTTTTACAAACTAAAAGTTCTCTGTATGTAATGAAGTAAAATGTATCATAATGACATTTTATGGTTTATGAATGTGGTATACAAATTTGGGGTCAGAAAAAATGTTTTTTGAAAGAAATTCAATCTAATCCTGTCCTGTGTGCTTCAGGTTGTCCACTATGACCCCTGCAGAGGAGGAGCCGGTCAATGGAACAGCCTGTTTCGTTTCAAACACCTCGCCACAGGACACTACCTTGCGGCCGAGGTACACATTCAATCTACTTTGTCTGGTCCTTTCCTGAAACTGTTGCACATGCACCCTGACGTAACAGTATCTGAACGCTAGGCTTGTTTACGCCTGGTCACTTCATACGTTAGATGCATTCGAATTCTGCATCACTCAAACCACTTCAGGAGGTGTTATGAGACTCATTCCAGATAAAACTAGACAAGTGTAAAATGCATCTGGTTGTTGCAGCCTCATGTGTAAATTTTACTCTTCCTAAAATGGTACAAAAAAATAAATAAACGTGTGAGAGCATGTTATAGGGTACTGGGGCAACTCAATAGGCTATAGGCTACTCAAACATTTCTCATCAAATTCTCCCAAAACCAATCTGAGATCTAATAATATTCCAATTAATTTTATAGCTCTGTATTTTTACTGTATGTCAGCATTATTCTCATTTGTGGCTTATTTTTTTCTGTTAAGGAATTTTGGAGTAAATACCTGAGAAACATATTAAGAACCATCCTAATTATTTTATGTGACATGTTTTAATGTTCAAATGTTTGGTATCAGTAAGTTTTTCCTGAAAGAAATTAATACTTTTATTCAGTAAAGATAGAATAAACTTATCAAATGTGACAGTAAAGACATTTATAATGTTACAAAATATTTCTATTTCAAATAAATGTTGTTCTTTTGAACTTTCTATTTACCAAATAACCTTGGTTTCCACAAAAATATGAAGCAGCACAACTGTTTTCAACATTGATAATAATAAAAAATGTTTCTTGAGCATCAATTCAGATTTATTTTATTTCTGGAGGATCTTGTGGCAATGAAAATTCAGCTTTGCCATCGCAGAAATGAATAAATTTTTTAAATATATTAAAATAGAAAGCAGTTTAAATCAATATTAAGCAGTATTAATCTATTAATAGTATTAATACTATTAATATTGTAAAAGAAGAAACTTTTTGTTCAAATAAATGAAGCTTTATTTTATTTAAAAAAAAAAAAGTTTAATAATAACTTTAATAATAATCTTACCAACCCAAACATTTGAACAGTAGTGTATACGTAATTGTGAACTTCATTGAATTCTCTTAATGATTTCTTAAACTATGAAGGACTAACCTCTGAGCAACAAAATGTTCTTCTGGAGGGGTGTATTATTATATTTTATGGTTTTGAGAGTGCAGAAGATGGGCTGCAGGTGGCAGTCTTCACAATGTTATTGTCACAGTCGCACAGAACCATTCGCAGCCATCCACTGTGCACAGGCCAGACAGAGGGCTTATTGTCTGAGATAAAACTGCTGAAAGAATCTGCCTTTGTCTCTGTGTGAATGTCATAGGGCTTTCATAAACACTTCTGGTTCTGTTTCAGGTGAATCCTGAATTTAAAGATCGAACAGACAGTATCAGCACCAAAAATGAGGTAAGTCAGACCTCACTTTGATGCCAGCCTACACAATAGAACTTAAATGTCATAACTAGGACTTCAAGGAGTCCGAGCTTGCAAAATTTCACAGAAAGTTCAGCAGATTTCCATGGAAGTTGCTTTTTTCCATTCGCTAGAATTCCACACATTTTCCCCCACAATCACCACATAAATGTAACACAAGTTCGCAGATTCTGTCTGGGCATGTCCTGGATCTAGCAATCAATAAAACATTGATGCAAGGCTTTAAAGTATTAAAGCTAAAACCAGCCCTAACAAATAGATAGTGTATGCAAGAATCACATTTGTTGATTGTGTTAAACTTTAGATGAAGTTTTGCATCTGACTCGCTCTGCTTAAAGGGATAGTTCACCCAAAAATGAAAATTAGCCCATGATTTTACTCACCCTCAAGTCATCCTAAGTGTATATGACATTCTTCTTTCAGACGAACACAATTGGAGTTATATTAAAAAAATATCCTGGCTCTTCCAAGCTTTATAATGGCAATAAATGGCTGTTTCTTTTTTGAAGTCCATAAAAGTGCATCTATCCATCATAAAAGTGCTCCACACGGCTCCGGGGGGTTAATAAAGGCCTTCTGAAGTACTGTCGTACGTGCGTTCGCGAGAGACTGGCGTTCCAGCGTATGACGTAAGTTCCGGTGACGAACGCGGAAGCGCAGAGGATAGAGCAAAACCACTGATCTATATAAATTATAGTATTAATATTATTATAGTATAATTATAGTATTAGTATTATAGTCATTCTATATATAGATCAGTGAGCAAAACACCGGAGCGTCATACGCTGGAACGGCAGTCTTTCGTGAACGCACGAACGGCAGTTAGCGGAAGTTAGAGATTACAGATTGTAAAGTTTTAAATATGGATATTTTTCTTACACAAACGCTTCACTTCAGAAGGCCTTTATTAACCCCCCGGAGCCGTGTGGAGCACTTTTATGATGGATAGATGCACTTTTATGGCCATTTATTGCCATTTATAAAGCTTGGAAGAGCCAGGACATTTTTTTAATATAACTCCAATTGTATTCGTCTGAAAGAAGAATGTCATATACATCTAGGATGACTTGAAGGTGAGTAAATCATGGGCTAATTTTAACTTTTGGGTTAACTATCCCTTTAAGTGAACTACCCCTTTCTGTCTCGGCTACACGGCATTGCGGCTCAGCCCAACTCTCTTGCACAACTTCACTATTACGTAATCCGTTTCTCTCCCTTCCTTCACGCTGCAACAGACAGACTCGCACAACTCTCGTCCTCCTACTCTCCAGAGAATTTTTTTTTTCGTCTTCAGCCTGCATCACGCACTGCACCTTTCCGCTGTATTAGCATTCTGCTTCAGCAGCCTCACAGACAAACACACTCGCACACGCGCAGAGGGGGCTCCTTACATAAGGTCTGAATCTGGGGGTGCCCCGTGAGAGTCAGGCAGACGTGCTGTCTGTGTCTGCTTTCGTGGAGGAGTGAGTCAGAGGAGCTGCAGAGAGTCAGAGCAGAGGAGAATGTATAATGCCGCTCTCCATATAGCCCTCCATCAAAAAAGCTCTGGTGAAAAGAGTCTGTGCCACAGATGCAGTCCTGCATAATGTCCTCACTGTAGATGACCTCTGTGTTAGGGGTGGGCGATATAGCCTCAAAATTATATTACGATATTTCAAGAATATTCGCGATAATGATATTTATGACGATATAGAAAAAAAATTTAGACATTTTTTTTTATTACATTATCTCACCCAGTGGCGGCTGGTGCTAAAAAAAATTGGGGGGGCGCAACAAACTGAACTAGATTAAAAAGTTCGTCGAGACAAACTTTAAGTTGCCTTGAGAAAGCCGGACCAGAAAGTTTGAAGAAGTTTGAAGTTTAAAGTAGTTTAAAGTTTAAATTAGTTTGAAGTTTAAATTAGTCTAAAGTTTAAATTAGTTTGAAGTTTAAAGAAGTGTAAAGTAGTTTTTGAAGTTTAAAGTAGTTTGAAGTTTAAAGTAGTTTAAAGTTTAAATTAGTTTGAAGTAGATCGATAGATGAGTTTGTTAGTTTAAATTTTACACACAGACACGCTCACTAACTCTCTCTCTCACACACGCACACACACACACTTATGCACATACACCCACACTCATGCACACACTCACTCACTCACACACACACACACACACGGACATACACTCACACATGCACACAGACATGCTCACTAACTCACTCACACACACACACACACACACACACACACACACTAACTCACACACACTCTCTCTCACACACATATACACACGCACATACACTCATAAATGCACACACTCACACACACACACACTAACTCGCTCTCACACACACACAGACACGCTCATTAACTCACATACACTCACACACATAGACACATACACTCTCACACACACACACACACACACTCACTCTCTCTCTCTCTCTCTCTCACACACTCTCACACGGACATACACTCACACACGCACACACCCACCCACCCACACACACACAGACATGCTCACTAACTCACACACACACACTCACTAACTCACACACACTCTCTCTCACACACATACACACTTACGCACATACACTCACACATGCACACACACTCACACATAGACACACACGCTCTCTCACACACACACACACACACACACACACACGTTTTGAGTTTAGAGTTCATTAGTTTAAATGAGTCTCAATGGCTCATATAGTATATAGAACGGCAGTTTGGTTTAGTCTTCAAGGTGTTTAGATTTAAATTTTAGACATACACACACACAAGCACGCACGCACAGACTCTCACTCTCTCTCACACACACACACACTATCTCTCTCACACACACACTCACTAACTCACTCACACACACACAGACAAGCTCATTAACACACACACACACACACACACTCACATAGACACACACACTCTCTCTCTCACACACACACACTCAGAGTTTATATGAGTTTAGAGTTTATAAGTGTACAAGTTTTTGAGTTACGAGTTTATAAGTTTAAATGAGTGTGTACGAGTTTTTGAGTTTACACACACACAAACACACACACACTCACACATAGACACACACGCTCTTTCTCTCTCACACACACGCACACACACACACACACACGTTTTGAGTTTAGAGTTCATTAGTTTAAATGAGTCTCAATGGCTCATATAGTATATAGAACGGCAGTTTGGTTTAGTCTTCAAGGTGTTTAGATTTAAATTTTCGACATACACACACACAAGCACGCACACACAGACTCTCACTCTCTCTCACACACACACACTATCTCTCTCACACACACACTCACTAACTCACACACACACACACACACACACACACACACAGACAAGCTCATTAACACACACACACACACACACACACAAACTCTCTCTCTCTCACACACATACACGCGCACACACTCACACACACACTAACTCGCTCTCACACAGACACACACACACTCTCTCTCTCTCTCTCTCTCTCACACACACACACACACACACACACACACATAGACACACACACTCTCTCTCTCACACACACACACTCTCACACACACACACACACACACACTAACTAACTCACACACACACACTCTCTCTCACACACACACACACTCACTCACGCACATATACTCACTCACACACAGACACACACACCCTCACTAACTCACACACACACACCCTCACTAACACACTCACACACAGACATGCTCTGTCTCACACACACACAGAAGAAAGAAAGAAAGAAAGAAAGAAAGAAAGAAAGAAAGAAAGAAAGAAAGATGGATTAGTTAGAAAGAGAGAAAGATAGATTAATTAGAAAGAAAGAAAGATGGATAAGTTAGAAAGAAAGATAGATTAGTTAAAAAGAGAGAGAGAGATAGATAGATAGATAGATAGATAGATAGATAGATAGATAGATAGATTAAAAAACTTTAAAGTAGTTTGAAGTAGATAGATAGATGAGTTTATTAGTTTAAATGAGTCTAAAAAAGAAAGATTAGTTAGAAAGAAAGAAAAAAAGAAAGAAAGCAAGAAAGAAAGCAAGCAAGAAAGAAAGAAAGATTAGTTAGAAAGAAAGAAAGAAAGAAAGATTAGTTAGAAAGAAAGAAAGAAAGAAAGAAAGATGGATTAGTTAGGAAGAGAGAAAGATAGATTAGTTAAAAAGATAGATAGATAGATAGATAGATAGATAGATAGATAGAAAAAAAACTTTAAAGTAGTTTGAAGTAGATAGATAGATGAGTTTATTAGTTTAAATGAGTCTCAAAAAGAAAGATTAGTTAGAAAGAAAAAAAGCAAGCAAGCAAGCAAGAAAGAAAGAAAGAAAGAAAGATTAGTTAGAAAGAAAGAAAAAGATTAGTTAGAAAGAAAGAAAGAAAGAAAGAAAGAGAAAGATTAGTTAGAAAGAAAGAAAGAAAGAAAGAAAGAAAGAAAGAAAGATGGATTAGTTAGAAAGAGAGAAAGATAGATTAATTAGAAAGAAAGAAAGATGGATAAGTTAGAAAGAAAGATAGATTAGTTAAAAAGAGATCGATAGATAGATAGATAGATAGATAGATAGATAGATAGATAGATAGATTAAATTTTTTTTTAAAGTAGTTTGAAGTAGATAGATGAGTTTATTAATTTAAATGAGTCTCAATGGCTCATATAGTATATAGAACGGCAGTTTGGTTTAGTCTTCAAGGTGTTTAGATTTAAATTTTCGTCGGTTGGTGAGTTTGAATCTGGATTTGAATTTTTTAGAACTCCCCAATGCAAGTCAATGGGAGTTTTTCCGAGTTTTGATCGTCATTTTTAGGAAAACCGTAAGTCCGATCAGTCTGAAAATAGATAGCACACTTAGTCAGAACAGTTTGAGTGTCTGAGCCGAGTTTGGAGTATGTAGAGTTAAAGCTCTAGGAGGAGTTAGATATAGAAATTTTTAGTCTCAGAAGAATAATAATAACTAGATTAAAAAGTTCGTCGAGACAAACTTTAAGTTGGCTTGAGAAAGCTGGACCAGAAAGTTTGAAAGTTTAAAGTAGTTTAAAGTTTAAATTAGTTTGAAGTTTAAAGAAGTGTAAAGTAGTTTTTGAAGTTTAAAGTAGTTTGAAGTTTAAAGTAGTTTAAAGTTTAAATTAGTTTGAAGTAGATCGACAGATGAGTTTGTTAGTTTAAATTTTACACACAGACACGCTCACTAACTCTCTCTCTCACACACGCACACACACACACTTATGCACATACACCCACACTCATGCACACACTCACTCACTCACACACACACACTCACGGACATACACTCACACATGCACACAGACACACAGACATGCTCACTAACTCACTCACATACACACACACACACACACTAACTCACACACACTCTCTCTCACACACATACACACACGCACATACACTCATAAATGCACACACTCACACACACACACTAACTCGCTCTCACACACACACAGACACGCTCATTAACTCACATACACTCACACACATAGACACATACACTCACACACACACACACACACACACACACACACAGACATGCTCACTAACTCACACACACACACTCACTAACTCACACACACTCTCTCTCACACACATACACACTTACGCACATACACTCACACATGCACGCACACACACACACACAGTTTATAAGTTTAAATGAGATACGAGTTTTTGAGTTTACACACACACACACACACACACACACACTCACACATAGACACACACGCTCTCTCTCTCTCTCACACACACACACACACGTTTTGAGTTTAGAGTTCATTAGTTTAAATGAGTCTCAATGGCTCATATAGTATATAGAACGGCAGTTTGGTTTAGTCTTCAAGGTGTTTAGATTTAAATTTTCGACATACACACACACAAGCACGCACGCACAGACTCTCACTCTCTCTCACACACACACACAATCTCTCTCACACACACACTCACTAACCAACTCACACACACACACACACAGACAAGCTCATTAACACACACACACACACACACAGACACACTCACGCACATACACACACACACATAGACACACATACACACACTAACTAACTCACACACACACACACACTCACACTCACACACAGACACACACACTCTCACTAACTCACACACACACACACACACACCCTCACTAACTCACACACACACACACACACACACACACACCCACACACAGACATGCTCACTGTCTCACACACACACACACTAACTCGCTCTCACACATACACAGACACGCTCACACACATAGACACACACACTCTCTCACACACACACACCCTCGCTAACTCTCTCTCACACACACACACACACACACACACAGACATGCTCACTGTCTCACACACACACACACTAACTCGCTCTCACACATACACAGACACGCTCACACACATAGACACACACACTCTCTCACACACACACACCCTCGCTAACTCTCTCTCACACACACACACACACACACACACACACACTCACGCACATACACTCACTCACGGACATACACTCACACATGCACACACACACACACACACACACACACACACACTCACGGACATGAACTCACACATGCACACACACACACACACACACACACACACACACACAGACATGCTCACTATCTCACACACATACACACACTCTCTCTCTCACACACATACACGCGCACACACTCACACACACACACTAACTCGCTCTCACACAGACACACACACACTCTCTCTCTCTCTCTCTCTCTCTCACACACACAGACACACACACTCTCTCACACACACACACACACACACTCACACATAGACACACACACTCTCTCACACACACACACACACACACACACTAACTAACTCACACACAGACACACACACCCTCACTAACTCACACACACACACCCTCACTAACACACACACACACACACACACACACATACATGCTCACTGTCTCACACACACACACACACACACACATTAACTCGCTCTCACACATACACAGACACGCTCACACACATAGACACACACACTCTCTCACACACACACACACGCACACACTCTCACTAACTCTCACACACACTCACACACACACACACACATAGACACACACACTCTCTCTCACACACACATACACACACACACACACACACACTCACTCACGCACATACACTCACTCACACACAGACACACACACTCTCAATAACTCACACACACACACACCCTCACTAACACACACACACACACACAGACATGCTCACTGTCTCACACACACACACATACACACTAACTCGCTCTCACACAAACACAGTCACGCTCACACACATAGACACACACACTCTCTCACACACACACGCGCACACACCCTCGCTAACTCTCTCTCACACACACACACACACTCACGCACATACACTCACTCACGGACATACACTCACACATGCACACGCACACACACACACACACACACACACACACACACACGGACATACACTCACACACGCACACACACACACACACACACACACTCTCTCTCTCTCACACACATACACACGCACATACACACACACACTAACTCGCTCTCACACATACACAGACACGCTCACACACAGACACACACACTCTCTCTCACACACTCACTCAGACACACACACACACACACTCAGAGTTTATGAGTTTAGAGTTTATAAATGTATAGATTGATGAGTTTATAAGTGTACGAGTTTTTGAGTTTAGAGTTTATAAGTTTAAATGAGTTTAGAGTTTATAAGTTTAAATGAGTTTAAGAGTTCAGAGTTTATTAATTTATGAGTTTAAGAGTTCATAAGTCTATGAATTCATGAGTTTATAAGTTAATTAGTTTATAAGTGTATGAGTTTAGAGTTCATTAGTTTAAATTAAATGGGTGAGAGTTATGTTATAAGTTATGTATGTTAGTTTAAAGTTTAACTTAGCTTGAAGTTTAAATTAGTTTAAAATAATTTGAAGTTTAAATTAGTTTAAAATAGTTTGAAGTTTAAAGTTGTTTAAAGCTTAAAGTAGTTCAAAGTTTGAAGTAGTTTAAAAGAACTTCTTTAAAAGAAGAAGAAAGTTGCTAGAAAGAAAGAAAGAAAGATTAGTTAGAAAGAAAGATAGATTAATTAGAAAGAAAGATGGATTAGTTAGATAGAAAGAAAGAAAGTTTAGTTAGAAAGAAAGAAAGAAAGAAAGAAAGAAAGACAGAAAGAAAGAAAGATTAGTTAGAAAGAAAGAAAGACAGAAAGACAGAAAGAAAGATTAGTTAGAAAGAAAGAAAGAAAGAAAGAAAGAAAGAAAGATTAGTTAGAAAGAAAGAAAGAAAGAAAGAAAGAAAGAAAGAAAGAAAGAAAGAAAAAGATTAGTAAGAAAGAAAGAAAGAAAGAAAGAAAAAGATTAGTAAGAAAGAAAGAAAGAAAGAAAGAAAGAAAGAAAGAAAGAAAGAAAGAAAGAAAAAGATTAGTTAGAAAGAAAGAAAGACAGAAAGAAAGAAAGATTAGTTAGAAAGAAAGAAAGAAAGAAAGAAAGAAAGAAAGAAAGAAAGAAAGAAAGAAAAAGATTAGAAAGAAAGAAAGAAAGATTAGTTAGAAAGAAAGAAAGAAAGAAAGAAAGAAAGAAAGAAAGAAAGAAAGAGAAAGATTAGTTTCTCATTAGATTAGATTAGCTCATATAGTATATAGAACGGCAGTTTGGTTTAGTCTTCAAGGTATTTTGATTTGAATTTTCGTCGGTTTGAATTTTTTAGAACTCCCCAATGTAAGTCAATGGGAGTTTTTGAATGAGTTTTTTCGAGTTTTGATCGTCATTTTTAGGAAAACCGTAAGTCCGATCAGTCTGAAAAGATATAGCACACTTGGTCAGAACAGTTTGAGTGTCTGAGCCGAGTTTGGAGTATGTA
Source organism: Abramis brama (assembly GCF_963993115.1). NCBI lineage: Eukaryota > Metazoa > Chordata > Actinopteri > Cypriniformes > Leuciscidae > Abramis > Abramis brama. The sequence continues at coordinate 32,567,728 of NC_139971.1, forward strand.
GAGTGAAAGCTCTAGGAGGAGTTTGATATAGAAATTTTTAGTCTCAGAAGAATAATAATAACTAGATGCGAAAGTTCGTCGAGACAAACTTTAAGTTGGCTTGAGAAAGTTTGGACCGGAAAGTTTTTTGCTAGGCGGTTGTTAGGATGTTATGGGTGGTCGCTATGATGTTGCTAGGTGGTTGCTAAGGTATTCTGGGTGGTTGCTAGGCGGTTGCTAGGGTGTTTTGGGTGGTTGCTAGGTGGTTGCTAGGGTGTTCTGGGTGGTTGCTAGGATATTTTTGGTGGTTGCTAGGGTCTTTTGGGTGGTTGCTAGGCGGTTGCTAGGGTCTTTTGGGTGGTTGCTAGGGTCTTTTGGGTAATTGCTAGGCGGTTGCTAGGGTGTTTTGGGTGGTTGCTAGGGTCTTTTGGGTGGTTGCTAGGCGGTTGCTAGGGTATTTTGGGTGGTTACTAGGGTGTTCTGGGTGGTTGCTAAGCAGTTGCTAGGGTGTTATGGGTGGTTGCTAGGGTGTTTTGGGTGGTTGCTAAGATATTTTGGGTGGTTGCTAGGGTCTTTTGGGTGGTTGCTAGGCGGTTGCTAGGGTATTTTGGGTGGTTGCTAGGGTGTTCTGGGTGGTTGCTAGGGTATTTTGGGTGGTTGCTAGAGTGTTCTGGGTGGTTGTTAGGCAGTTGCTACGGTGTTCTGAGTGGTTGCTATGGTGTTGCTAGGGTGTCCTAAGGTATTTTGGGTGGTTGCTAGGGTGTTCTGGGTGGTTGCTATGGTGTTGCTAGGGTGTTCTAAGGTATTTTGGGTGGTTGCTAGGGTGTTCTGGGTGGTTGCTATGGTGTAGCTAGGGTGTTCTAAGGTATTTTGGGTGGTTGCTAGGGTGTTCTGAGTGGTTGCTATGGTGTTGCTAGGGTGTTCTAAGGTATTTTGGATGGTTGCTAGGGTGTTCTGGGTGGTTGTTAGGCAGTTGCTAGGGTGTTCTGAGTGGTTGCTATGGTGTTGCTAGGGTGTCCTAAGGTATTTTGGGTGGTTGCTAGGGTGTTCTGAGTGGTTGCTATGGTGTTGCTATGGTGTTCTAAGGTATTTTGGGTGGTTGCTAGGGTGTTCTGGGTGGTTGCTATGGTGTTGCTAGGGTGTTCTAAGGTATTTTGGGTGGTTGCTAGGGTGTTCTGGGTGGTTGTTAGGCAGTTGCTAGGGTGTTCTGAGTGGTTGCTATGGTGTTGCTAGGGTGTTCTAAGGTATTTTGGGTGGTTGCTAGGGTGTTCTGAGTGGTTGCTATGGTGTTGCTAGGGTGTTCTAATGTATTTTGGGTGGTTGCTAGGGTGTTCTGGGTGGTTGCTAGGCGGTTGCTAGGGTGTTCTGGGTGGTTGCTATGGTATTCAGGGCGGTTGATATGGTGTTACTAGGTGGTTGGTAGTTGTCACAGATGGTTACTATGGAGTTTTTGGCATGATTCAACACTTAACTAATTGCTATTAGCATGTAGCTATTCACTGCTAGCATGTGTAGCATGTTGGAAGTGCTGTTTGCTAGCATGAGTCAAAAGAGCCAAAACTCATCTCTATACGATGTTCTGATACAGAGATATAGGTCTTGCAAAACGGTTGCTAGGGTACTCAAGTTTGGTTGCTATGGAGTTGCTTGGGAGCTGGAAGCATTAAACTAAAGAAGTTTAAAGTGGTTTGAAGTTTAAAGTAGTTTAAAGTAGTTTGAAGTTTATGATAGATATATAAATAAGTTAGATAGATACACACAAACACACACACACACACACACACACACACACACACACACACACACACTCAGACTACCTCGCTCACACACTCACTCAGACACACACACACACACACTCAGAGTTTATGAGTTTAGAGTTTATAAGTGTACGAGTTTTTGAGTTTAGAGTTTATAAGTTTAAATGAGTTTAGAGTTCAGAGTTTATTAATTTATGAGTTTAAGAGTTCATAAGTCTATGAATTCATGAGTTTATTAGTTAATTAGCTATTAAATTTAAGTTAATTAGTTTATAAATGTATGAGATTAGAGTTTATTAGTTTAAATGAGTTTCATTGGCTAATATATATAGAACGGCAGTTTGGTTTAGTCTTCAAGGTGTTTAGATTTAAATTTTTGTCGGTTGGTGAGTTTGAATCTGGATTTGAATTTTTTAGAACTCCCCATTGTAAGTCAATGGGAGTTTTTCCGAGTTTTGATCGTCATTTTTAGGAAAACCGTAAGTCCGATCAGTCTGAAAAGATATAGCACACCGAGTCAGATCTGTTTGAGTGTCTGAGCCGATTTTGGAGTATGTAGAGTTAAAGCTCTAGGAGGAGTTTGAGTCAGATTTTTTAGTAAGAAGAATAATAATAATAAGTTTAAATAGGATTTCAATATGTTGGCTCTCTCAAGCCAACTTAATAATAATAATAAGTTTAAATAGGATTTCAGTAAGTTGGCTCTCCAAGCCAACTTAATAATAAGTTTAAATAGGATTTCAATATGTTGGCTCTCTCAAGCCAACTTAATTATTAATCCAGGACTGAATGTAGGCTAATTGTTAAATAACAATATGACAGTGATAATAATGTAGCTATCATTAGCCTAAAGTTTAGCTAAAACTTCAGCTGGTAGGGTTGGGAAATAGCCAATTGCCAAATAAATCTGAATTTTTGGGCTAAATGGCGATGTATGGTATAATCTGAGTATTTAATTATTATTTTTCTATTTGAATAAAAAAAAAACTGTATTTAATAAAAAGAATAATAATAATATCCTGATCAATATTGTCCTGCAAACAATGTTCATATTGAAGGTTATAAAAACAAACATAGTGTAACCTTGCTGTCTATCTGCAGTCTATCCAAAAAAGGGGTCACATTACATTCTAACATTGCAACATTACAATCTAAAAACAAAATAATGCTTTTTAAAGAAGTAGTTAAATTTACTAAACTTAAAATAAAATAAAAACAAAGCTAATAGGCCTATCATAAAAATACACATGTAGGTTTGAAATTCTCTAGCACATTTATTTTCACCAACAACAACAAATATTCAACAACAATATTTTAGCTAAATATATTTATAATTTAGTGCTAATGTATATTTTAGTCAGAATAATTGCGCTCCTAGTGCGCTCCGTCTGTTCGGCGCGCATGCACACGGCGGCGCTCGTTCACGGAAGTTTAGCTTGCAGAAAGCTCGCCCACATGACAGCAAACTGGAAATATTGACTTTCTAACATTTACAGATGGAGAATATGTCCGTGAAATAAGTTATGCACTGAGGAAATTATTGGATGTCACTTCAGCTTATGGCTAAATATTATTAGAGGTATATTTGTTTCCACCAATCGCTGCACAAGTGAAGTTTACGTATGATGACGAAAGCACGTTAGTGCGAGCCCTCCCGGAACCCATAGATAATGCATTGCAGTGCCTGCAGTTCGAAAAAAAAAATCTTTGAATGTAAGTCTATGGGAACACTCTGGGCGATTCTCAGCCAGAGTGAAATCGCCCAAAAAGAGGCGGTACTCCACAGAACGTGACTTGGCGCTGATTGGACTATATCCAGAGGCAGAACAACAGTGAGTGACTGCTGCTAGCGTAACTCTGTGGTTGAATGAGATTGTGATTGAAAAAGTCCCTTTCACACTTTGGTGGTGGTGGTGCGTCGCCCGATCGCCCTAATGAAGAAACCGCCGCTGATCTCACCTAAATGTTTGCTCACTCATTGCGTTTTTACAATTGGGTAATTTTGTTTTTAAGAGTTTACACAACACAAGGAAGCTTGATTTCAGTCTTTGAATTAAATTGAAAAAAGTAGCAAAAAATATATACAAAGTAATAAAAATACAAATAAAGAGAAAAGTTTTTGGGTAGGTCTAACACTAGTATTCAGAAATACTACAGAAACTGAATAAGGTAATCAAATGTAAAATAACACTAGTCATGAGTTGGTTCTGATTAATTCGGTTCGGGAGTATAGATAAAAGCCCTCCCGCACTTACAATTGATTGGTTGGGTCCTTGTATGTGCTTCGTGAGGCACACTAGCACACACACACACGCAAGGTCTCTCGCTCACTCCCTCTCTCTACACGTTCTTCCGGCCGGTAGACGTAGAATCCACAGCTAGATCAATGAGAAGCCCTATGATTACAACAACCATCATTTGAAGTGTCACACAGTTCTGAAATTATCGTACATTATAAGATTTTTTCCATTATTGATCGTACATCGTAGAGAGGTCAAAATTATCGTACAAATACGATAATTATCGTACATCTGGCAACACTGCGCAGCACTGCTGAACACTCACGCGGTTGGTAAAATTGCGTCTTGGAGAAAGTTTTAAAATTATTGATTTGATTTTATAATCTGTGTGGATTCATTTAAGCTACTCATACAATGTACATGCCAAAGTGAATCAATGTTTGCGGGGGAATTTCCCGCATTATAAGTGGTAGACCTGCGGGAATTATTAAAATACTATTGAAGTCGCTCCTTTTTAGGTAATGTTACTAAATCGTCACTGGAGGCTGACTTGCTGCTCTCGCGCTCAGACAGGTGTTGTTGTTGTGCGTGCTAGGGAACGTAATGCGCCATACGTCATTGCGTCGCTATATCAGTGATATGCCATTTTTTATCATGTAAAAATGTATACCGGTATTATCGTGGACGGTATGATATGGCACACCCCTACTCTGTGTTTGTCTCTGGATATTTATTTTTTTTTTTTTTTTGCAGGAGCTGTGTCCATTATAGTAATTCCTGGTTCAATGCTGTCAATTAATACTGAACATTATTCCTACTCATTTCCTCAGTTTTTAAAAACAAGGCAAATATTTTGCACCAGAAAAACACTAATGGAAATATAGCCACAATACATAAACATTGTACATTTTAACATGAGATTAGTGTTATCAAATTGCTTGCAATCATGTCAAGCTTTGAATCCTGTGCCGGTTTAACAAAAATAAGAGTTGCACATTTCTGTTTTTAAATGCTTAGCCTCATAGACTTCCATTGGAATTGTATCACTATAAATGGATTTATTTTATTTTATTTTTATTTTGTTTTACTTTTAGTTAACTATAATAACCCTGGTTTGAGGTCCGTCACCCTGATTTTCTTTTAATGTAAAAATAATGAAAACATTGTAGAAAATAAAAACTCATATAATTACCTATAAGTGCAGATTCAGTGAACTTGCATTGTCTAATGTGACCTTCCCCTTTTTCTCTGTGCAAACATCAGACCAACACAGACTCTTTGTACTCTAAAAAGAAGTGGCAGGCTGACAAGATCCCCTACACCCTTGTTGCAGTGCCCCACGGCAATGACATCGCCTCTCTCTTCGAATTGGATGCCACCACCTTACAGCGTGCAGACTGCCTGGTTCCCAGGTTAGTTCCTTTTCACCAAAATAGAAATCATCCATGACAACCCTATTAAAATGGTTTTACATTTAGATTTGCATTTATTTATTTAGCGAACACTTTTATCCAAAATAAGGAACTGTCCAAGGAATCACCCTTACAGAAGCTGTGCGAACATCCAAAATTGGATAGAAGTGCAAGTTAAGAGATGTAGGTGTGAAAAAGTAGCAGTACGGGTTTTGAAAGGGTGTATAGTGTGTTAATGATTGTAGAACAAGTGATCTCAATGCATTCAAGTGCTCACAAAGCCTTTTTAGTGCAACCTTTTGGATTTTAAAAATGTACTTAAAAACCATTTGTCCTGGTTAGTTTTTATTCAAGTGCTATCAATGGGATAGGAGTCCATACTATGTCACATGTACTGTTGGGTATTTCCTGTAGCTCAAACATCAACTGCAAGTTCTTTGGTTCGATCCCTTGAAAATATGTACCTTCTTTTTTCAGGAACTCATATGTGAGACTCAGGAACTTGTGCACAAACACCTGGGTGACCAGTACTAACATTCCTATTGATGTTGAGGAAGAACGACCCGTTATGCTCAAGGTTGTTTATTTCCATTTTTGATTTGAATAAAAATGATCCTTGTCAACGAAAGCTCATGTAATTTCTCTCTTTATTTGTGCAGATCGGCACCTGCCACATGAAGGAGGACAAGGAGGCGTTCTCCATTAATTCTGTCCCCCTGTCAGAGGTCAGAGACTTGGACTTTGCCAACGATGCCAACAAAGTCCTGGAGTCATTTGTGCGTATATTGGGTATCAGCAATTTCGCAGCAGCAAATGAACGCAGGTAATGTCATACTTACTGGAGGCCTTTTAATGCGTTAAGTTGTGGTCACATTGGCCTTCATGGTGCGGTCACAATGGACCTTTTCTTTGCACTTTAGCAAAAACATGTCCATGTCAATAGCATGCACTCTTAAAAATAAGATTCTTTATTAGCATCTATTTTTCCAAGGTTTTCCTAAGGTTGTTTATAGTGGAAAAAGATTCTTTAGATTATTAAAATGTTCTTCACACTAAGAAAAATTGTTCACTAAAATGTTCTTTGGTGAACCCAGAATGGTTCATCTATCTATAAAAATCTTTATTTTTAAAAGTGTAGAGATGTATATCTCTATGTATGTGTCTAACTAAGTAGCCTTTTCTGTTGGTCAGCACGGTGAATTCAAGTGACCAATGTGAACATGAGTGAAAACTGCACACAAAACATCCAAATTATATATTGGGTTACATTTCCATAAGCAAAGGATTCTTATGAAGTAGATGTGATCACTACTATACATTTATAGTTTTAAAAACATACTTGCTCTTACATTTTTATGTTCAGGTTTACTATTAAGCTGTTGGAGGATCTGATCTTCTTTTTGTGCGAGGTGCCAAACAATGGGCAGGACGTGCTGGCTGTTGTCATCTCGAACCCCAACAGAGAGAGGCAGAAACTCATGAGAGAGCAAAACATCCTGGCACAGGTTTGCTCAAACAGTGTACTTACAGTAAACTGATTCTTTAAAGTCCCCCTGTAGTCAATAGTTTTATCCCTTAAAACTCATCTTTGATCACCAAAATGACATATTGAAACTTTTTTTTTTCTGGAAAAAAGTTCTTTATGCCTTAAAATAGCTTGAATTCAACTCTACACCCTTCCTTCATTTAGTATACACGGACTCATGAATATGAAAATGAGCTCCGCCTCCACTCAATCACATGATCCACTCACTCAACTTTACTGTAGTAAACGCTGCACAATGGCAAGTGAAAATACTGGTTTAATTCGACCATATATGTTTGAACCAGAAACTGATTCAGAAGAAGAAGTGGAAGAGCGAATTATACAGGCTCGTATACAAGTCGATGTATCAGAATGGTAATGCGTTTTATGTATGCCGGTAATTAATATGGTAATACGGTAATTAATATGATTAGCCTTTGGCTTGACTATGTCATCAAACAGCTAATAATGTGTTGCTAATGTTACACAAACCATGTTCCTGTTCGCTATTTCAGAGTCAGACGGCTGCCTTCTAAAAATCAGCATCCTTCCAAACGCTTAGAACAATTTAGAACGCCAGTGGAGAAAGGCATATAGTTCATCATACATAATTCACCCACAATATTGCTAAATGTACCCGATTTTTCATATCAACAGAAAAATATACCATGATAACTTGGCTTCTCTTGAGACTACCTTCTTCACAGCTTATTTAATGATATGCTAAAGCCCGCCCACACGTTGACTTGATTGGTTACACCGGCGATTTCAAACCGCTTTTTTGAGACTGTCTTTGGTTCACTGCAGTTTTAAGAAGAAAATACTCAGCAATGGTGTTGACTTATGATTTTGCACATGGTTTGTCTTAAAGCATAATATTAAAAACACCACATATACATAAACAACATTAAAAACTTGATTTTCACCACAGGGGGTCTTTAAGGACCATCGTTTCCATGGCAGATTTCTGACTGTAATTTTTATGTTTGCAGATCTTTGGAATTCTTAAAGCCCCATTTTCGGAGATTAAAGACTCGCCAATGCCGAAGCTTGAAGATGTGGGCGAGCAGCGCAACGCTGCATTTAAGTACATGCTACAGCTGTGTTACAGAATCCTGCGCCATTCCCAACAAGACTACCGCAAGAATCAGGCAAGGAACATCTTCAATTATCAACTCCAATTAATCAATCAATGTATGAGACTAATACACATGTCCTCTTTATCACAGGAGTACATAGCCAAGAATTTTTCCATCATGCAGGCTCAGATCGGCTATGAGATTCTGGCCGAAGACACAATCACTGCTCTTCTGCACAACAACCGCAAGCTGTTAGAGAAGCACATCACCGCACGTGAGATCGAGACCTTTGTCAAACTTCTGCGCAGGAACCGAGAGCCCAGGTCTGACCCATAGATTTTGACATCCACTCAAATGTCTGGTACTAATCAAAACTTGCAGAAAGTATGAAAGGAAATGGAATGGAATCTTTTTGTGGAAACAATGATACATAAAAAAACAGCATTTATTTTAAATTTATTTGAAATCTTTTCTAACAATGTAAAGGTCTTTATTGTCACTTTTTATTAATTGAATGCGTCCTTGCTGAATAAAAGTATTCATTTCTTTCAAATAAAATACTAACCCCAAACATCAGAGTAGTAAACATTCAAATGTGATTCTTGCATTTGATACAACTACAAGTACCATTTTCACATTTGTTAGCAGTGGTTATAAGGTTCTTGTGCATTTTCCCCCAGGTTTCTGGATTATTTGTCTGACCTGTGTGTCTCCAACAAAACAGCCATTCCTGTCACTCAGGAGCTCATTTGCAAATTCATGCTGAACCCCATCAACGCAGACATCCTCATCCAGACCAAGTGAGAACTGCTCTGTGCTGCCTCCTGAGATTATCTGTATAACAATGACTCAGAATAACTGGATTAATCTGTAATAACTGTATACAGCTATTGACACAGTCATTTTGCTTTTTATGTCAAGATATATGACTGGGGCTTGTGTTTCTTTAGACTGATCCCACACACAGAGACCTCTCTGGAGTCATCTTTAATCCAGGAGGATGGTGAGGATGAAGAAGTGTGGCTATACTGGATTGATAACCACAAAGAGCCTCATGGGAAGTCCATCCGCCACCTGGCTCAGGATGCCAAGGATAGACAAAAGGTGGACGTTGACAACATTACATATTATAGGTGAGAGTTTAATCACATTTTATTTTTTTATTTTAGGCAGATTGCTTTTCACTTTGAATCGGAGTACTTAAGAATGTTTAAACAGCTGTGTTATCAAGTGCCCTATCCATTCTCTTGCAGGTGCCAACTCAATCTCTTTGCTAAAATGTGCCTGGACCGGCAGTATCTGGCCATCAATCAGATTTCCAGTCAGCTGCCGGTGGATCTAATCCTGCGCTGCATGTTTGATGACTGCCTGCCTTACAACCTGCGTGCCTCATTTTGTCGTCTAATGTTGCACATGCACGTGGACCGCGACCCGCAGGAGGCCGTGGTGCCCGTTCGCTATGCACGTCTGTGGACCGAGATACCCTCCAAGATCTCCGTCAATGAGTAAGATGGAAGCCAGTTTTTTGCCAGTGTTACTTCTAGCATCACATTGCTTTATTTATAGGACTGTTTTGTGTTGTTTGGATTGTCTGAATGTGTATTTGGTGCACAGGTATGACTATGAATTCAGAGATACGTCCAGAGAGGAGATGAAGAGAAAGTTTGCCCCTACAATGCATTTTGTCGATGAATATCTCAAAGATGTTGTCAGTCAGCCTGATCCATTTGGAGACAGTGAAAAGAATGAACTGACCCTTGAGGTGAGATTATGGTTGGTTCCTATAACAGTTCTCACACGTGTAATTTTCCATCAATGTGGACAGAAAACCATGCAGAAATGCTATGACATTGTTTCCTGGTCTATTCAGCAACACCACTTCTGAATCTACAGTGCAATACAAACAGCCTTTTTTTTTTTTGAATCATAACCATACAGTACAAACAGTGTAGTCCAATTCCTGAACTGAGAACTCTTATAAGCTGCTTATTTAGTGATTCAGATTTAACTATACAGCTGACTAGTGTAGTCAATGACACTTAAAGATTTGGTTCTATTTAGTGAATCATAAGCATACAGCGTGATCAGTATAGTCCGATTCCCAAATGAATGACCCTTCTGACTTTTTTTTGTTGATAATTCATATCTGTCCATGCTACACTCCTAAACAAATGACTCTAATGAGTTGGTTATTTGTAGTGAATCAGAATCATACAGCACAAACAGTATAGTTCAGTTCACAAACTAATGATTCTTATAAGCAGCTTGTTTTAAATGAATCAAATCCACCCATACAGCATGACTGGTGTAGTCCAGATGATTCATGATCAAAAAAAAAAAGAAGGAGTTTGTACTATTTAGTGAATCAAAAACAAAAAGAGTGGCCAGCGTAGTCCGATTCCCTAATTAATGACCTTTATGAGCTGTTTTGTTAGTAAATCAAATGTATTCATACAGTGCAATCAGTGTAGTCCAACTGATTTTTGAACGTTTGACTCAAGTGAGTTGGATGTAGTGAATCCGAACCATACAGTGCAAACAGTGTCCACTCCTTGAAGTATTCACCATTATAAGCTGCTTTTGTTAGTGAATCAAATCCATTCATAGAGCATGACTGGTGTATTCCGACCTGATTCCTGAGCAAATGACTCTAAAGAGTGGTTTTGATTCCCAAATGAATGACCTTATGAGCAATTTTCTTTAGTAAATAAAATCTATCCGTATACAGTGGAACAATGTAGTCCAACGGATTCCCAAACAAATGACTCTGAGTTGGTTCTTGTAGAGAATCAAAACAACACAGCACGGCCATTGTAGTCCTTTTTTAGTGAATCACATCATGTTGTATTTGATGCTTGTGACATCTAAATCGGTGTAGTTAGTGACAATGTTTATATCTGTTATTTGTGTGTCAGGTCTGAGGTTTTTCCTGAGCGTATTATGTGATGTGTCCAGAGGACAGAGCAGATTGGCTGCATTAGCCTTAACAGAATACTAATGATTCACTCTCTAACACTTTGAATTTGAATGGCTTTGCCTCTGTCTGTCTCTCTCACAGGTGGTCCACCTGGCACGTAACCTGGTCTACTTTGGCTTCTACAGCTTTAATGAGCTTTTGTGCCTCACGCGCACCCTGCTGGCCATCCTGGACATTGTCCAACCCACGTTCACATTCATGTCCAAACTCAACAAGGGCCCTGAGGGAGGTGAGAGACTTTTTCAAGTTGTCTGTTTTCACTCAAGTAATGCGTCTTCAGTATTTGTTTTACAAGATAATAGCTGCTTGTGCTTGAGGAGGTGTAACACTTCAGGCTGTGTTTGTGTAGGTAATAATGTCATGCGTACCATCCACGGTGTGGGTGAGATGGTGACTCAGATGGTTCTGAGCAGAGGCTTGATGATGGCCCACTGTCTCCCCGATGCTCAGCCAATCCACGGAAAGCAAATCTGTCTCCCTGACAACGAGAACGTCATGGTGATGGACACCAAGCTCAGGATTATTGAGATTCTGCAGGTGATGCCCTCATAGATTGCTGTAAATCTGTTGCAATGAACTAAATGTATTAGTTACACTTCACTAAACTCAAGTTTATGTCTTCCACACTATGTCAAGGAAAGGTTTTGGAAATTATATTAAAGGGTTAGTTCACCTTTGAAACCAATAAAGATATTTTTAATTAAATTTGAGAGATTTTTGTCCCTCCATTAAATTATATTCACTCAAACGCTTCAAAACATTCATAAAGAGATTGAATCCATGTGAATCGAACGGCTTAATCCAAGTCTTCTGAAGATACATGATCACTTTTTTTGTTGAACAAATTTAATTTAGGCTTTTATTAACATACACATAAACATTGATCAACTAACTTATATAGAGCAGTCAGATTTGGTAAACGTAAGCTCAAGACTTGGATTGATCCGTCAGAGTTTGGGTGGACTATCCCTTTAAATGTTGGCATAATTTTACATTTCATCTTTTCCTTTTATAGTTCATTCTGAATGTGCGTCTCGATTACCGCATCACCTATCTGCTGTCTATCTATAAAAAAGAGTTTGGCGAGCAGACTTTGGACACTTCTGCCTCAGTGACGGAAGTTCCTGTCATGGCTGGTGAGAGACATTTCATGGCATACAGTAAACATTCATTTTCAGATCCCAGTTGAGGAGTTTATTCTTGCTTTAAGGGTCTGTTTGTGTATGTTTTAATATTTCTATTGTATATTCCAGAGCCAAACATTGAGGAAATTGCAGAGAAAGCAGAGAATATGTTTTCGGGAAGGTGAGGGAGTGATTATTATTTATTATTTGCCTTATGTTATGTTTATTTGGGTTGTGTTTGGTGCTTAAGAATGAACTATTGAAATAGCTGGATTGATATCAGTACTAATGCTGACTTTTTTAAAAAATGGGTTAGTTATCAGTTAGACATAACCAAATTAAAATTAAAATGTGTATTAATTGCTGTCAAGCTTTAAAACAAACAAAAACAGATTTAAATTTACACTACTGTTCATTTGGGGTTGGTAAGATAAAATAAAAAAAAGAATTTGAATGCTTTTTAAGCTCGCCAGGGCTTAATTAAAGGGTTAATTCACTCAAAAATAAAAATTATTTCATTAATTACTCACCCTCATGTTGTTAAACCTGTAGGACCAATAAAAAAACGCCCAAAATAAAGACTATTCAACAATTTCTTCTCTTCCGTGTCAATCTCTGACGCTGTTCACTTTGTAAACATAGTGCAGTGTTTACATGTTCTACGTCAGAACGCCGGCGTATGTGTCCTGGTGCTCACGTGAACCGCGAGAAGAAATTGTTTAATAAAGTCTTTATTTTTGTTTTTTTGCGCACAAAAAGGATTCTCGTCACTTCATAGCATTAGGTTGAACCACTGTAGTCACATGGACTATTTTAACGAGGTCTTTACTACCTTTCTGGGCCTTGAAAGTGGTAATTAAATTGCTGTCAATGGAGGGACAGAAAGTATAATTATATCTTAAGTATAAAAATATCTTAATTTGTGTTCGGAAGATGAACGAAGGTTTGGAACGACAATAAGGGGAGTAATTAATGACAGAATTTTTATTTTTGGGTGAACTAACCCTTCAATTTGATTAAAATACAGTAAAAACAGTAATGTTGTAAAATATGAGTAAATAATGAGTCTTCAGTGTCACATGATCCTTCAGAAATCTTTGTAATATGCTGATTTGCTGCTCAAGAAAGTTTTTTTTTTAATATATATTCTCAATGTTGAAAAGAGTTGTGCTGCTTAATATTTTTGTGGAAACTGTGATACATTTTTTCCAGGATTAATAGAAAGATCAACAGAAATATTGATCATAGAAAGTTCAAAAGAACATATATTTTTTGTAATAATTGATCAGTTTGATGCATCTTTGCTTAATAAAAGTATTAATTTCTTTTAATCAAAAAAAGGAAATATTAATGAAACCCAAACTTTTAAACTGCTGCTTTTCTTGTTTTAATTTTCTGGAGCATTTGTGAGGGCATATTTTTTTAACCATAAAAAGAAACAGTGTGCTGTCCATTTATGTCAAATACTTGAATTAATTGAAACAAATAACAAACAAGAATCTGAAAAAAATGCTCACAATATCAAAACACAATACTCATTCTGCTACATTACATTTCAATAATTTGCAGGCCCATATGCATGTCATTTTTGCCCCATCTCTAGTTAATTTCGGACCCTGGTCATTACTTTTTCCATCCTCTCAGACACTTAGAATTAAATTTACCATTTCTTGCTGCTGTCTTTAAAACTTCTATTTAAAAAACACATTACTCAGTCAGGCCTTGTGTTTTGTGTTCACAGTGCTAAGGAGAGGAGCCCAGTGGACCTCGATGATGAAGGTGGTCAGACGTTTCTGCGGGTGCTCATTCACCTCATCATGCAGGACTACCCTCCACTGGTCTCCGGCTCTCTTCAGCTCATCTTTAAACACTTCAGCCAGAGAGCCGAAGTTCTGCAGGCCTTCAAACAGGTCTCACTCTCACTCATACTACTGTCTTCTTATCAGTGTATAGAGACTGGCAAGTTTTTAAATGGTCTGTTTTACTGATAGACACATTATTTGCCAATGAATGTTTTTTGTTTTGCAGGTCCAGTTGCTGGTTTCTGAGGAGGATGTGGAGAATTATAAGAAGATTAAGGCAAGCCTGGACCAGCTGCGTCTGACAGTGGAGAAGTCTGAGCTGTGGGTTGAGAAGAGTGGAGTTTACGGCGGTGAAGATATTGCTGAGAATCAAAACAAAGAGCAGAATTCAGAGGTGTGCACCTACTGGCAGGAGAAACACTGCAAGCGTATTGCTAAATTATAATGCAACAGATTTGCTTCTTCATCACAGTGCATTGCGAATTCAATATAGAGAATACATTTAAAATCTTATTTTGATACAGTGATTAATGTTTGATGTTGATTAATTCTCTTACCCTTAAAAGATTGGCTGACTAATAATTTGGTTCTAGTATTCGACCAACATTATATTACTGTTTATTAGTAATAAAACTCATATTACCGATATTAGAAATATAATATTCATAATGCACATACTCTTGTAGTTTAATAATCATTTTTAATCATCATTTTGTTATTATTGTGTCAAAAAGCAGAACAGTGTTGTAACTAAATCTATTAAAAAACATTTTAGTTAATTGACATGAAGCTAAAATAAAATATACATTTTATTTCAGTTAGTTTGCAAAGCAAGATTTCTACTAAATCTACTAAAACTAATCTGAAATAAAACAAAGCTAAATACAAATATTTAAAAAAAGGACAAAAGCACATAACAAAATTACTAAAAACTTAATTAAATGTAAAATTAAAAATACATTTAAAATGAATTTTCTTTCAGTTAGTTGCCAAGGAAACATTTCTGTTTATTATTTAAGTTGAAATGCTTAAACTGCTAAAACTAAAATATAAAATATGAATAAATATATAAAATATTACTAAAGATAAATGAATGCTTAGAAATATTAAAAAATAATAATAATACAACTGGCAAAAGCACAAAATTACTGAAACTTAAACTAAATTTAAAATGAAAACTGAAAATATAGTTATTCCAAAAATTTTAATAAATACTAATTAAAGTATGAATAAATACTCTAGTAGTATATAAATAATACTTCAATGACACTAAAGCAGAAATAAGAGTTAAGTAGTTCTGCATATCTGTTATGTGATACAGTAACATAATGTATATCAGTATCGATCATAGAAAATCAATATCGATGATGTTACCTGACTGTGTGTAATATCTGGTTTACAGGAAGCAGGTATCTTGAGCCCAGTGCAGGATGGGAACAATAAACCTCAAATAGACAGCAACAAAGCCAACAACTACAAAATTGTGAAAGAGGTGTGAACTTTTTCACTCAATGTTTCCTCCGCTCCAAAGAGTACAAGTCTTATATATTACATAACGGCAATGCTAATAGCCGCATACACAGCAGAATTCCCTCTAAATGTAATGCCGGTCTCATGGTTTTGTGTCTGGTGTGACATAGATCCTGCTGAGTCTCAGTAAACTCTGCTCTCCTGCTAAGAAGATTCGCGTGCAGCAGCAGAGGCTGCTGAAGAACATGGGAGCTCACACTGTGGTGCTGGACCTGCTCCAGATCCCGTATGAGAAGGTGAGTGGACATTCCTTCAATCATATTACAGTACATGCTGCAATAAAATGACTCTAGATTTGGAGATTATCATTTCGGGATCCTTATGCTGCCAAATTCTTGCTGCTCCATCTCCAGGGGGATGAAAAGATGGACGAGATCATGACTCTAGCCCACACTTTCCTTCAGTACTTCTGCAGAGACAACCCTCAGAACCAGGCGCTGCTGCACAAACACCTCAACCTCTTCCTCACACCCGGGGTGCGTTTCACCAGAGAGTTATTCACCCAAAATATGAAAATTCTGTCATCATTTACTCACCCTCAAATTGTTCGAAACCTGTATGAATTTCTTTCTTCTGCTGAACACGGAAGAAGATGTTTTGAAGAATGTTCACAACCAAACAGTTGTGGGGCACCATTGACTTCCATAGTATTTTTTTCCCCATACTATGGAAGTCAGTGGGGCCCATCAACTGTTTGGTTACCAACATTCTTCAAAATATCTTCTTTTGTGTTTTGCAGAAGAAAGGACAAGTTTGAGGGTGAATAAATGATGACAGAATTTTCATTTTTGGGTGAACTATCCCTTTAATGAGCATTACATGTCCTTGCAAATAATAATAGATTTTTTTGGTGTTGAGAGGGGATTCTGAGAATATTTTATTTGATTCTGTCTTCGCTTCGCTCAGCTTCTGGAGGCCAAGACAATGTGCTTCATCTTCAGGAACAACTACCACCTGTGCAATGAGATCAGCGACCGCGTGGTGCATCACTTCGTGCACTGCATTGAGACCCACGGCCGTCACGTGGAGTACCTGAGCTTCCTCCAAACCATCGTCAAAGCGGATGGCAAATACGTGAAGGAATGTCAGTGCAAAATCATGAATGAGGTGAGATGGACTTTGAATTTAATGCTCCATGAAGATATGCGCAATTCAGACTCAAAGCACACAATCATGTTCATAATACACATTAATATTAAAAATATATATTTTGCACATATTTTTAAAGTAATAATAATTAATACTATTTTTTCAAATGTTTTTATATATTTTTTTCTTTATTCTTTTCTTAAAAATGTGTATTTCGTGATAGTTATCCATACATTTTGAGAACATCTTAATATTCATTCTTGTATTCCTCTCCACTTATTGTCAAAAATGCTTCCATTCACATGAAAGTGAATTTATATAGTGTTCTAGGTGATAAATCAGACAATGTGTTTGTTTTGGACGGTAGCTGGTGAACGGAGGAGAAGACGTGTTGGTCTTCTATAATGACCGTGCCTCTTTTCCGGCACTGCAAAATATGATGTCTTCTGGGCGGGATGAGAACGGGTCTCTGGCGTACCACATCACTCTGGTCGAGCTGCTGGCAGCCTGCACCGAGGGCAAGAATGTTGATACCGAGCTCAAATGCAACTCACTTCTGCCACTTGATGATATTGTCAAAGTGGTCACGCACGAAGACTGCACTGCAGAGGTAACAGAACATTATCCCTATCTGAAAAGTTATTTTCTTGAAAAGTGACGGAGATGTTGTACATGTTGTTGTTTATGCACTTTATAAGTTATCTAATGATATTTGTCTGATTATGGAGAACAAAATGAATGCTTGCACTATTACAGTCCATCCCAAATGAGCTAAAAGTTAAACACTCTTAAGAACATGTACAGTAGGAAGCTGACGCTTAGAAAAAAGGCACAGTGATGGTATAAGATGGAATTACCATAATGCGTTGATATACAGAATTAAAAAAATATACACTACAGTTTAAAAGTTCCTGTTCAGTAAGATGTTCAAGAATTTTATATTAAGAATTATTACTTTTATTCAAAAACAAAAGATTTCTGTTTAAAAATCAGCAGCACAACTGTTTTCAGCATTGATGATAATAATAAGAAACGTTTCATGAGCACCGAATCAGCATATTAGAATGATTTATGAAGTATCATGTGACATGATATATTAAAATAGAAAAAAAATATTTCGCAATTACTACTGTTTTTACTGTATTTTTAATCAAATAAATGCAGCTTTGGTGAACATAAGATACCTCTTTCAAAAACATTAAAATCTTACCAACCCCAAACTTTTAAACAGTAGTGTATGTATATTTTTGTCCACACATTTAAAATGTATGAATGTTATTGAATAATATAAAATAAAAGCCAATAAAATAATTATCAATAATGTAGTTTAAAATGAGAAATGTTTATTTACATTGAAAAAGTGTTTTGGGGTCATTGGATACTATGGTACTGAAATATTACAGAGTACATATACTGTACTATGGTATTTAGCTGGTATTCCAAGGTACTTCAAATAAAACCAAGTGACATGTTTTAAGTGACATCAGCTAGCCTTTTTGAGCATTGTTTTTTCCTCTTTTGCAGGTGAAAATAGCATATGTAAATTTTGTGAACCACTGCTATGTGGACACTGAGGTGGAGATGAAGGAGATCTACACCAGCAATCACATTTGGAAACTCTTCGACAGTTTCCTTTTAGACATGAAGAAGGTGAGTTAAATGACACCAACTCTCTCTTTCTCTTTCCCTCCCTCGCAATTTGTGAGGAATGATCTATTACATACTGGTTTGAAGAGCTGTTTAGATCATCTGTGACTGATTTGTGATTGCTATGTGGGTGATAAGCATCCTGAACTGTGATGATGTTGTTGTAGGTGTCTGAAAGCCCCACAGACAGGAAGCATGTTGACACATGCCTCGAGAAATACGTCACCGATACCATCATGGCCATCGTCAAGGGCTTCTTCGGTTCCCAGTTCTCTGTCAGCAATTCAAACCTTCAGGTAGAGCGAGAAAGTTTAATCTATGAGTTTGACCACAACATGTCTCATTCGTCTGAAGCATTTCTCCTCTATGAATCAGTCATATTAATGTGGTGTTACTTGTGATGTTTGAGTGGGAAATCATACTGGATCTCTTCATCAGGCCCATCAAGGAATTTTCATAAAAGTGCTGCAGGCCTCCTGCAAACTCTACAACTGCACCTGGCTTAACTCCCTGCAGAAGACTAACATCGAGGGTTGCATTAAAACCCTTAATGATGTCGGTAAGTTGTCAGACACGTGTCTTTTAATCCAAATATAAGGCCACCATGTGACAGAGGGTTTTGGTTTGTCTGTAAAATGTTATTTTTAATGTACGGTCATACCTGGTATCTTCAGCATGACTAAAACTGTTTCATGCTAATTCATCTTTTTTATATGTTTTTAAATATTGGCAGTCCTTCATTAGATTTCAAAATAGCTGAAATAGGCACTAAAAAAAAAAAAAAAAGATATTTTATGGAAAAACAATTTAAAACATTCAACTTTGAGAATTTAGTAAAGATTTAGTGAAGATAAATACATACACAAATAAATATGAGATAAATCAAGGTAAACAAATTACGTCAAATAGACTTTTTACACTAACAGTTGTTAACAGTTTAGTTTAAAAAAACCTAGGTTAAGAAATCTTGGGTTATATTGTTCCCATTTTACTTTACATACTTCATCTTGGGTTAAGTAGTTAATTCTGGATAGTTAAGTCTAACTAGTTCACTTGCTATATTTCTAAACCTTTTGTTCACATACTCATTTTCGTACAGTATTTGTGAGGATAATAACATTTAATTTGACAAGTACAGCTCACAAAAAGCATGCAACCTGCAAGATAAATAAATAAATAATGTATGAATAAGAAATGTATCTGTGGAAATATTGTCACAAAATTGTACTCTTGCCTTAAATAATCTAAAAATCATACTATAAAACGTACCCAAAAAATCAAAGGAAAATACAGAAGTGTTTGCTGTCCGATTTTTCTTCAGATAATGCATAAAGGTTTTTTCATTAATTTCTAATGAGGTTACAAATGTATTGTAAACACTGTCCTCCTCCTAACCCTTCCCAGCCAAGAGTCGGGCCATCCCTATTCCAGTGGACCTGGACGGTCAGGTCAATGCCCTGTCGCTGAAGACACACACCAGCATGGTGCAGCGTGCAGTGAAGGACTGGAAGCTGTCGGCCCGTGGCCGTCCCCGCAAGGAGCCCTTTGGTGCCCATGATTACAAGATCATTGAGAAACTACAGGTAACGACACCTTCACATCAAAAACGGTCACCGGTAAAACACCCTCATCTGTGTAGTTTTCTAAAGGCAACTGACCAATCAGAATCATGTACCCGAATACAAGTGGCATAATTTTACCATCTGAAACGTGCTGCGACTTATATTCCAAAGCAACTTAATGTAATTAACAGCAAGCACGCAAAACATGCAAAAAATGTGGTATGAATTTAACTGTATAACGCATTTCCCAAATGGCCATAGTTTTTTTTTTTTTCATTTTTTTTTTCACTTTAAATAAATTAGTTTAGGCTTTGCATTTATAATAAATATTGTTTGAAAGGAATGCCATGATTTATGTTTATTTGATCTATTTTATATGTTTTTCTTTCCTGTTCTATTCTGAATACTGGTAAATTGAATTTATAGTGTTTATAATGTTTGTAAAGGTTTTATTTTATTTACCAGTATTTTGTATTAATTCTGATTGTAATAATAACATGTGACTTATGCATCAATTAGACTTATCTGAGTTTTTTCTCTGTCGACAATGCAATTTTGACCTTGTGCGACTTGGTTGTACGGTAGCCTATTCCTGAATGATATTATTTAAAAAATAATATTAGCATAGAATATGTACACTGTAATGTGATGTGAATGTAGCGGTGGCATATTCTATGCTAATCGGTAGCCTATTCCTGAATGATATTATTTAAAAAATAATATTAGCATAGAATATGCCACCGCTACATTCACATCACATTACGGTGTACACCACGGCACTGCCTCCACTATCGTTTTGCTGTTTATAAAAATAAAAACCATTGTAAACTATTGTAACATAATCAGTAATCACAGTTCACCGATCTGCGTGACGATGGCGAAGGATTTGTTGCGCAACAGAGTGTTGACCACACAGAAGGCGTTTTCCCAATCCAGTGCGGTACTTTTCCATTGTTTTTCTATGTAAACACGCGCTAGACGGATGTGTATAAAGTTGCGTTCGTGTCTTGCATCTTTTGCAGCGTCTCGTGCATGACACAGCATTCTAAAAACGCGGCGCTCAAGTTAAAATCAGTTCCCCCATTCCACTGCCAGCGTCTCGCATTTTACAAAGCAAAAACGTGTTCTGTGTGAATGGCCCCTTATCTTGTGGAACCCGCGCTCAGCACCGCCACTACGGAGTACACGCGATCACGAATTTAAAAGTGAAAGTAAAACACGAGCTCCCTGTTATTTATATTGTTTTTATTTCTATTAAGTAGTTCCATTAGGAGGTCACACACAGCCTCAATCAGAAGTTCTTGAAGCTCATAATTCATGTACAGTAAGGTCCGTGTGAAATCATACTTGAGAGAAGCCAGTCAGTTGAGTTTGTGGTAAAACCTTTTACAGTGCTTGTATATTGTTGTATTTCATTGTATTTGATAATTCATACTCAAAGTAGAACTGAAATGACATTCATTACAAGATGATTTAGTTAAAACATTTCAAAATGCACCTGCAGACTATTTTTCCAGTCATGAATTTTGTCATTGAGGATTTCTATAAAATATTGTGCAAAAATCTCGTCTCGTTCTTGTGAACCCAATCTCGTGTCTCGTCTTGTCTCGTGAGATAGTGTCTCATTACACCCCTATAATTAAATGGTCACACACTTCACATATTCACTATTAACTATGAATTTTTCCTCAAACTCCTAATTTCCTGCATATTAACAGTTAGTAAGGTAGTTGTTATAATAAGTTTAGGTATGGGGTAGGGATAAGGGATATAGAATATGGTCATGCAGGATAAGGCATTATTATGTGCTAATAAACAACTAGTTAATAGTGAGATTTGGTCCCCAAACTAAATTAGCAAATGAATAAATAAAAAATAAGATTAAACTAAGTAAATGGAATAAAATAAAACAGTGAGTAAAATAAATACGTTACAGTAATTTCATTAGGGGTCCATGGCATCTAAAAGATTGAAAACCCCTGTGCTAACCTGCTAATTATAACAGTAATAGTACTTGTGTTAAAAGCCTTGTGTATGTGAAAAAAGGCTTTTGTCTTAAATTGATTACTACTTTTGATTTGATTGATTTGATTTATGTGTTTCAGGGAGTCGTTGCATATCTGGAGGAGCAGTTTAGTCCACGGGTACAAGCAGAGTTCTCTGTATTAGTAGATGTGCTGCACAGCCCAGAGATGCTGTTTCCAGAGTCTGCTCAGCTCCGCAGTGAAGATGGAGCCTTCATGTCGAAGTGAGACACGCACCCACATCAAACAAATTAAAGCTGTGCGTCATCCACAATGAATATATTAAACAGGTCCAGTGACGGTGTTAAAAATAGCCGTAGGTATAGGTATGACATTATAGATCCATGGGAATTTCTGCTATATTTCCAAAACATTATATCAGCAACATCCTAAACAACTGATTTTTTTGTTGTATGTTTTGCCTGTAAAAACGGAATTAAGTATTGAAGTAGAATTGAAAACATTTTATGTTCGTATAAATGTGTCAGACCTGCTTCTGCTGTGAATGGTATACCAGCAACATCATATATAAGCTATAAAATGTATTTGTTGTGAATGTGCCTGGGGTTCTGAGTGCCTTATATAAGAAATGATCTGTGTCTGAGCAAGATATACCTCTATAATCACAGTAGGTCTGTGTTTGAGGTGCACTTATATATGTCTACATGGCTAAGACATAAAACATATTTCCTGTTTACTGATTTTTTTGGCCATTTCATTCATTGAAATTACGTGACTTATGGAAATTTGTTGTTCAAAAACAATTTAAATACTTGAATGCAGGTAGGTTTCTTCAAGCATCTTGGAGATGTTGCAGCAGTTCTCGTTTTTTTCTGTTTCTTCATGTAATCACAGACAGACTGGATAAGATCTTTGTGTGGAGCACCGGCTGTTGTCAGACTCTTTGTGCACACAGAAATCTCACTGGATTATTACAATTAATGGCAAAAGGAATGTTTGAAAATGTAAACTGATATTTACTATTGACATCGTTATCGGCCCGATAAGAAAATTAAGCCGATAAATAATGGATTATTTCCTTCAGCTATACACTTCAGTTGTGCACTGTTCATCATGATGGTTTAGAATTACTTGAAATATGATTGAAATTACTACAAAGAGGGTATACAGTTAAGTGCAGCGCAAGTCTGTCATATAGGCTATATAAAATTATAATGAGAATATTATATATAATTGTGTGCTTGGGACATGGCTTTTAATGGTGAGACTTTTGTTTTTGTAATCGGGCTCTCAAAAATTATATCATAATTTGGATTTAGATTTATTGGCCAATATATCGGCTTTCAAATATAAAAAATTATCGGTATCGGGCAAAATGTTCATATCGTTGAATCCCTATATGCGCCTAAAGGGTTAATAGTTTTTCCTCAATTCTGGCTTGCAAATCAATTGATTTTATTGACAGATATCAAATATGTGGATTGATTTACACTATGTAAACTACTCTTCAAAAGTATGGGGTCAGTAAGATTTCATGTTCAGCAAGGATGCATTAAATTGATCAAAAATAGTAAAGACTTCTACATTGACTTGTACATTGGCCAGTTTGGTATTCCTGATTTATTGTTAAATATGATACTACATTTTCTCGCAGGCTTATCAAACACACCAAGAAACTGATGGAGAAAGAGGAGAAGTTGTGCATTAAGATCCTGCAGACTCTTCGAGAGATGCTGGATAGGAAGGAGACACTCGAGGAAAAGGTTAGTGTGATGAGAACATTTCCATAACCTAATTTCAGCCTTTTTTATTCCCTCTTTTACTTCATGAATGAATAAGTTATCTTAGTCTTGAACCAAAATTACGACTCATCTTGTTCACAGAGTGTATAAAATGCACACTGCCGGTCAAAAGTTTGGAATAATTATTAAGGTTTTTTGAAAGAAGTCTCTTATGCTCACCACTTTATTTGATGAAAAATACAGTAAATTTGGGAAATATCATTACAATTTAAAATAACTGTTTTCTATTTTGATACATTTGAAAATGTAATTTATTCCTGTGATGGCAAAGCTGAATTTTCAGCAGTCTTCAGTGTCACATGATCCCATTCTAATGTTGATTTGCTGCTCAAAGTTCGTAAAAAAAAAAAAAAAAAGTTTGTTCAGCAAGGACGCGTGAAAGACATTTAGAATAGACTTCTTTCGAAAACATTAAAAACACATGAAAAAACTAATAGTGTAGAAATGGGTTTCTAATGCAACCTTACACTAACAAGTAGTGGATCAGCTCGGGTGTAGCACACATCAAATATGCACCTGCCACCTGTGATGTCATAATGCCTCTAGGGATTGTTGATGCCATACCAACAACCACCAGAAGAGGGCGCTAGTGCCAAAACCAAGAACTGTGAACCTGATGACCCTTCCCCAGAGCGCAAGTGTGTGCGCATATGCGGGCAAGTGAAGTGAAGCGCAGCTCTCGGGCCTCTGCAGTGTCGTTGGCATCTGTGGCAGAGTGAATGCTGGGAGTCCTAAAGCTCCAGACAGTTAATCAGCATTCAGCGGAGAAAGAGTCCCGCGCTGTTACATAAGCAAAGGCACATGAGGACACACTCATAATGTTGGAGCAGGTAGCCAAATCACCCAGCACCACAAATCAATACTGCAGAGAGCTGACTACAGCCTTGCACATGGGGAAAGAGAGAGCCAGAGAAAAATAAGGAAGAAGACAGAATAAAGGACAGGAAAAGCAGATTTATTCCCAGCTGTTGCATTATTAACATTATGACATCATAGTCATTATGACATCACAGTTAGTTGTGGAATGTCTTTAATGTAACATTTCAGCTGATTCAAACTTTGTTTCATTATGTTTCATAAACTGAACTAAATCCGCATTGAACTGACTTGAGCTGAATAATGACACTGTTGTCTTTTTTTGAGCTGTTTTATAGCAGAATTGAATTCTGTTTGCATCATTGATTCTGTTATTTTCCTGGTTGTCACTATAAAGCTGCTTTGAAACAATCTGTATTGGATAAAGCACTATACAGATAAAGGTGACTTGACTTAACATACACGACTTGTCAAGTTAAGTCAACTTTATTTGTATAGCGCATTATACAGATTGTTTCACTGTAATAAATAGCAAAATAATATTGTCAACGATGCAAATTTCATTAAATATGAGATCAATTCAAACTGCTGTAAAGCAGCTTCAAAATTATTCAGCTCAAGTCAGTTTTGTGTTAGCTCAGTTCAATAACTGTGAAAAGTTCATTAATTATGAAACAAGTTCAATTCAGCTATAAGCAGCTCTACAGAAGACAATGGTGTCGTTATTCAGCTGGAGTTAGTTCAATGTTGCCTCAGTTCTAGGCCACATTTCCCAAAAGTATTGTAAGTTAAGAGAACATTGGTGAGCAATTGGTCAGTAGTTGATGTTGCAAAAATTTGTCAATTCTGAAACGCATTCGTTGCCATAAAGCAGCTCTACAGAAGACAACAGTGCCTTCAACCAGCTCAATTCAGAACTTGTGACAAGTTTAAAAGCAACTCATATTTGTTCCATCTCTCCACCACTGAAACGATAGTGTGCATAATTCCACGTCAGTGTGTGTTTGTTTATTTTGGAGCGCTCGTTCTCCACGGGGTTGAGCTGTTTTGCCGTGTTCTTCCCGCCCTGAGAGTGGTGCTGCAGTTTCACGCAGGCATGCTCGGCACAGACCGCCGGCTCCCCGGGGAGAGAGAGAGTAGGAGGGTGAGCGAGGGGAAAGAAGAAGGGAGGGAGCGAGCATGTGAGAAGCCATGTGAGGGAAGAGAAAAAGCGTGGCGCAGCAGCAGGCGGAGGGATTGGAGAGGTGCGGTGTCTGCTGAGTCCATGAGGCGACAGAGTGGGGGGTGTTTACGTAACCGGCCTGCAGTGTCTGAGCCAAACTCACGTGGCTCATCATGTTCTCGCTCTTGCTCACTCGCTCGGTCTCTCCCTTCATTTACCACTTGTTTATCTCAGTGTTTTTCTCTAAGCCTTTGTTTTTTGGTTGAATTTTGCTTGTATTAGCTAGAAGCCATTCTCTTTTTATCTGTTTCTATCACTCTCACCAATGACTTAGTGGTTTGGTTGCTGAGCAGCAGGTCATGACTCATGAACATAATTGGCCTTTCTTGCTCTCTCTCTCTCTCTCTCTCTCTCTCTCTCTCTCTCTCTCTCTCTTTCTCTCTCTCTCTCTCTCTCTCCGAGGTGAACGTGAGCATGTGGCAGCACACAATGTTCAGAATGTCAAGCAGGTGCTGTTGTTTTAGATATGTGGTAATGGCCAAACGGTCAAAGCAGAGAAGGCTGACAACAAAGCTTCAAATCGCAGTGTATCTATACTGTTTTTGACACTATAGAAGGATTGTGTGTAGTTGCGTTCAGACTTGTGGTTCCAGAGAGAGGGCATGTTTCTGTGATGACTTATAGTCCCCATGAAATCAAAAGCGACAAAAAAAGTGCCCTCGTACACGTAATCAAAAACGTTAACTTCCCTCACAATGATAATTAAAACTAGGATAGGCAATGTTTTTCATAAACACTGTTGATACCAATCAATATTAGAAGTCGTCTAAATATAAAAACAATTATGTATATCTTCTGTGGAAGTATTAGGGCAAAAAAATGTTGTCCAATCATTACCTTCGGTCCGAATGCAATGATAGGATGTCCAACCTGCTTGTCAACATATATTTCCATACCTTACACAGACATCACACATCATCATCGTTCCATGAGGACACGCAGTCACAGAGTGCTTCAAACAAACAGCTTTTACAGTTCCTCCTGAACCAAAACAACAAGCTTATGTTGCATTCACGCTATGTCATAATTACCATAATTATGCGATGGCAACCCGCGACGTTCTACTCAGAGCTGTTCACATCCTTGGACTCAGATTTATGTTTTTTTTTGGCAACACTATCAACGCCGTCTATCGTGACGCTTTGCAGACTCAGCTCTTAATATGAGTTGCACTTTTTGGTGTTCAAACAAGAAAGTTCTCAAAACAAAGACTGGGATGTACTGTACTATGTTCGTGGGCAGGTTGTGTTCTAACATAGTCAGTTACGTCAGTGAAAACACAGGTCTGTTCATAAATCCATCTGGACGAACTCGAGCACGAGCACCAGGACGATTTCCATGGAAAAGGCGGTAATAGAGGCACCACACAGGGTTCATGTTTTTGCAGAAACTGATAAATGTGTGAGTGTTCGTGGCTCAGTGTACATGTAAAAACCCCTCTGTAAGACATCCAGGCTAGTTATATTCTTTAGCAAATACTTTTCCCTCTTTTCCAAGTCTTTGCATCCAGCTCTTGTTACAAAACATTAACCGCGGCCTGTTCTGGAGTGTGTTTGTATAGAGTAATACCTCACGTCTCACGAGTCAGGCGTGCCCTTGAAGTAAACTCTCTCATGCCAGTATTTGGTGACTAACTTTGTGTGTGTGTGTGCACAGGTCTCTCCTGTTTGTTGACAAAGGAAAGAAAAGCCCTGTTACATAACAGACTATGCCTCTCTCTCTCTCTCTCTCTCTCTCTCTCTCTCTCTCTCTCTCTCTCTCTCTCTCTCTCTCTCTCTCTCTCTCTCTCTCTCTCTCTCTCTCTCTCTCTCAATCTCAATATCTCTCTCTCTCTCTCTCTCTCTCTCTCTCTCTCTCTCTCTCTCTGTCTCTCTCATCCTGCTGGATCTCTCTCCAGCCAAGTTTCACACTACCGCCCGGAGGCAAAGCAGCTTTTCAGATTACCAACCTCACACGGTTAAACCCCTCACACACATGCAGATGCACACACTCACACACCACTGAACTGGGGGTGGGACACGTACATGCTCTAAAACGCAACTCATACACTAGCTCAGTGCTAGCAGGTCTCCCTGATGACTGCAATGAAATACAACTGTTTCAGCCCACACACAAATCCCACCAGAGCATTCAGAGCTCTTAGACCAAAGCCTACACAGACACACACGTTTAACCCCGGGGTCTCGCCAATGCCATATGCCAGCAGACCTGTTCTCACAGTTCTTACAGTAAAATAAAGCAGGATGTGGCATTCCTGCTGCTACAGTTGGCATTTAAAATCTATATGAAACGTATTCGCAACACATTTAACTACTGTACTGGGACCTACAGTTGGGGACATTCAAGATTGAGACCATATTGAAAGTCTGGAATTCAAAGCAAACTGTTTTTGAAGAATGTAGAATAAAGAAACTTTGGTAACACTTTAGTTTAGGGTCCAATTTTCACCATAAACTATTCTCACTATAAACAATTACTAACAACATTAACTTAATCAGTGCAAGTTTACATTTTATTTGACACTTAATCTAAATTAATTTAAATAAACTAAAAGGAAAAAAACTAAAATAAAATAAATGTAAAAAATGTCTATCTTACAGCGGAAACCCAACAGTAGGTGGCGGAAAGTCACATCACATTGAGTCCTTGGGCCCTGTCTTACACCCGGCGCAATGCAGCGCCAAGCGCGACGCAAGTGTTTTTTGCTACTTTCAGTCCGACGCAGTTATCATTTTCACGTCCTGCGCCACGTTGTTTAAATAGCAAATACATTTGCGCCCATTTGTGCACCCATTGGTGTGCTGGTCTGAAAACGAGGTGTGTTCTGGCGCATTGCTATTTTGAGGCAACAGAAATAGACTGCGCCATTAACCAACTAAAACCTGGTCTAAAGTCAATGGGGCAATTTTTTTTTTTGTTATTTAATGAGCGCGTTAGTAATGTGCGCCTATAGGCGGGTTCACAACGGGCATACACTCTGCTGATTAAACACACAGGGACGCACAGCAGCACACAAACATGCCAAATATTCAAAATAAAAGGATTACAATGTAAAAGATTATTATTGTGCACATAAAGATATGGTGGAATCCGGCTTGTCCCGTAGATGTTCGGACTTTTACCTCACGCACGAGCAGATCCGTTTGCGCTCTGGAGACGCTTTCGGTCTTTCCACTATCAAATTCCGTCAGGTAAATAGCGAATCTGCCATGGCACGAGTGCAACTGGCATTTAAAGGGAATGGGAGATGAGACACTGATTGGTTTAATGCACGTAAATCCCAAAACACACCCATTACTCATTATGAGAATAAGGACAACCCTTTTAGACCATGCGCCTGGCGCACCGACCATTTTCCCCGTCGTTAAACTAGCAAAAGTGGATTCGGACACGCCCTAAGTGAACTTGCGCCCTGCGCTTTAGACTATGTGCTTAGATTGTTAAAATAGGGCCCATTGAATCATTCATTCAAATCAATTCATTCAGAAACGTTGATTCATTCAGGAACGAAACAATGTGCTCGAAGACACGCAGCGTGATATGGCTTTTTTGGAACTATTTTCGTTGAAGGAACAAAAACAGACTACTGTGTTACTTAATACTAATTGTTTGTTGAACTTTTCTATAATCTCAATATCACATTTGCAATAAATTCAGGGATATATCAGCACTCCTGCTGTTGCTTAACTATTGTTATAAATGTAAAAACCAGGAACTGATTATTGGGGCATTTTTTGTTAATTTTGATGCCATTTTTGCCACAAGCCCCCATTAATTTCAGACCCTGGTGTGCGTCAATCCAGATCCAAGAGGAATCAACCCATACAATCCTGTTTCGAGAAAGAAAACAATGTAAAATTAAAACAATTCAATAAGAGGAAAGGTTTGTAGTACACTTACAATTTAAAGTTAAATTCATTCCTGAAGGTATACTGATTTAAAAATGACTGATTTCTTTATAAATATTGCGTTGTGTTTATAAACCTTGTGAAAATATTTCCCGTGCCCCTGGCCAAATTAGAAGAGATCAACAAGCATTCTTTTAGCAGTTATCAAGCTAATGTTATCTATCAAATCCGTGCCAATTAAATTAGATATGGAAAACGGGATTCACATACTATTCATTAACACACAAAACCTCTTTTTAGCTGCAATGTCGTATCGTCGGACTGCAAGGTGAGGATACCAAGGCGAAATGTGGAAGGCTCGTGCCCCAGTAAAAAGGGTCTAGCAATGCCCCTGCCTTAATCCTACCAAATATCTAAACTTAACGACTACCTTACTATTAAGAAGCAGTAATTTGGAGTTTGAGGCAAAAGCCGTAGTTAATAGTTAGTCAATAGTAAGAATTGGATCCTAAATTAAAGTGTGACAGTGAGTAAGAAATTAAATTTTTCTATTCAACTTTTCACTAACATTTAGTCAGAAAAATTATTTAATTAGAAAAATACTAAGAATTTGAACTGGTTATATTTTTATATTCAGAGCCAAGTGTCTCTTTAATATATTGAAAATTTTCAATCTGTTTGCAAGTTTGTGTTCTGTATTCATGAGGATGGTGTTTTTTCCCTTCCCACCCCATTTAAATAAGTCATCAAGCATGGTGCATGAGGTGTGTGGTCGCCATGGAAATAAGCCAGTACATGCTGTACAGCTCCTTTTCCTTTAAGAGTCAGAAAAACACACCTATAGATGACCCACAGGGGGTTCACAGAATGCAGCAGCAGTGAGCTTCAGTGAAAGGACTAACTTTAGGAGCAGCATGTACTCAGCAGCTTACAGTAGATCTGGTTCTTTATTGTTTATTGTATCGGTGTTAGTTTGTGCTGCATAGTCGAAAAACACCATTGGAAGACACCGTAGTTGTTACTCATGGGAATATATTTTTTAATAAAACCGTCTAAGAATTGGAAATAATTACCTGTGGAATTTGCTTAGGACACAATGTCTGAACCTACTTGCCATATCACCATTATTATTTACTTACAGGACATTAACTGATTACTTATCAAACTACATATATAGGCTGCATTTATTTTTATTGAAAATATAGTAAAATATTCTGATTTAAAATAACTGTTTTCTGTTTTTGTACATTTTAAATGGTAATTTATTCCTGTGATGCAAAGCTGAATTTCCAGCATCATTACTCCAGTTTTCAGTGTCACATGATCCTTCAGAAATCATTTCTGCTCAAGTAACATTTCTTATTATTATCAATGTTAATTTCTTTTGCTACCATGATAAAAAAAGAATAGAAAGTTCAAAAGAGAAGCATTTTTTGAAACAGAAATCTTTTGTAACATTATAAATGTCTTTACTGTCACTTTAGATCAACTGAATGCAGTCTTGCTAATGAAATCTGTTAGTTTTAAGTTCATCTGTTTGTTATCCAACTTTTGTGAATTAATGTAAATTAGAAATTAAAAAACCTACACACATTTTTTTTTTTTTACTTAATTTTAAGGGGGTTCAATCTTTATTTAGGGATTCACACCCTAGTAAAGTGCTTCAGTGGTTTGTGCTCATTTGATACCCAAAACAAATTGATATCTCCATCCTACGTGCTTTTATAATGCCTCAATGGAAGGCTGTGCAACAGATGTTATTCATTTTGTCAGTTTGTCAGTCCTTTGCTTATAAATTTTAAGTGGATTCATCATGCAGATTAATTGTGCATGAGACTAAGCATCTGTGAATGTGTACGGAGTACTGTTTGTGTAACATGCCGTGTTAATGTGTGTAAATGCTCACTTTGGTGGGTTCCGAAGGGTCGGGTGTGTCCGAAAACAAGGCCCAAGCTTCCACGGGTCAGGCGCTGACGGCATACAGTGCATCTCACAAACACGTCCTGTGCCCCTAATGATGTTAGCCGATCACATGCCCCACTTCCGAATGACACCAGGGTCTGTCATCTTCAGGAATGGTTGTTTACGTCCCGGCTGTTTGTCTTGGCCCTGCCTGCAAATCAACAATCTCTCCAATTGCTCTCACATGCAAGACTAATTTGTTTTGCTCCTAGTGGCACTGTTTATGAGGAGAGTCACATTGAACACTGCTGCCACTGAGAGCGGGTCATAAGAGACGTCTGGACCAATCGCAGAGGGTCAGGCCACTAGCCTGGGCGGATGCTTACAGGAACCCTGAGTTAAGAGTCTTCACTGTGAGAAGATTAAATGCAATGGGAGATTGATATCAGAGAGTAGAGTTGGGTTTTATGGCCAGAACCAAAGCCAGTGTAGCTTATGATCAAGATGCAGCAAGATCTTGAAATGTTCTTTAAAAAAACAAAACAATTGAACGGATCTTTCAGATCAGTTTTGTGAACCAGATAAATTCTTTCAAAGAAAAGACACGGCTCAAAAGAATGATTCATTCCACTCGAATGAACAGAGCTATTAAGTGCATGAGTCATGTGGATCACTTTCATATAAGGGTCAGAAATTTATTTTTCCATTAAGGGGCAGCATTTGCTTCCTGGAATTGATTTCCTAGGGCATTTTTTACCTTTATAATTTATATATATATATATATATACCTTTTTAATGTTTCTGTGTTGTCTTTTATGTCAGATACTTAAATTTAACAATTTCTTCAGTCAATTAGAATATTATAAACTATAAAAAAAATCAAGGCTTCACATTGGTTATTTTAGTAGCATGAAAAAAAAAATTGTTCAAACTGGGGATAAATTAAATACAGAGAGTGAGCAAAGATTGTTCCCCATTACTAAAGCGGTCCATCTAATTCGAATTATACATTCTCGCCGAAACTCACGTTACAATCACTGTATCTGGACTTTGTTGTTTATGATGAGAGAATTCAACCAGTGAGCATGTCCACTGAACAGCGGTCACTCTGATTGGCCTTTGCATTCATAAGCTCAACAGTAACAAGTGTGCACAATGATGCAAAAACTTAAAGGAAATCTGATGCAAGGTGAACAGATCTAAATGTAATTCTGCAGTCGACACTCTTCATCCATTTTCACATTTTACTTAAATCGCGACAATTGTAATAGATTTAGTTTAACTGTTATTTTTTTACCCCCTTATTTTGAATTTGGGGGGCTTTTTGTTCATTTTAGTGGCATTTATTTCTCAAGCCCTTGTTCGTTTCCGACCCTACTTTCATGTGCTTTTGCATCTTGAAAGCTTTCAAGCTTCAAAAAGGATGCAAAGGCACCATAAAGCTATATCTTTTTCTCACTCATTCTTTCCCACTTCCCCGGTTTCTGTTATACCAGTTCTCAACTCTGAAAAGATGTAGCCATGGTGTTCATGTCTAGACTGCCCGATGAGATTTTAGGTGTATTTTCTCTCTCACTCTTTCTCTTCCATAAATCTGTTCCACCCAAAGCCATAGTCCTCCTTCCGCCCTTAAATGAGAGTGCAAGGTTTCAGTCTATTAACTTTACAGTGCCAATTAAGTTTTCTGAAGGCCTTTTGAGTTGTGGGTGATGTTTACAGAACTGCTTCAATGGTTAAAACATAAAATGACTTCCTTGGCTTAAATTAGCAGGGAATATTTGGTTGTAATACACCTCACCTGTCACAGACTTTATTATAACTTTAGCACCCTCTAAAAATGTTATATTATTATACTTAAACAGCAAGTTAGGCTGCATTTATTTGATCAAAAAATGCAGTAAAAACAGTAATAATGTGAAATATTACAGTTTAAAACAGTTTTCTATTTGAATATATTTTAAAATTTTCAAAATTTACTCGTCTCCAGTGTCACATGACCCTTCAGAAATCATTCAAATATTCTGATTTGGTCCTCAAGACACATTTCTCATGTATTCTCAATGTCGAAAATGGTTGTCCGTATACAAAATTGTGTGTGCGTGTGTATTTTTTTCTCTATTAAATTTTTTAACATTTCCAAAACTTGTAAAAGAAAGTGTGGCAGCTGTAAGTTTAGAGCAGAGCTCCATGTGTTGTAATGGGAGGTGAAATGACTCAGGGTGTGCTGTGAGGCCTAAGACAGAACCTGACTTGATGAGACCAGCAGCACAGAGCACCCCTCCCTTTCTCTCTCTCTCTCTCTCTCTCTATCTCTCGTTCTCTTGATCCCTCCATCTGAAGTTCGCAGTTACCTGCAAGACAGCAGCAGAGGGCTTTTTTTTTTAAGCTTGCTGAAGCATCCCAGGCTTAGCCAGGCCAGCCGCAGTGTGGCGTGCCCGTGCACATTTTAAAAAAAGTCAGCCTGTCTGTTTCTTCCTCCCCACTGCTTTATCTATCCCTCCATCTTTCCCTCAGCCTCCTTCTCTCTCTCTTTCTTTCTCCATCTCCTATGTGCCTTTTTTTCTTGCTCTCGCAGTCTCTCTCTCTCTTTTGTTCTCACTTCACCTGCGCAGGGTTTTTTTTTTTTACATGCAGCAGCAGACGGATGAGTCAGGCTGGCACCGCTACCTTCATCTCTCACGTTCCTCCTCTGTCTTCCTATCAAGTCCTCTGCAGAAGTGCAAGAAAGACTGCAGCATCAGGAGACACTAAACTCCCCCATTACAGCTGATTTTGTTGGAAAGAAAGCAGCTTCTAGGAAAGCATGTCCAATTACAGTGAACAGGAGCAGGACATGACACGAAGAGGCCCCGAATATAGACATATATGGTTTATTATGGCTTATGTCTGAAACCTAAAGGGATGATTCATCCGTCATTTTTTACTGTCACATTGTTATCCTCACATCGCTCCAAACCTGCATGACTTTGTTTCTTCTGTGGAACACAAAATAAGATATTGTGAGAAATGTCTCACCAAATTCAGTTGTCACCAAAACTGTTTGGTTACCAATTTGGATTACTATTTCTTAAATAGCATGTGTGTGTGTGTGTCTTCACTTGGGAAATGGATTGATAAACATACTAAATGATGTTTTCTTGAAAATGTAAAAATGCAGAACGTTTTCTGTGTTGGGTAGGGTTAGCGTCAGGGGATAGAATATACAGTTCGTACAGTAGAAAAATCTTTACGCCTGTGGAGAGTCCCCACAAAGATGGCAAAACCGAATGTGTGTGTGTGTGATGGTTTGTCCAGACTGTTGAAGCAGACACAGTCTGTGCTGACTGCTGATGGGTGTTTACTGAGAGAGTGGGAACAGCAACAACACGTGCTTGTCAGAGTGAGAGAGAAAAGTGTCTTCTCTCTGTGGCAGTTTGTCAGTCTTGTGTCAGCACATGCATGGCCACACAGCCACCCTGGGTTTCATTATCCTCCTGTGCAACAGTGTAGAAGGGCAAAGTGAGTAAAATGTCATGGCTTGTCTGCCACGATACTTGTTTCTTGGTGCCCACAGGGGATTCAACAACCATTTGCTGTTAGCTAGTCGGTTGCAGGTGGTTTTTGTGGGAGGGACATTGTCTCATATACAGTGAGGAAAATAAGTATTTGAACACCCTGCTATTTTGCAAGTTCTCCCACTTAGAAATCATGGAGGGGTCTGAAATTGTCATCGTAGGTGCATGTCCACTGTGAGAGACATAATCTAAAAAAAAAAATCCAGAAATCACAATGTATGATTTTTCAACTATTTATTTGTATGATACAGCTGCAAATAAGTATTTGAACACCTGAGAAAATCAATGTTAATATTTGGTACAGTAGCCTTTGTTTGCAATTACAGAGGTCAAACGTTTCCTGTAGTTTTTCACCAGGTTTGCACACACTACAGGAGGGATTTTGGCCCACTCCTCCACACAGATCTTCTCTAGATCAGTCAGGTTTCTGGGCTGTCGCTGAGAAACACGGAGTTTGAGCTCCCTCCAAAGATTCTCTATTGGGTTTAGGTCTGGAGACTGGCTAGGCCACGCCAGAACCTTGATATGCTTCTTACAGAGCCACTCCTTGGTTATCCTGGCTGTGTGCTTCGGGTCATTGTCATGTTGGAAGACCCAGCCTCGACCCATCTTCAATTCTGTAACTGAGGGAAGGAGGTTGTTCCCCAAAATCTCGCAATACATGGCCCCGGTCATCCTCTCCTTAATACAGTGCAGTCGCCCTGTCCCATGTGCAGAAAAACACCCCCAAAGCATGATGCTACCACCCCCATGCTTCACAGTAGGGATGGTGTTCTTGGGATGGTACTCATCATTCTTCTTCCTCCAAACACGTTTAGTGGAATTATGACCAAAAAGTTCTATTTTGGTCTCATCTGACCACATGACTTTCTCCCATGACTCCTCTAAATCATCCAAATGGTCATTGGCAAACTTAAGACGGGCCTTGACATGTGCTGGTTTAAGCAGGGGAACCTTCCGTGCCATGCATGATTTCAAACCATGACGTCTTAGTGTATTACCAACAGTAACCTTGGAAACGGTGGTCCCAGCTCTTTTCAGGTCATTGACCAGCTCCTCCCGTGTAGTTCTGGGCTGATTTCTCACCTTTCTTAGGATCATTGAGACCCCACGAGGTGAGATCTTGCATGGAGCCCCAGTCCGAGGGAGATTGACAGTCATGTTTAGCTTCTTCCATTTTCTAATGATTGCTCCAACAGTGGACCTTTTTTCACCAAGCTGCTTGGCAATTTCCCTGTAGCCCTTTCCAGCCTTGTGGAGGTGTACAATTTTGTCTCTAGTGTCTTTGGACAGCTCTTTGGTCTTGGCCATGTTAGTAGTTGGATTCTTACTGATTGTATAGGGTGGACAGGTG
The DNA here is from genome assembly GCF_963993115.1 of Abramis brama. Classification (NCBI taxonomy): domain Eukaryota; kingdom Metazoa; phylum Chordata; class Actinopteri; order Cypriniformes; family Leuciscidae; genus Abramis; species Abramis brama. Next base: position 32,603,934 of record NC_139971.1, read on the forward strand.
TCTTTATGCAGCTAACGACCTCAAACAGGTGCATCTAATTTAGGATAATAAATGGAGTGGAGGTGGACATTTTAAAGGCAGACTAACAGGTCTTTGAGGGTCAGAATTCTAGCTGATAGACAGGTGTTCAAATACTTATTTTCAGCTGTATCATACAAATAAATAGTTAAAAAATCATATATTGTGATTTCTGGATTTTTTTTTTTTTAGATTATGTCTCTCACAGTGGACATGCACCTACGATGACAATTTCAGACCCCTCCATGATTTCCAAGTGGGAGAACTTGCAAAATAGCAGGGTGTTCAAATACTTATTTTCCTCACTGTATATATATATATATATATATATATATATATATATATATATATATATATAATGTTTTTGTTGTTTTATTTTACTGTTTCATTGTTATTTTTTTTATTGTTGAATTGTTTTATTATTTAATTTATATACATTTTTTTATTGTTTTAGTTTTATTTCATTTGTTTTTATTTTATTGTTTTTATTTTTATTTTATTGTTTTTATTTTATTACTTTTTATCGTTTTTGTTCATTTAATATTTTTTGTCTTTTATAAAAAAAAAATATATTTTATTTTATTTATTTTATTTTATTTCAGACTCCTTTCTGAAATGTCATGTCAATTATGAATTTTTGGTGTAATGAAAGTGGTGATCTTTGATATTTCATACTTCTTTCATACAATTGATATTTGAGCCACTCCTACAAGCTGTCGAATGAACAGGACAAACCGAGAGTCAGACTCACACCTGTTGATAAATACGGTTGTCAATCGTAATTAAACTGTGACCACGTGAACAGTTTTTCTCTCTCCAAACTCAAAAACACAGAAAAATAGCTGCAACCATTCCCAACCAGATGTATAAAAGCAAGAGAATGAGACAGGCAGGAAGGATACAAAGAAAATAAAAAGCATTCGGTCAGGAGACAAAGGAAAGGAGAGACAATCACTATACCATCCCGCTCCTTCCGCCGTGTCTTCCTCGTGATCTCTCAGCAAGCCACCACCAGGTGTTACATAACTCTCTCTCTCTCTCTCTCTCTCTCTCTCTCTCTCTCTCTCTCTCTCTCTCTCTCTCTCTCTCTCTCTCTCGCTGTGTTGATCTGTCTATCTCTCTCGCTTGCTCTTGGTCTCTATGCCAGCCACTCTCCCCCCCCACCCTCTGTCTTTTTCACACGTTCAGTTTCTCTCCCACTGGGAAACAGATTTTCAAGGCAGCCGTCTGCTCTCTACCTTCAGCACTCGCTGTCTACCCTCTGCCTCCCTGAGGTTTCGCTACACTTCTGGCATAATTACAGCAATTACTACAGTTTATACTAGTTATGTAAAAGTTCTCCCATGTGAGTGCGTGTTTTTATCCAACACGGTTGGGAGGAAAACACGTGAAAGTGTGAAGGGAATCAAAACGGACAGGAAATGAAGCACTCCCTCCTTCACACTCTCAGAAAAACTGAGTTTGCTATGAATATTTGCAGTAGGTTGTTGTTGTTTTTTCATAAAAATACTTAAAGGAATGTACAGGGTTCAGTACAGATTAAGATCCATTTAGTTCTATTTCTATAAGTATTTTGCTGCTTCCTCATTTTGTAAAAGTCTCTTATGCGCACCACGGTTGTATTTATTTCATCAAACATACAGTAAAACATTTTTTGGATACATTTTTAAATGTAATATATTCATGAATTTTCAGCATCATTACTACAGTTTTAAGTGTCTTATCCTTCAGAGAGCATTCTAATATGCTGATTTGGTGCTCAACATTTCTTATTATTAGTAAGACTGTTGAAAATCAGGCACTCCTCGGATGGGCAGTATTTTCTAATAATTCAACGGACAAGTCAATTATTTTGCTTATTCTACGGTTACACAACACCTCAAGACATTGTTCAGATGATGTATTTCAAGACATTTGTCAGGTTTTTGTCCTTAAAACGCCTAACCCTAATTTCTTACGCATCTAATACCACACCTCCGTTGCTAAATCTAAAATGTCATTTTAGAGCTAGTAACGGAAGCTTCAGCCACTGATAGCAGACTAATGCAGTTATTAATGCAATTATTAGAGAGAGAGAGAGAAAGAGAGAGAGATTAAGCTTGTGAATTACCTGAATCTATGTTGAATCTATGCAAAATAATTTGGTGATGTGAAAGGAGCATGCAATGCGGTCAAGACCTGCCTGGAACTGCTTTAGCCGTGCATTTCCCTGAAAATAATAGAGTGCAACAGTTGGGTTCCAGAAGTAAAAACTCCATTCGTTTTTGCCATAGGCAAATTGATTTTAAACGGAAACTTATAAACCTTTAAAGACAGACCTACTGTGAGCTACGAGGTTGTTAATCCATGGTATTTGCTTATGATTATGCCGAAGCCATCAGCCCGCATTATTTCAGCTTATTTTTAAAATAATAGTGTTTAACAGTTGAATTCCTGGTTAAAAACTACATTACCCGTGATGCTGGACAGAAATTTACACCAGAGAGTCGAAAAAGCAACACACTCCAAAATAGCTCTTTAGAACAGTTCTGTTCTTTAAACAAAATCATATTATTTAACTATGATAAAAGTTTTAATAATTTGATAATAAAAGTTATAGAATGATACATCTGTCTATCTGTATATGGGGTTTCTTGAACATTTAGAATATGCCATATTTTGAGAATGACTCAACTGCCTTTCTCTGTTGTTTCCTCAGGGTACCACACTGAGGAAGAGTCTCCTTACACACTACTTTGGCAACCAGCGGCCCCACACCAAAGCCCTGGATTACAGCGGCGGGAGCAGTTCTTCCTCTGGAGGTCTGGGACAAAGATGACCATTAGAAGAAACACTGTCCGCTCACCATATACATCCTGACTCAACAGTGTGTTTCTGTGTGTATAGGTGGCTCTCCCGGGCAGGACTCTGATAAGCCAGGCACTAGCGTAGCAGACATCCAGTGTGCGCTGGACAACGTGGGAGCGTCCGAGCTGGTCATCGACCTCATCGTCAGCACTAAGAATGACCGTATATTTGAGGAAAGCATTCTGCTGGGCATTGCACTGCTGAGAGGAGGGAATACACAGATTCAGGTATATAAAGGTGATGTTACACATTCACAACATGCCGTCCACAAGAACCAGATGATGTAATTTCCTTCATGTCTCCCTGCAGAACTCTTTCTTCCATCAACTGCACAAGCAGAAGAAGTCTGAGAAGTTTTTCAAGGTCTTCTATGACCGGATGGAGCAGGCTCAGAAAGAGATCCGCTCTAGTGTGTCAGTCAACATGTTTGAGCTCAGCTGCAGGAAGAGAGAAGAGGAAGGAGAAGGCTCTGGAATCAGATATAAGAAAGGTGTACTTCCACTTTCTTTCATTAGAAAAATGTTTTTTTTTAAGACCATGGAAGGTGAATATGATGAAAAGTATGAAGAAATGTTGGGTCATATTTCACCCCAAAATCAACAGAACAGTATAATAATATTTTGCTGTATGGAAATCAAGCAAGTTATTTATTTATACATTTATTTTTTTATTTTCTTACTATATATATTTTTCTTTTTTTTCTTCTATTTTCATTTTGAGATTGACTCGGGAATGTTTCTTTGTATGTTTTCAGAAGTTCATGCTTCATACTGAAATACTGTAAATGAGTTCAGAGATAATTCAGTAGATCTAAAGATTTACCACAGATTTATTTATTTCAATACAAGGTTGATAAATGGTCTGAATGAAAATTCTGGATGCTCTTGGCTGAAAACTGAAAATGCTTTTTAAAAAGGATAAATTTTCGATTTTCGATTAGCTTTTTTGTATAACTGTATTAATATTATACTTTTTAATGATACTGAATTTAAAAAATACAAGCTAATACAATAAAATAACCACACTTTTGTTGAAAGTAACACTATAATTGGACAGAATATATATTAATATTAAATATCAATGTATTATTCTATATTCGGTTCTATGCAACAGAATCAGATTTAACAGATTTATTTTTTGACCAATTATTTAAATAATATAAAGTCCTACAAAGCTTGTATTATCAGAGAGGCTAACGTCGTTTTCCCAGTATGGCTATACCACACCATCTCACAGCACATTAGGGCTATTGCAGTCAGAAACAAGTATAGACCTACTACTAAATAGAAATTTCATGTTGGCGCATTATTTGAGCGGTTGTTGCTTTTTTCAATGAGAATGAGCAGTACATGGGTGGAGCGTTCGCATGGGCCATCAGCAACTGAGCTTTGCGGAATATTGAGCAGAGCGTCACAACTCGCAGTGACAACGACTAGAGCGAGAGTGAAACTTGAGCGCTGAACACTGAGGGGCGGGGAGGCATATATTTTCGGCCGTTTTTCAAAATGTCATTTTCGGTTTTAGTCTCTTGCTGAAAATAGAGATGTGTCCTAATTGCAGTGTTCTGCTTTATCATGTTTAGACCTAAAAAGAATGACCTAGACTCTCTAAATGATGTGCTATGTCTGAACTAGAAGTATGTCATTGGTCCTGTGAAAAGCCTGTTTATCACAAACAAGTTTGCCTTAATGCATAGCTAACCATGTGATTGCAGTTCAGGCCTGAGGCAGCGTAAATGAAGGGACAGTCAGGCATATGAATAGTATCTGTCCCCATTTCAACTGCTGTGCTCCATATCCTGTCACATGAGGTCATGTGAGGGGTAGCTGGCACTTTATCAAAGGCCTGCTGTTAAAAAGCAGGGTTTTATTTAACACTTCTCATCGAGAGAGGAAAGATATCAAATTCGCCTAGTCGAACGGTGTAGTGCACAAGACATGATTGTTTGATGAGGAGAAATGTTGTTGACAGTTACATGGCAATTAAGTTTTGAATAATAATATTCACATGTGCCTTAATATGTATCCAAAAACAACAAAAAATATCTATTTCTTTCAAAAGGAGTACCTCCGACTTAGTATGGATGACTTTGAATTGGTATATCAATTCTCATGCTGAAGAGAACTCAATCAGTATATCCTGCAAGAATTTGTCATTTATTGAAGATATAAATACATTGTTGGCTATTTCTTACCACTATAGACATTAAGGGGGGCTAAGTCTATCAATATCGGGTTTTCAGTTATCAAGTTTATCATTCCACATTTGCACGTAAAGTTTTTACGTTTAAGGATTTGCACTTAGTTTTGGGACTTAAAATTCATTGTTATGCACTAGGTCAACAAGAGACTGTCTGAAGTCAGTTCCTCAACCGATTTGTTTAATGATTGAGTGATTCATTTGCTTAAGCAAATCGTTCAGTAGTGCTGATTCATCAGATTGTGTCTGGTTTTATTTGAAAATATTTGTTATAGGTTGTAATATTGTCTCTGAGTTTAAGTTGTTAAATATTCTATAGCAACCTGTTTATTGAACTATAATATTAAAATAATACCAATAAATATCAACCTGTGGCTTTATGCTTATGACCGAATGACAGCTCTTGATTGTGTGATATATTGCTTGATGTTGTGATATTAATACATATATTTTATCAAAAGTACTTCCAGGTGCAGTACCTAGTATGGATGACAGATTTTGAATTTGAATTGACCTTTGTATAATTGAATAATTTTGAATAAAATGTTCTTTAATATTACATCCCATTCAATGTTGTTATACTGTAGTTAACAAAAAAACAAAAAAATTAAAATAATTTTCAGTTATTGAAATACAGCTGAAATAAAATATAAATATTTAATGAAATACTTAACTTAAACATAAATGAAATGTTTCCTTGGCTAATAACTGAAACAACATAATCTTCAAAAATTATTAAAAAATACAACTAAAACCAATAGAAATATATTTTTTAAAAATAATATAACTGATAAAAAATCACTTAAATTAGTTAAAAAACTTAAACTAAAATTTAAATATAAAAATAAAAGCTAATTCAAGATATTGATGAATACTAAATAAAACTGATTCCGTAACAATTTAATAATCAGAAGTTCTTTATTTCTTCTCTTATGAAGTTCGAGACTCCTTACACCTCAGAGAAGAGATGCGGGGTCAGCTTAAAGATGCCTCCTCAGTCACCTCAAAGGCCTACAGCATCTTTCGCCGGGAATTGGACCCCGAGATGGAGCCGATGGGGTCGGGACAGGACGGGATGGAGGAGGTGGTGGAGGAGACTCAGATGAGCCAGGCCATCACCATCATGAAACCAATCCTTCGCTTCCTTCAGCTGCTCTGTGAGAATCATAACAGGCACTTGCAGGTAGGAGATGCAAATCTTTTATAATTTTTATTCGTCCAATTTTTCTCAGCCTTAGTTTGTTTGACTGTAAACCATTCCAGTGTGCTTAGAAGTGAAAACCAGCAATGCTGCCTTTACAGTGTCAAAAATCTTAGTGCTTTTCCATTGTGAGAACAAAAAATGTTTTTGTTGTGCAGACAAACATCTCAAGGGACCCCTGACCTAGTTATGGACGAGTCTGTCTGAACTGAGATACTAATTACTGCCACTCAGGACTCGACTTGAGTTATTAGTCAAAATCTTTCTGTTCTCTTGTATACAGAACTTTCTGCGAGATCAGAGCAACAAAACCAATTATAACCTGGTGTGTGAGACGTTGCAGTTTCTTGACTGTATCTGTGGCAGCACAACGGGAGGACTGGGGCTGCTGGGGCTCTACATTAATGAGAGGAACGTAGACCTGGTCATACAGACGCTTGAGACCATCACAGAGTACTGCCAGGGTCCTTGCCATGAAAACCAGGTATTGATTGAAACATCATCCTCATTGGAAAATGGGGAGAAATCCTTTCCATATAGAGTCCAAGTGTTAGATTTGGTACCAAAATTAATTTATTTCTAGCTTTATTAAAGATGCAAAAATAAGTCTTTTCTACATGTCTAAGACTTGATAAATAATAGTTTGGTATCACAGATTGTGTATTTCCTCCTCCGCAGTCGTGCATAGCAAGGCATGAGTCAAACGGCATTGACATCATCATCGCGCTCATTGTGAATCCAATTGATCCGTTGGGAAAGAACCGACTTGACCTTGTACTGGAGCTGAAGGTACTTGTTTGTTTGCAGTTAAGGACGTAGTTTGAATAAGGAGGCAATTGATGTATAATACAATTTTACAGATATCAAATTGTTTTGAAGCATTGCAAATTTTTGATTTGGCATGTAAAAACATCTGCACTTTTAGCTCCAGGAGAAAAATGTATGAATATTCTTAACTTCACAGTCATTTATTTTTAAAAGGCTCTTTTCTTTACAATTAACTATCAGAACAATGCATCTAAACTTCTCTTGGCCATCATGGAGAGTCGTCATGACAGCGAGAATGCGGAGAAGATCCTGTACAAGATGAGACCCAATGAACTGGTGAGCTAATCAGTATCATACAATATTGCTGCTGTTGGTTGATACTGTATATCAGCATTCTTAGAACCTGAACGAACTGTTGTGCAATCAATAAATATGGTTTAGATCATCTGTTATCAGCCAAAACATGTCTGTTCTGTGCTATAAATGCAGTAATGTTCTCATCTACAGGTTGATGTGATGAAGGAGGCTTACGTTCAAGGAGAAGAGAGTGAGATTGATCAAGAGACATCAGATCAGATCAAACCTAAAGATGTTGGCCACAACATCTTCATCCTGGCCCATCAGGTAAGATTTAGATGTTTAATGTGAGCTACCAAGTTTACATCAGGGGTACTTACAGTAGAAAGACATTTTGCTTTGTTAAACCTTTAAAATGGAATATTTAGCAGGCTATGATAACTAATCAGGGTTAATAGCATTGATTGGTGCAGATTAAGGGTACTTGAGCATAATGAAAAGGTTGGGAAACGCTGTCGTATGTGACACAATATAACATTTAGTGATAGAACACATTGCAATATCTGTTAAAAGTACAAACCTACTGAAGATAACGGAGGATTAGATAGTCATATTGAAAGTTTGCGAGTAGTTCATGGCCATCAACATGCTTTTCAGAAAAATAAAAAAATCCCTCTGAAGAAGGGTTAAAGGGATAGTTCACGCAGAATTCTTTCATTAATTACTCGCCTTCATGTTCCAATCCCGTAAGACTTTCGTTCATCTTTGGAACACAAAATGAGGATCTTTTTGATGAAATCTGAGAGCTTTCTGTCCCTCCATTGACAGCTACACAACTACCACTTATATGTGAATAAAAGCCTAAATTCAATCTGTTCATCATATAAAGGGATTGAGTCACTTCAGAAAATGTGGACTAAACCGCTCAATTCATATGGATTAGTTTTACGATCTCTTTATGAAATTTTTGAAGCGTCAAAATGGTAGTTGCGTAGCAGCCAGTGGAGGGACAGAAAGCTCTCAGATATAATTAAAAATACCTTAATTTGTGTCATTTTCGAGCAATTAATGACAGAGTTTTACTTTTTGGGTGAACTAACCCTTTAAGGCCTCTTGTGAGGAAATTCTCAATCACGTTGTGCATTTCTCAGTTTCAATCTTCTCTTTCACTTCCACAGTCTCAGCCATCTGCCAGACAGTTTATATGTGTTAACTGGCTGCTTTCATAATGACATAACTTCAGGTGTTCTGTTTTTTCAAACACAAATCACATCACACAGATGACTGAGAGAGAACTCTAGTACAAGTATGCATTGTTCTCTCACTCTTAGCTTTGCTGGAATAATATATGGTATGGCAAACTCTTGCCATAGTTTTCAGTGATATTTTTGTTTAAAATTCAGGACTTTTACGCAGACCCTGTGGCTATTTTAGATGGACAATGGTTTGAGAAACACTGGCATATGGCTATATGATCTAGTTGGGGAGATTCTACTTCACTTGGACCATTTGCACAATGTTTGTCAGTCTCATTTTCCTGTGTAAATTATCACTATTAGAAAACAAGCAGGGCCTGAGGACATAATAGTCGAGCGGAGAAAGAAGGAGAGGGAGTCAAAGGAAAGGAATAATCCCTTCTTTTCTAATTTCACTGACACTGAGAAAGAAATGAACAGACATGACTTTAAAGGGGACCTAATATGCAACATGGTGTTTGAACATTAATGTGTGTCGACAGTGTACACAACCACCCTATAATGGTGAAAATCCACCTACTCCTTGTATTTATATACCCCATAAATCATAAACAGTGTATTAAAATGAGTTGTTCGCATTTTCTACACATTGTGACGTCAAGACTGGTGGCCCCAAGACAGAATCGAACCTATTAGCTTAGATCCTCCCCTGAGTGAGCTGAGGGGCGGGGGAAAACAGCTCATTTGCATTTAAAGATAGACACACGAAAACAGCATGTTTTTGATTCCATTAAAAAAGGGGCATGCTATAATAAATGATCTTTGGGGTATTTTGAGTTGAAACTTCACATGACGCATACAAACTGACACATACTGGGGACACCTGAGACTTAAATTACATCTTATATTAATAGGTCTTCTGCTTAAAAATTGATAAAACATGTACATTTATTAATGATTACTGACATTTATTTTTAATTAGTGGTGTTTGCTAAGGCAAGTGTCACTAGTGCAATTGTTCATACTTAGAATTTACAGTTTTCTATCAAGTAACCACTCAGAAACAGCATAACAACATGATAAAAACCATCCATTACACCCTAGCACCTTGGACCAAGAACCAAGTCCAGGTCACAATTACTTCAGATTTTTTTTTAAAAAACAACTGTTTTCATGTAGTTGCATAATGCTGCGGGTGGTTTGAAATGTCAGTTTTGGCCGAAAATTTTTAAATAGTTTATTCAATATTGCAATTGTTTGAATTGATGTGAACTTATGTTCATGAGAGAACGCTCTGTAAACATGCTTTGATTGTCAAGTAGAAATGTGTGTAAATTTACTTTGTTCCTTAGGAAGTTAAATTGAATAGTGATACTGTAAACGGTTTTGGCAAAGAACATTCCCATGTCCTTTTTTTCCATTGTGGTTTCAATTTCTTTTTGTTTGCTCAGCATTGTTGGCGTGTTATTTTTTGTTAGCTACAGTGCTGAAAAACAACTGCCAAATACAAGATCCTCCTGTGTTTACTGGGAACATGACAAAGTAAATGACATTATTTGGTGTCAGTTTAGCTCTCTATTGCGTGTCTTGCTCTCTTCCAGCTCTTATAAACCGATTCCTGATGTTACTGTAGCTTTGATCTGAAATGAAAAGAACACAGTAAACATTTTTGGCTTAGACCTCAGTGAGGAGACAAAGTGATTTCACCTTCTTAGTGTCTCAATGCGCACATCTTTTGTGTTCTTTCAGCGTGTACGAAAACAAGTATGTAAATCCCTCGCTTCTATTTACCGTGTTAAGGCCATTATGCGATGAAGGAAAGCTGAGGGTGTGGAATGATTGCTTGTTTGTCTCAAGGACTTGTCCTTGTTTGAGGTTACAGAGTGACCGTCTGCATCTTTAGAAAGACTGGTTACTTCAATAGACTGAGCAGCCTTCTTTATGTATAAACTACCTTGTTTTTTATGGAGATGGTTCTTTACTTAAATGAATTGCTTGGATCTTGCAGAGCGATTTTGATCGTTCGTTGCCCTTTGATCCCGTCATCTGTTGGAAATGATTTTCGGAGCGCTGTTTTTGATTAGGTTGTCTCTGGATGTTGTTGTCTCACTAAGGAATCTTGGCCACATCACTATGGGTATTCAGTCATTAAGATAAACATCAGAGTTCTTCGGCATGGGCTGATCTTAAAATGTTTTGATTTTGAAGTGATCTGGTTGATCAGTCCTGACCTCTTATGAACTGACTCATCCAGGGGTTGCATTGGCATTATGAAACTTCTAAATCGCTAATGTGATTTGTGTTAGCCAAATCACCAATGTGTCACTAATAGATTAATGGTGTTCCTGCAACTTCAAGCACTTTGTCTCAGAGGTTGACTTTTATTAAAACTAACAAATTGTAGCATTTTTTTCTCTTTTTTGTTGTTGCTATTTTTCAAATGTTTAGATTTTGTTGATGTTCCATTGTCTCAAAGTCAGACTTTAAATTTTAAACTAAGAAAATCCATTATATTACATTTTAAACTAAGAAAATCAGTTATGAGTTATAACACCGTGTCCTAACTACACACGCCGCGACACGCGATAAAAGGTATCTTTTCCATGTTAATCAGAGTTTTTGTCCTAACCAGGCGCGACGGCAACACGCGACGTTTCTAATTTAGAAACGGTTTCTATTTTTCTGCGACGTCGCGCTGGAACAACAAACACAAAGTGTGGCAATGATAATCTCAGGTACTGTTTATGTGCTTTATTTAATGTTAAAAGCGTGTAATGTGACTTTGAATGTCATTTAGTGCTCCAGCTTTGTAGCTGTAAAAGCAACAATGGATAAATCACCTCAGATCTTGAAATTAAACAAATGGAAACAAGAACGTTAAAACTGTGAACAAACAATATTATTTGACAAAGATTGTTTTAGTAACTCAGTAGCCTATGTATTTTTTAAATGGTGTAATATTTGTGAATTTGATTATGTAACTACTTATCCATTTTCTTGCGAGTGCCGTCAAGATTACTCTCTAGTACTGTGTACTTGCCGCGAGACTCCGCCCACACGCTGTTCTGATTGGCTGTGATTTTTGATTGACGTTGTTGCGTCTCACAGTCGCGTCGCGTCTAGTGTGCCTGTCGCTGGAATTTTATCGCGTCGCGTGTAGTTAGGACACGGTGTTACATCTAAATAAAATAAACCATTTCAATATTTATTTTGTGAAAATTATATATATATATATTTATATAAAATAATAAATAGCATATATGTATGTGTGTGTGTGTGTGTGTGTGTGTATATATATATATATATATATATATATATATATATATATATATATATATATATATATATATATATATATATATATATATATATATATATATATAATTTTTTTTTTTTTTTTTTTTTAACACATTATGACTCCCTCAGTTGTAGCATTATTTCCACCACATCAAACATTTTTTTAAAAACGTTTTTAGGTAATACATTTTTTTATCAAAAGTTAATATACTTTTTTATCAAGAGATGAATACGAAAAAAAAGATAAATATCACTTGAAAACACTTCTCTTTTTTTTTGACTGTCCATCACTTTCAATCATGTTGGAATTTTTCTTTAGTTATGCCAAAAGTTTTTAAAAATATGCATTTTTTTTTAATTCTTGAAAATTACAATTAGTTAAATTCAATTAGTTGCATAATAATTATTTAAAGGGCTAAAGGGCTTGTCCATTTTGCTTTTACTTAATAATTTTGTATTGGCATACATAAAATTCTAGCTATGAAATTAAATTTAGCACGACAAAATAAAGGCCATTTTATTACAAAAATGTAATTTCCACATTCGTCATTTTCATTAAACAATGTTATAAAATGTAACGCATAATTTGATGTAAGGTGAAAATAAAACTCTGGTGGAATGTTCATGTTTTTAAGCAAAAAATACAGAATTCACCTGTACAGGATGTATGTCCACTGATGGACATTATTAGTAGACAAAAACTAAAAACAAATTTAAACTTGTAAGACAAACTTGAAAATGTTCTAAAAGTCCACATATTTGAAGAATCACCCTGATATGGAACTGTTGTTTCTGAATCTGTTGTGTTGACTGAAGTGTTTTTTTATGATCAGTTGGCACGCCACAATAAAACCCTCCAGCAGAGTTTGAAACCTGGCCTAGACCCCAGCATCGAGGGAGAGACGGCGCTCACATACTACGCCAACCACACTGCTCAGATAGAGGTACGACAATTTGAGAGTTTTTTAAGATAACTACTTAATTTAATGGCTTTTCTGTAACTTTATTATGACACATTTGTTGACCTATTTACATATCGTTGCTTTTATCAGAAGTTTAAGTCAAAGTGTATTATTTAAACATGATTTATTACTGATCTTCCCAAAAAAATAATAATTTTTTTTTATTACATTTTTAGATTGTTCGTCATGATCGCACAATGGAGCAGATCGTGTTTCCTGTGCCCAACATCTGTGAGTACTTAACAGAAGAATCAAAAGTGCGTGTATTCACCACCACAGAGCGAGACGACCAGGGCAGCAAGGTCAACGACTTCTTCCAGCAGTTTGATGACCTCTACAATGAGATGAGGTGGCAGAAGAAAATAAGAAGTGGGTTGTTTTTACTTTGCTCAAATGTAACAATTGATCACAAGTTTGAGTCTGTGCCAGAGTTATTATACTGATGTATTGGTGTGTGTTTGCAGATAATGCACCACTTTTCTGGGTGTCAAAACATATATCTCTATGGGGTAGTATCTCCTTTAACTTGGCTGTGTTAATCAACTTGGCTGTGGCTCTTTTCTACCCATTTGGAGATGATGGAGATGAAGGTACGGCTTTGATTCTTGATATCTAAAAAGTTGCATAATTCTGGCCCTATGATTTCCGTGGCACGAAACACAAACGGAATCTATTCATAAAAATGCAATTGACTGTATAACATGGAATGTCACTGAATTTAGCAAAAATTGGATGAATAAATCAAAAGTACACATCAAATCGTATATGACTAGTGTCTGTGAATATTACATTTAGATATGTAGTTTGCATGTTCTGTGTGAATTAGCGTTTCATCTGCTACACATACTCAAGTACACAACGTAGTGTTTTTGTGAAGTTTCATATAAACTTCTCTAGGGCTGCTCTGAGAGTCACTTAATCCAGCATTTCACCTTTTCATTTAATACAAACTAAGCTCTTTAATACAAACTGCTAAAATAAAGTTTTGGTTTAACTTGAACAAATTATGACAGAATTATATATTGTACAGTAGAATGTACTTCTTAAAGTAATAATAACAATAATAATAATTAAAAAAAAAGGTTTTAAAACATTATTTTAAAAGTATATCACTGTTTTTCATCCATGTTTTAAATGAAACCTCTTTAATTGCAAACCTCTGTTGTGCAGCACTTTGTTTGCAAAAAAGGTTACTTTGATTACCGCAGTTTTTGATAATACATTTGTAGTAAATCATAAAAAAAAAGAAATCCAGGAATTTTTTTAATAGAATTTCTGAAAAAGCACATTTCAAATGGGATTCTTGTTGTTAAAATTTTAATAAATTATTAAATTATCCTTTTAACCATTAAAATGGGATCCAGAAAAATGTAAATGTAAAACACTGAAATAATTAATTTTTATTTTTACGAAATCTAAGTGTCATTACATCATAATGATTTTAATTTAAGGGGTAGTTCACCCAAAAAATCTTCATGCAGTTCATTGTTTTGTCTTTTAGGTATCTTGCCTCCATTCTTGTCGGTATTGCTTTGGGTGGCAGTGGTCGTGAGCACCTTCACATTGTTTGTTCTTCCACGGCGTGGAGGTATCCTGGCGTTCCTGGTCACCGTCATCTTCCGCTCTATATACACGCTGGGCTTAGGACCCACACTGCTGCTTCTGGGGGCCACCAACGTAAGGCAAATTCATTACAAACCATTCACGCTTCATTTAGCCCATCAGCATTCAGCGTCCGTGAACTGATTAAATGTCAAAGTGTATTTTTCATTTATAAACCAACCGAACTTCTATTAAAATAGACCATCCACTAACACCTCATGTCTGCTGATTAATCGTTAATACCTATTAATTACAAAAGGCCGCTCGATATCTGGCTAAATATGAAAGATGGCAGCAGAGGATCTAGCGTTGCCATTTTGCATCAGTGTCAGTTACATGTATGATGACAGAAGCGGCTGATGTGCTTGATGTGCGTTCAGATAAAAAATGAGAGTGATTTCATGCCTCCCTCTCAGCCAAATGGAGCTCCAGCCTTCAAACTGCTGACACGTCCCTCTGTTGTGTCAGTCTGTTTGCGTCTGTTTAAGCTGGCGTCTCCTCAGCCATTATGGCACCACATGAAGGACCAACAGAGACATGTGCTGAAACAGATTCTAGAAGTCTGGGATACTAGATGCCACTCGCCACATCTTCCTAGTAGTCGCCACAAACCATGTTTATCCTCGCTGCAAGTGCAGATCGTATATATATTTTCACCTTGCTCATGGTTTTGAGTAAGTACTAGCTTTCTAAATGACGCATGAATTTGCTCTAAATTCAAGGCTTAAGGCCTGGTTACACCTAGTCACTTCATGCATGTTTACTGATCAGATTGACTGTAGCCTATAACACGCTCACGTTTATATAAAAAAAAAAAAATGGGAGGAGTAAAATTTACATATGTGCCTCCCAATAACCAGATGCATTTACACTTGTCCAGTTTCGTCTGGAATGAGTCTCATACCACCTTCTGAAGTGGTTTGAGTGATCTCGAAAGCGTTTCAGAGGGCATTAACAACTGGTCTCCTCATGATTGGATAGCTATCTGATCAAGAAAAAAACGCATGACCAGGTATAAACAGGCCCATATTTACTTACTTTGAAGATAACAACAAAGGATATGGAAACATTTTCCTTTCATTTAAAAGATATTTAATTAAAAGCCTATTTTTCCCAACTATGCATGATTTATATGGTTTAGGTGCATTATATTATTTGCATTTATCGTTGTGTTTTCTTTGCTATGTGTGAAAGTGTTTGTATTGAAGGATGTTTTAATGTGATTGTAAGGATCTATTGCTGTCGGGTAGCATTATCTTCTAATGTCTTCTCACAGCTGCTGAATAAAATCGTGTTCCTGGTTAGTTTTGTGGGGAACCAGGGCACGTTCACACGAGGGTACAAAGCAGTTATCATGGACATCTTCTTCCTTCTGCACGTCGGTTACGTCATCGTGTGCATGCTGGGTCTGTTCGTGCATGAGTTCTTCTACAGTATCCTGGTACGATTTCACACTTTTTGCTATATAATCTTTTTTTCTAAATGAAATTAATGATTTAATTCGGGGGGGGGAGAAACAAAATTCAGTGGAGTCCAGGAATGCTTGCTTTGAGAGAGAAAAAATCTCTATGTATTTTTATGGCTGTCAGAGTAGTTAGCTTAGATATTAATTAAATAGATAATACAATCATTTACACATTTATAGATTTTTTTACTATTACAGTTTCTTTCTGGCTTCTAAAAACTGGACAGAAATTATGAGATTAGTTCAAGTTAATTTTAATCTTCTAATTTTAAAAAATCTGTGTATACAAAAACATTTGTTTTTTATTTCTTACTGCGCTAGCAGACTAGCGCTAGCAAATGTTTTTGTATACACAGATTATTTTTAATGTTTATAAAAGTTTCTTATGCTCACTAAGGCTGCATTTATTTGATGAAAAATACAGTCAAAAGTAATATTGTGAAATATTACAATTTGAAATAAACGTTTTCTTTTTTTTGATACATTTTAAAATGTAAATTATTCCTGTGATGGCAAGTCTTTAGTGTCACATGATTCTTCAGAAATCATTTTAATATGCTGATTTGGTGCTAATGAAATTATTATCATTATAAACAGTTGTGCTGCTTAATATTTTAGTGGAAACAGTGATACCATTTTTTCAGGATTCTTTGATGAATAGAAAGTTCAAAAGAACAGCGTTTTAAATAATAAATTATTTTACATTGCTACAAAATATTGTCACTTTTGATTAATTTAATGCAAATGTAATAATTTATTTTGGTTTTAGAACAATGATAATTTAAATAATTAAAATTATTTATTTTTGTTAACATGTTTTTATAATATTCCTCTTTCTTTCCTTCTCTAGTTGTTTGATCTTGTGCGTAGAGAGGAAACGCTCCTAAACGTGATGAGGAGTGTGACAAAGAACGGCCGCTCCATCTTCCTCACAGCTGTTCTGGCTATCATCCTGGTCTACCTCTTTTCCATTGTGGCCTTCCTCTTCTTTAAAGATGACTTCCTTATGGAAGTAGACCGCCTCCCTTCTTTAAGTAAGCATGAAGTGTACATGATGTCCCTGTCACGCTCTTTGCTGTAATGGCCTCCTATCTTTCCAGCTGCACATTGCATAGAACTTGTTGTTTTGGTCTTTCGTTTCATATTTCCCAAATGTTCTGTATGGATGAAGTCATTATCATATGCTAATGTGCAACCCTGCGTATCGTATATGTAAATGACTTGGTATGAATGGCAGTAAAATGTCTCTTTTAGTGAGAGTAGCACATCTGCGATGAATTCAGTATGTACATGTGGATGCGTGACGGTGAAGATATTCCGTGTATGTGTGTTTATATGAACACATGGCCATGTAGCGTTGTTGAGATAGGAGAGGACCTGCTAGCACATGGCACCTGTTGCATAACCCAGCAGTGGCCACACTCCCTTATATAATCACTTCCTCTGTGCACTGCAGCACTGCACAAGCACTGGGGACAGGAAAGGGACACGCATTCACTGGAACACAACAAACATGATTTAATAAAGCTTTGCTATTGTGAAAAAAAACTAGTGCTGTCAAATCGATTTAATCGCATATAACAAAAGTTTTTGTTTACATAATATATGTTTGTGTGTGTGTGTGTATATATATATATATATATATATATATATATATATATATATATATATATATACTCATACTCATATACTGTATATATGTATAAATATATGTGTATATATACTGTATATATGTATAAATGTGTGTATATACAGTATACACACACAGACATATATATAATATATAAATAGTAATATATGCACACACACACACACACATATATATTATATAAACAAAAACTTTTATGTTAGATGCGATTAATTGATCACAAACGCACGCATGCTATGAATGCAGATTTTAATG
Organism: Abramis brama; assembly: GCF_963993115.1. NCBI lineage: Eukaryota > Metazoa > Chordata > Actinopteri > Cypriniformes > Leuciscidae > Abramis > Abramis brama. The sequence goes on from NC_139971.1 coordinate 32,621,689, forward strand.
TTTTTACCAAAAAAACTCAATATTTGTTTGGTTTGTTTTTTAGAGAGGCCAAATGTGAAGGAGTCTATGAGCTGTCTGAGTGAATCCTGTTCCAACTCCGCCTTTAGTTCTCACCACGGTAAGTCACCTCTGTATTTGTTTTTACAGTGGCAACGCCCCCCAAAGACTTTCTGGACAGTTAGGCCACACTTAAAATGTATGAATGTCCTTGAAATAGACAGCAACATGTTAAACCAAGTGGCATTTAGTTCAAGAAATGGCGCACAAGCAGTTTTCAGGCAAAACATTTCACAAATAGAAGCTTTTAAATGATAAAACAATAATAGTGTGAAACATTTAAATGTAGGATATTTGGACACTTTATGTTTTTTAGATGTTCTGAGAAAAGTTCTGAGAAATATTTTTGCAGATGCCACTTGATCTGGTATATTTTTTGGCTAATGTAATGACATTCATGCATTTTTAAAAGTTATTTAGGTGTTACTTAAATGATACTTTTTAGAACCACAGTTTGCGATATTGATGTCCCATCAAATGGGACTTCCATTGTACAGCTGTCCATGTGTATTGTTAAACTGTAAAATCCTGGACTCATGGATTTAATTGTGTAGTTTGAATGTCGCATGAGAAAGACATCAAGAATAATTCAGCATTTACTGTGCAGCTCTGCAGTTTCTCTTTTGATTTAACCTCCGTCTCACCCTTCAGCTGAATGTTCTAGCATAAACTGCGTTACTGGTGGCATGTTGTGTGATTTGTGTGTGCGTGTGTGTTTATGGTTTTTTGAAGTGTATGTTTGTGAAAGGCTGGTCCTGTGTATTTATTATAGAGGTTAAGGTGCTGAGATGACCCGTGAGAGAGAGAGAGAGTGTGTGTGTGTGTTGAGGAGATGACTCATGTGCTGCTTTGTTCTGCTTTGCCCTGGGAGTCTTTAAAGATCACCTGTGCTTCTAGATATCAACACGTGCACACTCTTTCTCTCACACGCTCACCCTCTTTCTTTCTTTGACCTCTCCCTCACTGTCTCGCATCTCTCTCTGTGTCCCTCATGTATTCCTTACTTACCTTTCCATGCTCATTTCTTCAATCTTCCTGTCTTTCTTATTTTGTTGATGTGTCTTTTCTTAGTCTCTGCTCCTGATTTCTTTTAAAAGTCTAATGGCCTTCTCAAACTGTGTATATACATTACAGTGGGGTCCAAAATTCTGAGACCACTAGTAAAAATCCCTGTTATTTGCATGTGATGGATAGATGAATAAATTGAATGATTGATTGATTGATTGATTGATTGATTGGATTATTATTATTTATTAATATGAATAATTCTAAAAATTTATAAAAAATAAAAATTGTATCATTAAAAAAATGTAAAATATTTCAAGAAATATATCTTAAAAATTATAATAATTCTGGATAATTATAAATCTAAATAAATATATAAGTAAAAAATAGTTAAAACTGAATTATATAAATAAGTAATTGATCTGATTACATAATTATAAGTCTAAATATATAAATAAAAATGTAAGTAAAAATCCTGAATATATAGTTATAAACCTGAATAAATATTTATGAACCTGCAGAAATACTTAAAAGTAAAAATCCTGAATATATAATAAATAGAAAAAAAAATTATAATATATATATTCTTGAATATATAGTTACAAATGTTTAAAACTGTTATGTTATCTATGTCTGTATATTTGTGTGTGTGTTAATCCCAGTGGAAGAAGCGGATGAAGATGATACAGAACGCGTGTGTGACACCCTGCTGATGTGCATCATTACGGTTCTGAACCATGGGCTGAGAAACGGGGGAGGAATCGCAGATGTTCTGCGCAAGCTTTCCAAAGAGGTGAACAGAATATCATCAACGCAACACATTCAGACATGAGATACGCCAATAAATCCTTTGTGGCGTCACTAATACTGTCAGTATAATCCATGCAGGCATCTGTACATCATGCTTTTATAGACCCCTGCATTCGTTTACACACTCTCTGAGCATCTGTCTATATTCTTTGAAGCGTTGCAAAATCAGTTATGGCTGCTTCAAAGGGTCTGTCTGAGTCTTTTATGTGGATGATTGAAAACTGCTGATCAATAATTTGATTTAAAAAAACTGAATTTAGGTCTTATTTTGTAATATTTCACTTTTACAGCCGAAATATCTAAAGTAAAATCTTAATTTATAACCCCCTCGCTGTTGCTCCTCAGGAGCCCATGTTCCCGGCACGTGTCGTGTTCGACCTCTTGTTCTTCTTCATTGTCATCATCATTGTATTGAACCTCATCTTTGGTGTGATCATTGACACCTTCGCTGACCTGAGGAGTGAGAAACAGAGAAAGGAAGAAATTCTGAAGACCACCTGCTTCATTTGTGGTATGTCTTTCTTAAAGGGAACATATTATGAAAAACAGGATTAACTAACAGAGGTTAGCTAATCATAACAGTGTTTGTTTCTATATTTTGTAGAATTTCTGAACTAAAATGAAAATGAATAGCAGGGTTCATGTGGTCATTAAAAACATGAAAATATATGTCTTTTCATTTAATCTTTTCACAAAATCACTGGATCTTTCAGTAAAACTGAATTGAATATGAATTGGTATGATGGAGCTTAAAGAGGACCCATTATGCTTTTTCTTTACATTTTCAACTTTCTTTAGTGTGTAATGTTGCTGTTTGAGCATGAAAAAGGTCTACAAACCTACAAAGCACAAAGTCAATTCAAAGGGACATCAAATCTTCCAGAAACGTATACGTCACGCTATTCCACATTTAAATAATTCCCGCCGAAGGCATACACACAAAAAAAAACGAACAGGTGCGCGGCCTAGTTGAGTTGCATTATTAGTGTATTGAAACTTGCAGTTATGGTAAGAGGTTTGACATTTACGAAACACGCTCTAAGCAATTGGCCAATCACACTTTGCTTTTCAGAAGGAAGGTCTCTATAAGAGACCGGAACTAAACAGAGTTACTAAAAGACTAGGAAGAGGGCAACAATGTAAAATATGTGACAAATAATGTTTTTTGAACATTCAAGCATGAAAACCTATTATAGTAGACTCCAAATACAAAATCAAGACTTTGTAAAAGGGCATAATATGACCTCTTTAAGATTTCAGTCTATTCCACATGCAAACGTTACTTTAAAGGTACATCTTCGAATGGCTTGGAACTAGGCTTGGAACAATGGTGCGGCTGTAAGCAGATGTCATGCCCTGTCACATTCTGTTACTCTGACTGCCTTTGAATTTTTATATGAGGTCTGTGACAGGCCTTTTTATTTGATGGATTCAACTATGATCATGGTGACATTTACTCCACTGAAGAAGACCATGGTAGAGAAGAACAGATGTGGGGGAAAGTTTTATAGTGACTATAAACAGTGGAATACCATGAATAAACAAATGATTTTGACAGACAGAATGGCTTTTCTTTGAAGAATCATTATCTTATTATCTGCTCAACTTCAGGACTTGAGAGAGACAAGTTTGATAACAAGACCGTGTCGTTTGAGGAGCACATCAAGTCGGAGCACAGCATGTGGCACTATTTGTACTTCCTGGTCTTGGTGAAGGTGAAGGACCCCACCGAGTACACAGGGCCCGAGAGCTACGTGGCCCAAATGATTAAGGTTAGTCCTCTGACACAGTTGGTACCATGATACAGTGACCCCTAAAATGTATTTGGACACTTTGTGTCTGTCAAACGTTATTGGATTTTTTTGTCCCCACAAGGAAAACAGCTTATAAATCATTGATATATAAAAAGTGATGTTTCTGAAAATGTAAAATTGCATAAAATTTTCTGTGATGGATAGGTTTAGGGGGAAGGGTTAGTGTAAGGGGATAGAAGACAGATTGTTCAGTATAAAAATCATTATGTCTATGGAAAGTCCCCATAAAACATGAAAACACTGTGTGTGTGTGTGTTTATATCTCTGTGCACTGTTTTCAGTTGACACCAGCTAAAGGAGGCCGTGAACTTCTTTAAAATAAGAGAAAGACTCCCTTGATGGCATTCCTAAAGTCTTTTGATGTGTGTGTGCTCTAATTTGTTTGTTTATATTTGTGTGTGTGACCTTCTCTTGCTCCTGGTATCTCACAGAGCATACTGAAAGTAGTGTAGTAATTAAAGCCTTCGTTAAGACTGCTTTGTCTCTATAATAATGGGCTGAGTGGGACTAATGTTTATCGTGGAGGGTAGGAGAACAATCTCTGTGGTGTTATATGGCAATTTCATATTTTCTGCACCAATGGTAGTTTGTAAAATTCTGAAAAGTTTATTAAAGGGTAAATTTAGTTACAGCAGTCCATTAATATGGGTTTTACAATTCAAGACAATTAAAAATGATGCCTACTTACGCATATTTTTATGAAAATTAATTATAATTCAATATTTTTTTAAATGGAGAAGTTGGAACAGGTTTTGCAGGGAATCCCGTTCACGGCTGTTTAAAAAGCATTCCAGGACATGAAGAGTGTGCGTGAGCTCTGAAGAGTCTAAAATATAACATGACTGATTTGTTTACCATTTTTGGTTACTATACATACAGTAATTGTTGAATGTGAGTTCATGTGTCCTAATATACACTACCATACCACTACTAAGGCTGCATTTATTTGATCAAAAATACAGTAAAAACTGTAATACTGTGAAATATTATTACTATTTAAAACAACTGATTATTATTTTAAAATCTATATTTTAAAATGTAATTTATTCCTTTTCAGCATCACATGATTCTTTAGAAATCATTCTAATATGCCGATTTGGTGCTCAAGAAACATCAATGTTGAAAACAGTTTGCTTTTTTATGGAAACTGTGATGCTTCTTTTTTCTTTTTTTTTTAGGCTTCTTTGAGTAATAGAAATTTTTGTAACATTATACATGTCTTGACTGTCTCTTTTGATCAGTTTAATGCATCCTTGCTGATTAAAAGTATATATATTTTTTCTTTTAAATCTAACTGACCCCAGACTTTTTCGGTAGTGTATATAAATATAAAAAAAAATAATGTGTAGATCTTGGTACTGACAGAAAGGAGTGCAAACACTGTTAATCGGCTAGGCTTTAGCGGCAGATGCTGATAATCTGAAAATGGCCAAAGGTTGGTCAGTTTATCAGCCTGGCCAATAAAATGGCATATTAGTAGACTGATGTTTGGGTTCAGTGGAAATCTACAGAGCTTTTCTGCTGGATACTGCATGCTCAGAATCCATGAAGTCCTGCTGATGACACATTGAGTTCTACAGTATAGTACTACATTAACTAATTACTGTGTGTTGCTACAAACACAAGGGCCCTTATTAAAGCTGTGATGGGAGAGTTGAGACATGGGCGACACATAACTAAGGGAGACAAGTTTAGTTGTTTAGTTTCATCAGTGTTGTTCTGTCTCATGTAAGGATGGGCTAGGAAACAGTAACTGAATCCAAAACACTACAGCCTGGCACTGACACTTTTTGAGCACAGCATTTTCAACTGCAGGTTTACATTGAAGCAGGTGTGTGTGTGTGTGTGTGTGTGTGTGTGTGTGTGTGTGTGTGTGTGTGTGTGTGTGTGTGTGTGTGTGTGTGTGTTTGTGTTTGTGAGATTATCACTCACAGGCTGCTGGAAAAAGAGTGTGAGCAGGTACTGCAGCAGTCACAGCATTATGTAACCCATCTCAAGTGGCCTGCTATTAGCTCAGCCTATCCTCACACGTGCTCTCCTGTCCCACACACACACTCACACACCTGCCACGCCACTCATTATCACACAGTGAGTCAGGCGTCTCCTTGGCAACACGGTCGTCATGCACTGTCGGCAGGAACGAGAAAAAAAAAAAAACTCTTCGGCCTCTAGACTTGTGATCAATGCAAGTTCAAAGGTCACGCATTCACCGTTGTATCCGTTTCTCCCAGCTGGGCGTCTCAGGATGCGTGTGTGTGTGTGTGTGTGTGTGTGTGTGTGTGTGTGTGAGAGTGTGTGTGTGAACAGATGACTGCAGGAGTGCGTGCACAGCGGCTGGCCATACTAATCAAACTGATTATTGCAATCATGCTGCTATTTCCAGAGCCGAGTCGATGGCAGCGCTCTGAAACTTCCTTTCCATTGCAAAACAGCATCTTTATGATGATGAGAGACGAGGACACGTGATCGAACGATCATGCTGTCTGTCAGATGGGAAAAGAAGTTTAATGGCACTTTAATGACAGTCGAAACACCTTTCCCACACACTAGTCTGCAGCAGTGTGCTTGTGCCAAAGCGTATATGTACGTTTGTGAGGTGTTAGCTGCCATGTTATTAGGCGCTTTGATGTTAAAATGCTTTCTTCTATATACCTTAATGATAAGCCAATGAGAAGTAATCCGTTTGCAGGTTGATTTGGCTTGATTTGGTTGTTTGTATGGGGTCTGTAAGATTTGTTTTTGAAGGAAGTCTCTAATTCTCACCAAAGCTGCATTTATTTGACAGTAAAAACTAAACTGGTGAAGTATTTTTTTTTTTTTACAATTTGCAGTATTTGTTTTCTAATATATTTTAATTTATTCCTGTGATGGTAAATCTGAATTTTCAGCAGCCATTTCTCCAGTCTTCAATGTCACACGATCCTTCAGAAATCATTCTAATATGCTGATTTGCTGCTCAAGAAACGTTTATTATTATTATCAGTGTTAAAAACAGTTGTGCTGCTTACATTTAAAAAAAACGTGTACCCTTGCTGAAGAAAAGTATTCATTTCTTAAAGGGGACCTATCATGCAAAATTCACTTTTAAATAGTTTCTGAACATATTGTGTCTGCAGTGTGTGTACACAACCACCCTATCGTGGTAAAAATCCATCCACTCCGTTTGTTATTTTCTCCATAAATCTTAAACCGTGTCTCAAAATGAGCTGATCAGGAATGTACTCCAATGTGACATCACATTGGAACAGGCCCCGCCCACGACTGGCGACGGAATCTGCCCTATTAGCTTAGCTCCTCCCCTCAATGAGCTCAGCCCAGAGCATTTAACAGCAGCATTCAAGTAAGAAATGTATTCTTATTAAAGCTACTGTAGTCATTCAGTCAAGTGCTGTGAGGGATTTTCTGTTTTCCTTTTGTTGTTTGGTTCATATTGACAGCATATATGGCAGTAGGTACTATATATTATGCTGTTGTCACTTCAATACACAGACATTACCTTGTGTTTATTTGACAGTTGAAGTGCAATAAGAGAACTTAGTTTAATACTCACATGACACGCTGTCTGACATCCAGTTTCTGTGCGCGTGCTTCGGATGTGTGCGCTCAGAAAACCAGAATCAAAAGTTTAAACTGATATGACTGTAAAATGCATGCAAATAAAAAACTTCCATGATGACGAAGAACTCCAGTGTCACATGAGCGTGGCCGCGATAGAGATGATAATCAAAACTAAACAGATGTTTATGTGACCCGAGGCAAAAGCTGTACAGGCTCCGCCCTCTTCTGGAAAGCTGGGTGGAGTGCAGCAGCTCATTTGCATTTAAAGATACATGCACGAAAACAGTGTGTTTTTCCTTCCACTAAAATTTTAAAGTGTTACCAAAAATCTTACTGTTCCCAACCTTTTGAACTGTACTGTTAATTCAAAAATTTAACATGTTAATATTTGCCTTGCACACAGTTTATTAAGCAACTGGATTGCCTTTATCATTGAATGTTCAATGTTAATTAATCATAGATAATTTATGATAAGTTATGATCAGGGGCCAGTTGCATGAACATAGCCATTATGTTAAGACTGTGTCTTAAGAACTAGTACAAACAACTAGCAGTTAGTTAGGGGTATTCAGTCTTACTTTTAGGTATTAGACTAATCTACTATTCTATATACCTGACTTAAAAAAAGTTATGTGCATTCCTAAAGAAAAAGTTTGATGACTAACTTGTAAGACTAGTCTTAGCAGTTTATGCAACTGGCTCCTGGTGACCCTGACTAAACTCCATTGCTCAATGTTGTCCATGTTTCATGAGAAAGATACTTTGTCCCTATTCTATCTTACAGTTTGGTTTGGTTTGTTTGTTTGTTTGTTTGTTTCCCCCGCTGGCCAGACATAACAATGTTGTTTTCATGTTTGGTTTTTCGCTCCCTTTTTATCCTCAGGTTGCATCTTTACTAAAAAATTGGGCATTTCATGATACTTGACCCTCACAATCCGGTCTCTGTTCATCCGTCCTCACTTAACCTATGTTTCCCCACTTCCTTCCTTGTTTTTCATAGAGTTCATAATGCACCATTCCCTGGAACCAATTAGCCGCAATTTATGCCTAATCCTAATTTCCCCTTTTTCCTGTTTTAGATCCCAATGAAACATTCTGCAAAACAAGATTGTTCTTTTCCAGAGAGATAGAGGTGCTTTGTCCCAATTTTGATCTGAAAGAGTGCTTGACCTTGTTCATGCGCCTGTTTCTCAGAAGAGCAATGGATTTTTTCAGTGTGTTTTTCTTGGAAAGCGTCACTCCCTATTATATAGCAGAGAAAAGCACTGCGTTTGAGTACAAATGTGCGCGTGCCCGGGTGTGTCTCCTCGTGAGTGTGTGTTGTTTCATAATTGTGTAAGGGAAGGCAGTCTTTTCCCACCTCTAAACATATCCTGGAACTCTCTGTGTACCTTGCAGCTCTCCTGTCAGGCTGACTGTGAAAAGCACCTTACATAACTGCTGTGATGAGAGACTGCACTGTTACCCCCCTCCTTATCTCACACACACCAGACTAGATAAAATCATATACATACACATTAATCGCATACGCGCTCGCACACACAATTTATAGAACACAAACAAATATATTGTACGTGAGCTACTGTGTGGGCACATACACTTTACAAACACAATGACTCACTGTTATTATCGAAAACACAAAGCATTTATTACTGGCTGCAGTTGATTTGCGTGACTACTTCCTGTTTCTAAAGTTATCTTTGCATCCAGGCCTTTATGTTGTCTAGATCTACCTCTATATGCTTTAGATTTTGGAGCTGGAGTTTTAGCACACTCGGTCATATTTATAAGCATGCAATCGCTAGCAGAGAGGGGTCATGATGATTGACTCGGAAGTCTGTGTTCTAGTGTAGTCAGGCTATGATTCACAGCACTAAACCATTTGATATTTAGTCAGGGTCTTATATTCCTTTACATTGCATAATTTTGTTTGTTTTTAGGATGATGTCAGACATCCTGTCTATGTTGACACCAAGTGATGAGTTTGCATTCTTAATTGGATTTTTCGCTGTTCTAACTTGGCACGATTAAATGGGTTATTGCATTTTAGTACTCTACCGTTCTAAAGTTTGGGGTTTCAAATTAATAGCAAGGATGCATTAAATTGAACAAAAGTGATATTAAAGACATTTGGGTCATTTCGTGTCAAATCAACCCAATTTCAGAAACTTCCCCAGGTAAAATTTTTGATTTTGTTAATATTTTTTCTAAAGAAAGTCTAGCATAAATAGTGATGAAAGCCAAATATTAAATTTCATGGATGTATATTTACTGAGTAATCCACTATTTTGTACAGGGGTTCAAAAATGATTTGGAGTCAGATTACAGAAGGGTAAAAATGACTTTTTCATGCCTGTAACTCAAGAAGTTTTTAAGATAACTTCATATCATCAATTTTTTTCCCCTATCAAAACAATTGCATAGAACATACCTGTCAGAGTGCCATAGATATTGTTTTTCCAAAGTTTGCATGCCTGTAACTCAAAAAGTATTATATCTTTTAGTAAAGTAAGATATCGCAATATGATTTTAGATTCTGGTTCTTGACAAACTTTTCTTTTGAAGTCTTCATTTCAACAATATGGTTCAATCCCAATAGATATGGGAATCTCAATGCGGCTCCATGTTTAAATTGTTGAATTTTACCCATTTTCAGTGGACAAAAACCACATGTGAGTCACTTTGCAGTTTGCACACAGCTGATAGTTATTGCATTTAAAGGGGAATGTATCTTGTTTTTCCCCATCAAAACAATTGCATAGAACACACCTCTCTCAGTGCCAAACATCCACTGAAATGCTCAAGTTGAGACACATTGTTCTTCAAGTGTATTTCTAAGAATCTATATTTGAATTAGTTTCAAGGATATTTGGAAGAAGGAATTTTGTTCATTTTAACAGATTCTGAAGCTACATGTTACCGCATTGACAATATCTCTGGGATTGAACCATATAGCCTTAAAAAAAGATTTCAAAAGAAAAGTTTCATAGGAACAAGAATCAAAAATGATATTCAGAATCAGATATCTTTAATAATTTAAATACAAAAAGTATCAGCTGTACCACTTAAAATCTGTCCAATTTAACAATTTACTCATGGAACCACATTGAAATCCCATTATCTCTGATATATAGACCTACCAATCTCTGTGTAAAAAATAAAATAATAATGCTGCCATCTTTTTAAAGTCATTTTTACCCCCCTGTAATCTGGCTCCAAATCAAAATTGTTCTTTTGACCCCCAACCTTTAAACAGTAGTGTATATTTAGTTTGCATTGTTTCTATCCCACAACCTTATTCGAACAGACTTGCGACCCATTTTTGCGGCCCACCATTTGCCAGAGAGGCAGTTTCTGAGTGACAACATGCTGTGCTTTAGTGCACTACAGACTTTGAGACCTTTAACTGCTACTGTTATGCAACAAAACTGTGCTGCTATACTTGCACTATAGAGTGTGAGACTGTCAGCAGGGTAAAACATCCTCCAAGAAGTTGTTGTTAAATTCTACAGCCATTAATCCCTCACAATCACCGCATTCATCAATGATTTTGAAGATAATTACTGTCATTCTTCAAATGACCTGTTGTGTGCAGTGTTCCTGTTATTATCTATTATCTTAAGTCTCCATTTTTTGTGAGAACTATTATTGTTTTGTACTTATTTAGCCTATTTATTTGTTGAATATGTCTGTTAACTGTTTAAAGAGCTGCACTTAAGCCATTAGTCCATATATCCAATATATAAAGGCACAAGAGTATTTTTATGCATTGAGAATGACTTGAATATAAATCAAAATGCAGTACAAAACTGTTTATAAATGTATAAACATCTGTATAAAGTATAAATGTAAAGTATACAAATGTATAAAGTCTCACCAAGGCTTCATTTATTTGAAAAAAAAAAAAAATACAGTAAAAACTGTAACAGTGAAATATTTGTATTTTTTTTCTTTTTTTTTCTATTTTTAATACATTTTAAAATGTAATTTATTCCTGTGATGGCAAAGCTGAATTTTCAGCAGCCATTCGTCCAGTTTTCAGAGTCACACGATCTTTCAGAAATCATTTTTATATACCGATTTGGTGTTCAAGAAACATTTCTTATTATCATCAATGTTGAAAACAGTTGTGCTGCTTAATATTTTTGTGGAAATTGATCTTTTTTGTTTTGAATTCTTTTATGTATAGAAGGTTCAAAAGAACCCAAAAAACTCTTGCTGACCCACATTTTCGAATGATAGTGTAAATGTGTAAAACAGTTATTTTGCAAAACAGTCGTTGGGAAACAACATTCACAACTCTCTCTTCCCTTCAGGAGAAGAATCTGGACTGGTTTCCCCGGATGCGGGCCATGTCTCTGGTGAGCTCGGAGGGAGATAGCGAACAGAACGAGATCCGATCGCTGCACGAGAGATTGGACACCACTGTCAGTCTCGTGTCTCAGCTGTCTGGCCAGCTCTCTGAGCTTAAAGAACAGGTAACATACAGCACGCCATCCAATGGGACAGCCCGGTTTCACAGAGCAAAACATTCTTTCTCCTCACAGGGCCTCTGAAGTGTTTACTATTAGGCCCTGCTGTGGAAGTGCGTCAGAGCTGGGGTGGGGCGGCGCCCCGGGGCGATGTGGATGTTCCGGCTTTGCTCCGCTGTGTCGGATCACTGCCATCACCTGCCTGGCCCACATGTGATTCCGCACAAACAGTTTAACCGATTCACATGACACAGGGAGAGGGAGAACTGTAGGTTTTAATGGGATGACGTTAGAAAAGAAATTGCTGCCCCATGGCTCAGTTTTTTTTGTTTTTTTGTGTCTGCATGGTTTGACCTTAGACTTCAGAGTTGAACTGTGTTATGTGCAGAAATGCACAAGAACTGCACAGTCATTGAGAATCGGCACTGGTCCAAACCAGTGGGCCAGAAACATTTGAACTAGAACATTTTAACCACACCGCGGTGCCCCTCACATCCTTCTGATTCCTGATGGTCACGAGGAGCGGGCTTACTGTAATTCTCCTGGCAGTGCTAGATGTTAAATAACTTATTAAAGTGATTTCTCCTCCGACAGCCAGGCCTAATTAAACAGATTCTCCTCACCTCTCAGCTCCAGCTAGGCTGAGATCCAGCTCAGATACAGTAGGCCAAATCCCAACTTGTCATGTTTTCAGACAAACAGGCTCTCTCTGATTTAGTGTAGCTCACTGTGTTCCACCTCCATTCTCTCGCTAGGCCTGTTTCCTTAGTAGTTCCCTTTTTTTGTCTGGAACACACACGAAAAAAGTTACAGTAGTGGCCAAAAGTGATGTCCGGAGGAGATATTTGTTTTATATATATATATTAAATATGAGGGAAGAGCAAAACACTAAACTTGATTATTTGGCAAAAAAGGCAAACTAATAGCTAAAAAGCTCACAAGAAAAAGCTTACATTTACTACAACATCAGTTATTTATAATTTGTTGGTTCTCTGCTTTTATGCATGTTCATAATTTCTATGTATGACAGCCTGACCAAAAATTATGTCCACTCAATTTGGCGTGTTTCTTTGTGTTATCACAAATAAAACAATTGACTCCAAGCAGAACTATGCAATATGCATACAAAATCAATTTGAATGAAGGGTGGGGATATCAGTTTTCCTAGGCCGGACATTACTTTTGGCCACTGCTGTACATGATTTAAACCCAGTGTGTTTGGAAAAGTAAAAAAGTGACCCATGGAACAAGATATTGGTCCAAATGACTGTTTGACTGTCTTTCTTCTGTGGAACAAGACATTTTGATGAATGTTGGTAACCAAGCAGTTTTGGTTGTTCATTGTACTAAAAAAATACTGAGACGTTTATTAAAATATCTTAAAGTCGGCATGAAATTCATGAGTAAAATAAAGCCTGTGGTAAACATAACTTGAAGATACTTTGACGTTTTGTTCTACAACATACACTCCACACACTTATTTAGTCTTATTTAGTTACGTATTAGAAACATACGTTTTCAAAAATAAACAGAACTGCTTCAAAATTCGCGATTTTCTGTATGGGTGTGTGCAGTTTATGTTGCAGAACATAATGTAGTCAACTTATCTTTACCACAGACTTTATTTTACTCATTAAAAAAAAAAAAAAAAAACATAAAACATTATAAAAACCCATAGGAAAATCTGGAAGGAACCAGCAGCGAATTAGTCGATCTCATGTGAGTGACAGGTTGCTCCGCCCCCACGCCAGTAAACACATCATCAGAGAAGAGAAGAGATGTCGTTGCAAGAGGAAGGGGATGTTATTTTGATTAAAGATGGATGTACTTTACTGATAAGTAAAAAACTTAAAAGACGAAACTTGTTTAAATGAAAACACATCAATTGTGAGCCGTTACACGGAGAATTCTGTAAATTCACTGTAAATTATAAGATGACATGTTCTTTAACACTGTACATGAAATGTCTAATTAGATCTATTACAGTTTTTTACTGTAGAGTATGGGAAGTTACAGTTAACCTGTTTTGTGTGTGTGTTTATCCACATGTACAGATGACGGAGCAAAGGAAGAACAAACAGAGACAGGGCTTTCTTGGACCATCACAAATAAACCATCAAATCCCCCCTCCACACTGAGGACGAACTTATCACCTCTTCACACACACTCACACACAGATGCTGATGTTCACACCATGAACCACACTACACTCATGGTGATATCACACTTTACATCATGACATGACAGTTGTTCAGTTAGATGAATAGAAATGACTACAGACTTGAGTGTCATTTCATAAGTGTTTCCCCGTTTAAATCTTATAGATGGAAGACGTTTGTTAATGCACAGAGTGTGTTTATTCGGAAATCACAAACCCTGGGCTCATGAGGGAATTTCCATTTTCTCCCAGAGGACTCGGCTGTCTGAATTTTTTTCCTTTTTTTCCTTTTTTTTTTCTATCAAGGGTCAAGTATTAACTCCCTCACATTTTAATTGTCCTGTCCATAAGTATTGCTGTAACTCAAAGTGGACTTTAATCAGTGCTGGAATAACTGGAGAAATAAAGTGCCTTTAGAGAGTTTCATAGTTTTTTTATAATTCACAATTACTTTAATGAAAGATAGAAGACTGGAAACATTGTTATCTCATTATCAGACAATCATGTGACTGTTGGAATGTGTTTGCATCACCTTCTACAAAGACCTAAACGCTAGTCTTAACTCTTAATGACTTTTATTGTGTATTTTTATGTCGGACATGTGACTAGCATGTTTGTGCTTGCCTTATATACAGTTGTACAGAAGATAATAAAGAATTTATATTTGGTATTACAATGCTTTGTTTGACTCTGGATGTTGTACAGAATGACTGTGACCCAAAGTTAAACTTGTGTGATTCTCTAGTCTATTCTTTTAAACCTTTTAGAAACTCAGATTAAGGTTTGGAGTTAATCCCTGCATTTCCCATTAGTTTTATTGGCAGTCATTTATGAGTATTTTTTTAGGACCATTTAACCTTTTGACTCATGTGTGTCCTGTTGTAACATCCTACAAGGTAAAAAAAAAAAATCCAACATCAGTCTGTCCGACGTTGTATGTTTATTTTCTAACTCAAATGCAACGCCTGCAACCAAAATCATCCACTGACTGACGTTACTACCTTCTACTCAAGGGCCTTGACAGAAATGTAGTGGAGTAAAAAGTATGATATTTGTCTTTCAAATGTAGTGAAGTTAAAGTAAAAAGTTTCCAAAAAAAAAAATACTCAAGTAAAGTACAGAAACTCAAAATGTGTACTTAAGTACAGTACTCAAGTAAATGTACTTTGTTACTGTCCAACTCTGCTCATGTGCATAATTTATTTGTGTTCTCATAGCAAGTGCCACAAAAGTTTAAGTGACTGAAGAGCATCAGTGGGTTAAATCTATATTAAAATAAAATAAAATTGTACCTCATTTTCCTCATAAAATTATTAGTATATAATCAATACGTTTGTAAATCAAAGACATATAAGTAAGTGTAGTATAAGTAAGTGTTGGGGAAAGTTACTTTTAAAAGTAATGCATTACAATATTCCGTTACTCCTTTTAAAAAAAAGTAACTAATCGCGTTACTTAACGTTACATTACTTTTGCATTACTTTTTCTCACCTGGACTGGGCTTGTTTGTTCGTTTTTTAATAACAACAAAAAAAGTTTAACACTCCAAAAGTGAAATGAATAAGCCTCACTCCTGTACAGTAGAGGGCGCATCTCAAACAAACCTTTTGCAGAAGAATAGGACACAGGAGAAGAAAGTTTGACGCTCTTATTTCAGCAATTTAAAAAAATAGCCAATGTTTTGTTTACCTAAAGTCATTCATTCTTGCTTATTAATTTGGTTGAATTGGATCATAGAAGGTCAGCAGCAAAGACATTGGTTAATAAATTGATATTTGTGTAATTTAACATTTAATTATTACAGGTTTGCATAATCAGAATTTGCATTTCACTGTTTTTATTCACTTTGAACAATACTGAAAATTATTTTATTTTTTTGAAAATGACCTATTTTTTTGCTAGATAACAGCCTCTTCTTCAGCTGCGATCACGTACAGCCCGTTTAAACACTTCAAAGACTTTTGAAACTGCATTGATTTGGACTTAAAAACGATGGTAACCAATGAAGTCCATTGTTAGAAGAAAAATCCAGAAATGTTTTCCTCAAACATAATTTCTCTCCCACTGAGGAAAGAAAGACATGGACATCTTGGATGGCATTGGGGTGAGTAAATTATTAGGAAATTTTCATTTTGGGGTGAACTAATCCTTTAAGCTATAGTATTGATAGGGTACAAGACTCCAGTTTCTTCAGAGTACAAAGACCCGTGTCTGCTCGTGCCTTCACTCTGGCACGGGTTAAAATTAGCCCCTGACACCTCCATTATAGCTCACAGCTGTCACTAAGCAGGGGAAAGTCCAACATGTCTGGAATGCACCATCAGGGTCCAGAAGACAGTTATTTGGATAACTGCCACTCTTACTCTTACCCCACTCGCTCTGATCGCACGTCTTTCAAAGTAGAAGCAAACGTCATAGATACATAGCAGTTATTCAATGTTCTAGTCTCCCCTCAGAATGCATTTTAATGATCGTTGATCCTCCGTAATGACTTGACTCACACATTTCCGTTATTCAGGTGTGCGCAGTTGGTAAGGCAAGACAGTGTACACCATCCTGTATAAACACACTCATTAATCTAAATATACCACCCTCCCTTCCTCCTTTCTGCATGTGACTGTGCGTGTTGTTGTCATGCTGGTGGGTCTGAGAGCAGATGAGATCTGTCACATGAGCTGGACTCGGAGAGGCGAGAGATCACCCCTGCTGCACTCTTTCCTAAAAGCACTGCAAATGTGAGAGGGATTTTTCATTTGACTCATCGTTCTTGCTTAATCGATTAGTGTACGGACTGGAGTGACTTGCTTTAGTTCTGAGAGACAAAGAGATCAAAGTCCTCAAAGAGACCTGGCCCTTTTTTATTTTGTGGAATGAAAATGTTTTTCAAATGTTGAAAAAGATGTTTTTCAAATGTTCACTGCTCTTGTCCATACAATGAAAGTTAATTGTCATCTATCAAGCTAAAATAAAAATACATAAAATGTATAGATTTTTTAATGTATTTATTTATTTCCAGCAAGGATGCATTCAATTAATAAAACTTTTTAATGCTAGAAAAGATTATTCATAAAAAATCATGGAAAAAAATGTATCAAGGTTTCTACAAAAATATTAAGCAGCACAACTGTTTTCAACATTGATAATAGTAAAGAAATGTTTCTTGAGCACCAAACCTGTAGCCTATATTAGAATGATTTCTGAAGGATCACGTGACACTGACTGGAGTAATGATGCTGAAAATTCAGCTTTGATTAGAATTCATCGCAACTATAATAGCAATTGAAAATATATTAAAAATTACTTTTTAATAAATTATTATATATATTTTTTTTGATTAAATATGACCTGGACACATTCTTGACAGCTTTTGTGTGATACACCTAACTAGGAAACTGATAATTATTTAAACAGAGAAAAGCATTCCTGCACAACTGTTATGCAAAATCAATATTATTACAAGAATAATATAGTAATATAAAACAACAAGACTTATTTGTGTCAATGGCAGGGCAAACAGTGAGGTACTTAAATTTGTGGATGTGATCCAATGATGGCATAGTTTGGCAGCATGAGAAAAACACATAAGTATGAAATTCAGTTAATCATTTTTAAAGGACATGCAATTGGATGGTAAAGGAGAGAGAGTTATGTAAATGCCTTTTATTAGAAATCAGCTCAAAGGAAAGATGAGTCATACAAAGCTTACATTTATGAGTGTTTTTTTCCTATGCCGAAGCATCATGTTGCATCTCTTCCCAACACCAGACTGAAGGTCTCTTTAAAGCAACAGACTCTTTTAACACATCAAGCAACCGTCTTCCTGTTGGCAGTGTTCAAATCACTCAGTCCTTTTCATTTGCTCAGTTTCGTTTCATTGACAATGACTTAAGTACAGACTGAACTTTTTTGGATTGATTGTCAAGTTTCGCTCAGTTTTCACCTTAAAATGAAAAAGTTAAACTGCATGTACCCTTCCGTTGAATGTAGTGTATCTGTTTGTCTAAGTACCCCTTTAATCCCCCCCACTGGCTGTATGAAGAGTGACTTTAGTCCACAAGCCTGTCCAGCCTCGTCACTTTCATTTCTGACTGTTGTTTTTTTACAAGTTCTCTAGAAAGTTCTTCAGTTAAAGCAGTACTGTATTTATTTTGGTATGTTTGTGTTATATTTTAGAAATTTACACCTCTTCCAATATAAAACTACATACTATATATATATATATATATATATAGTAAAAAATCTACATTTCAAATTTCTTTGTTGCATGAATCTAACTGATCATTATAAACTAACAAATTTTACTAAAATAATGCAAAAAATGCAAAATATATGTATTTATGTATGTATGTATGTATGTATTAGTTCTGTCAAATCGATTAAGTGTGATTAATCGCATCTAACATAAAGATTTGTGTTTATGTGTGTTTATTATATTTATTTATACAAATGTTATATGTGTGTGTGTGTGTGTGTGTGTGTGTACACTACACACACACACACATGTATGCATATATGTGTATATATATATATATATATATATATATATATACTGTACAGTTGTCAACATTTGAAGTGGATCAAAACCTTTCATCAAAGTTATACATGAATTTTGAACAATACCCGTTCTTGTCTTAGGACAACTTTGAATAACTTTTTTTGATCCACTTCAAATGTTGACTACTGTATTATACACTCACCTAAAGGATTATTAGGAACACCTGTTCAATTTCTCATTAATGCAGTTATCTAATCAACCAATCACATGGCAGTTGCTTCAATGCATTTAGGGGTGTGGTCCTGGTTAAGACAATCTCCTGAACTCCAAACTGAATGTCAGAATGGGAAAGAAAGGTGATTTAAGCAATTTTGAGTGTGGCATGGTTGTTGGTGCCAGGCGGGCCGGTCTGAGTATTTCACAATCTGCTCAGTTACTGGGATTTTCATGCACAACCATTTCTAGGGTTTACAAAGAATGGTGTGAAAAGGGGAAAAACATCCAGTATGCGGCAGTCCTGTGGGCGAAAATGCCTTGTTGATGCTAGAGGTCAGAGGAGAATGGGCCGACTGATTCAAGCTGATAGAAGAGCAACTTTGACTGAAATAACCACTCGTTACAACCGAGGTATGCAGCAAAGCATTTGTGAAGCCACAACACGCACAACCTTGAGGCGGATGGGCTACAACAGCAGAAGACCCCACCGTGTACCACTCATCTCCACTACAAATAGGAAAAAGAGGCTACAATTTGCACGAGCTCACCAAAATTGGACAGTTGAAGACTGGAAAAATGTTGCCTGGTCTGATGAGTCTTTATTTCTGTTGAGACATTCAGATGGTAGAGTCAGAATTTGGCGTAAACAGAATGAGAACATGGATCCATCATGCCTTGTTACCACTGTGCAGGCTGGTGGTGGTGGTGTAATGGTGTGGGGGATGTTTTCTTGGCACACTTTAGGCACCTTAGTGCCAATTGGGCATCGTTTAAATGCCACGGCCTACCTGAGCATTGTTTCTGACCATGTCCATCCCTTTATGACCACCATGTACCCATCCTCTGATGGCTACTTCCAGCAGGATAATGCACCATGTCACAAAGCTCAAATCATTTCAAATTGGTTTCTTGAACATGACAATGAGTTCACTGTACTAAAATGGCCCCCAGTCACCAGATCTCAACCCAATAGAGCATCTTTGGGATGTGGTGGAATGGGAGCTTCGTGCCCTGGATGTGCATCCCACAAATCTCCATCAACTGCAAGATGCTATCCTATCAGTATGGGCCAACATTTCTAAAGAATGCTTTCAGCACCTTGTTGAATCAATGCCACGTAGAATTAAGGCAGTTCTGAAGGCGAAAGGGGGTCAAACACAGTATTAGTATGGTGTTCCTAATAATCCTTTAGGTCAGTGTATACACCCATATATTACATAAACACAAACTTTTTTGTTAGATGCGATTAATCGCGGTTAATCGATTTGACAGATATACAATGTTTTGTATAATTTTTAAATATTCTTCTGCAAACGGGGATGGAACACCAGGAATTTTGTCTCAGAAACAATGAGCGAAAAGTGCGAAGAAAATGCATGCGAAAGGTGAAGCTTGTGCAATTGATTGCATTTCTTTTTTAATTTTTATTTAATACTGGCACTTAATACTTTATTTAATTTTTATGCATGGCATTACCACAATAGTAACAACAACAGCAGATTGTGTCACTATTTTATTTTTTTAATCTTCAGGTCTTGTTTTGCATCATAGATAAAAATACTCTCCTTGGCAGTGGTAACCAATGTAGAAAAATACAATGAGTCTAAAAATTGCATAAAACTTTCCAAAATATTGTAATATGGCAATACAAACAGAGACTTGTTCAATTGCTTTGATAAAAGGTCGCATGGCAGATAGCTCCCACTGGGGCAGATATTGCAGCAAACAGTTTCTTCCCTAAAGGCACAAACGCTCCCACGCGCCACATGTTTACTTCTCCACAAAAATCTCTGGTGCCCTAAACTTTCTGCCAGTTCTGGGCGGAAGGAGATCCCATCTGTAGCCCAGCGAAAAACACCTGGTACCTGCGCTTCCAGATCAGGAAAGCCCCCAGCAGACAGACGATAGCTTGAGCCAGGTTCAGCAGCATCTGCAGGAGGTAATACATCGGTAGAGTGCTTATGATGGCACTGCAGTCTGTCACACCTCTGTAGGCGAAAGTGCGGGCGATGGGGTCCTCGGGGTCCAGGGTGCACATGCAGTCCTCCTTCATTTCCTTGCAGCTGTAGCTGGAGGTCAGGGCGTAATGGTAGCACTGGAATGCGATGACCAGTACGGAAATGACCAGCCCCATAGTGCACAGGAAGAAGTACAGGAGCTGGGCAGAAGTCATTTGTGATGATTAAGGCAGGGAGATGGAGATAAGATTTTAATTAGACTAAAATGCCTATACTTGTTCATTTAAAACCAGCTCAGTGTCTTGGTGACTCAGGAATGGTACTGGCAATATCAATGGTCCATTAAATATTAAAAAATGGCTAATTAAAGAGACAGTTCACCACGAAATTTTAATTTTGTCATTAGCACACTCAGGCCATACAAAATTTCTTTCTTGCGTGAAACACAAAAGGAGATGTAGGCATAATGTTTACCTTATGGTAACAATGGATAATGATTTTAAATGTCAAGCCCCATTCAAAAAAAAAAAAAAACACACAACGCACTATGAGAGTATCATAAATGTGGTCTTGTATTTTGTGGCGCCACCCTTAAAGGTTCCTAAAGAGGGTTTAAGCAACGATCCCATAGAAGAACCACTTTGGGTTTCCCAAAGAATGTTTCAGTGAACAGTTCTTAAAATGGTGAAGAAAATGTTTATTATCTGAAGGTTCAATGGATGTTAAAGGTTCTTCATGGAACCACAGATGCTAATAAAGGACCTTTGATTTTTAAGAGTGTTTTTAAGCAACGACAAAGGTAAATGATTCAGAATTGTGATGGGAAATCTGACTCATTTTCAGAGCCAAAAGAATAAGACCAATTCCAAGACATCGTCTTGGTTCAATGAGCAGGTGAGCAGTTGACTCGATAACCAACAGAACCAAATTGTGAAAAAGAAAATTTTGTTAACCGCTTCAAACTATTTATTGAAAACAACTGACTCAAAAGAGCATTGCTTATTCATAATTCAAAGACTTGGAATATTGAGCTTGATAAGTATGGCCCACTTTTATAATGGGGGGGGGTGGGGAAAGTGAAAATCACTTTCCAGAAATAAAGGTTCCAAAAGTTTTTTTTTTTGTGATGCCATAGGAGAACCATTTTGGGTTCCCTAAAGAACCTTTCAGTGATCCGATCTTAAAATAACCTTTTTTCTTTGTATGAAGAACATTTTAATAATCCAAAGAAACTTTTTCCACTATAAAGAACCTTTTGTGCAATGGAAAGGTTCCATGGATGTTAGATGTACTTCATGAAACCATCAATGCCAATAAAGAACCTTTTTAAAATAAAAATAAAAAATGTGAATGGCAAAGAATGGCAATCCTTTTGTGTTTCATGGAAGAAATAAATAAAATAATAGTGTGTTGGAACGACATGGTGGTGAGTAAATGATCATTATATAATGAAATAATTTTTAATTTCTGGATAATTCATTCAGTTCATATATGATGATATGTAGATTTTTTAAATTCTAGACCTGTTGCTATAGCTAGAAGTATCTTGCTCTCAGAGCTACTGTAGTTTTAAAGTCTATTTTAAATGTATTTACATACAGTATGAGGGGGCAATTGTAATCGTCAATTTATCCAAAAGCTGCATTTATTTTTCACCTTTATGATAAACTGAACCGATGCTCTCTCATCAGGCACTCTGGTGATGCAGAAGAGGATGAATCCCAGCAGAGACACCACACACATCTGCAAAACACGAAATTACAGTAGAGAAATTTTAATAGACTTGTCACTCAGACCCCAAATGTACCAAAAAATAATTGAGTTGGAGGGTGGATCACTGTTATCATGTGCAACTCAAAGTCTGTTGCTGAAATCTTTTGTCATTGTTGCCATGAACACATACCAGTCACTGGATTGATCTAATCTTATTTGCAGTGCAGCAGAGCTCCTAAGTCTCTGTGTCTGCCAGGCTTGTCATGAGCCAACCATAACCCTCATTGTAATCAGCATTGTGCAACTCAGCATTGAGCTCTCATCTGATAATATATTGACTGCTGCTGCAAATTGAATAGCTTGACCCCCCCCCCCCCCCCACCCCCCCCCCCACCCCCCCCCTGATATCTTTATCTATCACGCTTTTTATCTCTCTCTTTTCTTCTCTGTCTCTCTCTCTCTCCCTCTCTCTCTCTGTGTTTTCCCCGCTCTTTTCTCAGCGTGATTGGAGTCTTGTGACTAACGTGTGGTATCTAATTTGATTGTTTTTCCCAGGTTCTGAGGCAGAGAAGTCTTGGTGACCTCAGCGTTTTTCAAACGGCAGCCCTCTCTCGTGAGGCCTAAACTTGAGATCTCTGATCTATATTGCTGCAATGAAATGTGTGCGTTTTATGATTCTGAATTTGCGTATTCAACATAGCTGTCGCTTATGTTTTATTGCCACATTAGCTAATGTTTTACACAATAAAAGTGTGGTTGGGGGTTGTGTGGCAGTCAGAATTGAACAGAGAATGTTTTTTACATTTGATTTGAATTGAGGTAGCAAACAGTATGCAAAACTGCAATTTGAATTGAAATGTAACATTTTAACAACTAAAAGCAAAGTTGGTAACACTTTACCGTTAACCACATTCATCTTAATGTTAATTTCAACATATACTAATATATTATTAATATCAAAACTTGTTTTGTAGTTGTAATATATATTTTTTTAAAAGTTGTAATGTTATTTAATGGACCTGAGCTAACATGAACTAACAAAGAACAGTTGTACTAAGTTGAACAAAGATTAAAGGGACAGTTCACCTAAAAATGACATTTCTGTCATCATTTACTCACCTTCATGTTGTTCCAAACCTGTCTGAGTTTCTTTCTTCTGCTAAACATAAAATACGATATTGTTAAGAATATTGGTAACCAGAGAGTTGATGATAGCCATTGACTTCCATAGGGTTTTTTTTCTTACTATGGATGTCAATGGGTCCCATCAACAGTTTGATTACCAACATTC
Organism: Abramis brama; assembly: GCF_963993115.1. Classification (NCBI taxonomy): domain Eukaryota; kingdom Metazoa; phylum Chordata; class Actinopteri; order Cypriniformes; family Leuciscidae; genus Abramis; species Abramis brama. The sequence continues at coordinate 32,645,236 of NC_139971.1, forward strand.
TTTAATATATCTTATTTTATGTTCAACAGAAGAACGAAACTCATACAGGTTTGGAACGACATGAGGGTGAGTAAATGATGACACAATTTTTATTTTTGGGTGAAATATCCCTTTAATACTATAACAAATGCACTACAGTTACACAAACTTAAATTAAATAATGTAATTTATATTATATTCATCTTAAAACTGATGCATGCAAAGTTATTTCAGACCCTGTTATGTTTTCGGTCTACGTGACTGAACATGAATGTCTGCACTCAGGGATTGTTTTGAGCTGGCTTGAATCTTTTGAACAATATTTTGCTATTTATAAGTTTGATCTTACTCTCTTGTGATTCTCAAACAAACACAGCTGTAGTATTTTTAGATTTACTTATTTATTTAGGCTTCTGCAACTGAATACTTATGTGCAAAAGTTAAGAAGCATGAATTCTTTGTAAATCACTGCTGAACAAGTGAAATTTAATGAAAATCTCTCAGTGGTGAATATCATATCAGCTTTACAATGAAAAAGTGGCCAAAATCTGATTTTTAATATGTGCAGTGTGAACAGCACAAACCACATAACAACTGATCTTTTGATTTAAGCCACTTCCATACACTGTAAAAAAAAAGAAATCCGTTAAATTTACGGTAAAAAAAAAAAAACGGCAGCTGTGGTTGCCAGAAATTTACCATACAAAATACGGTAGCAACATTTTAGGTTTTACAGATTAAACTTAAATTTAATGTAAAATACCGTATTACATTAACTGATATAACGTTAATATACCAATCTACTGAAGTACTTTATAACTTTGTAGTACACTGACAGACACCAAACACAGTCACATGATGATTCAAAGCCTATCACAAGCAGCTTTTCCACAAGTTGAGAAGGTCAAAACTAATATATAGAAGGTGTACAATGTCATTCACACAAACACTAAACACCATCATTAAAAAAATGCAATAAACATTAATTTACCAACATTAGATATAACACAAAACTTTAACTAATACGAAAAACAAAAACTAAAGAAACAGTTATTCAACGAAAATACATCAAATGTGAAGTGTCTTGCAGGGAATTCTGGGAATGTCAATTTACAGTTTTTCACTGTAAATTATACAAAGACTTATTCTTTTTCACTTCCAAAAACTTTAACGGTATTTTACTGTAAAAGTACATTAAATGTACGGTTCGATCTATTACAGTTATTCACCATATATAGTACTGAAACTTTCTGTTAACCAATTAACTGTTCTTCACCGTAGCATTTTTACAGTCTTTTACCGTTAAAATCACAATCAGTTTTTACAGTGTAGCCCGGACCTCAGTCTGAACAGTCATATCGTAATTCATGCTACTTTTATGACTTTTCCATAAGTTTTAAGGTGACAGCTTTAAACAAGCAAAACTTTAGGGGTCGTATCATAAATATTGAAATATTATCTCCTCATGCTTGTCTTTGTCCTTCTTATCACCTGTGCATCACCTTAGAAATGAACAAATAACACTAACTTCAGTGGCCTTCCCATGACAGCGTGCTGTATATGCGGTCTTTGTTTTTGTTCTTTTGTGCATGCGATGCCAGTTCAGGATAGAGATCGGTTCACACTTGAATCTGATATTTTAAACCCATTTTAGAAAAACAAAAAAAGCCTTGCAGTGTGAACGTAGTTATTATTTTTGTACTTGGATGTGCACATGCTCTCTCTAACAGCATGCTTATGCTTATGTACAGTATAAGGCTGTGCGGCCAATGAATCTGATGCAATGGCCTCATGCATGAAAGAGTAAAACAAGGCATGCTGGGAGTTGAGGGAGAGGTTGATGAAGAGCAAAAGGAAGCTTACAATGATGCCGGCCCAATGGGGCGTCTCCCTGGCCAGGAGAGAGGGGCTAATGGCAACCATGAGGAAGGCCACCCCTGCTACCGCGATGCCCAACAGAAGCTGGAACACAGCGACCAGCAAAGGAAAGCGGCAGCCACAACATTTTTGGACATCCTCCAGTAATGGGCCTTCAGGTTTTGCTTTTCCCTTCTTCTCATTGCCAGGGGTTGCGTTGCCTCCTCCAGGCGACCCCTTCGGACTCGTCCCCGACCCCATAATTCCTCCTGTCTCGTGCTGAGATTCTTAATCTTCCTTTGAGGCCGACTGGATGTTCTTGCTCTCGCCCTCTATCTGTTTGTCCTTCTTTTTCTCTTGCCTGCCGTTTCTTTTGCTCTCTTTAGCTAGACTGTTCCTTCACGCTGCCTGCCCTGCCCTGCCCTGCCCTTCCCCTCCCTCCTCACTGGAGGCTTCTCTCCCTACGCGATCCCTGCTCGCTATTCGGAAGCAGAAAGGGCTCTGAACTAATATGGAAAACATTTGGAGCAGATTCCACAAGAGCCACATATAGAGCACAAGGAGAGGAGACGGAAAGGAGGGAGGGTAGGAAAGGAGAGGGGAGACATAAAGGGGGGACTCCAACACACGACAACTAGACTCCCTGAAAACAGGAAACAGGGTTCTTACAGAGAGAGCAGAAACAATTCTAGTCACTGGCAAACATGTGGGCGAGTGTTTTACAGCCTGGAAGTTAGTCACATGATTTTGATGAAGTTACGTGATCCACGGGCATGTGAGAGGGTTACAGTTAATCTCTTATGAATATTATGAGAGAGAGCAGATATTTCACTTTGTGTTAATTCTGGAAATTCATTAACTACATGAAGGACACGTTTCTTATAGTGAATATGTCTGTATTCACCTAGAGCTTTAGTAAAACTTTTTTTTTCTCATTTTATATTTCATGCGCTGATTTTAATAGGTTCATCAGCTGAAGTGTTCTGAAGGCTGGATATTGACAGAATGTGGTCTATTTTTAGCCACACTATATTGAGAGCTTATTCTATGTGCTGTTGTGTAATGTCACAGTCACACCTCGTCTTATATCATGTAGGCATATAAGCAAAGCATTCTCAGTAGATTTTATAGATGTCAATTCATGCTCAACATGCTGCACAAAACTCTAGAAAAGTTTCCATTATAAAGTTTCAAATATCAAAGCAGACAAATTGAAAAACATATTGATACAGTTAATTTCGTTTAAAATAAATACCAGATAATCATAACTGTCCATTTGCAAATATTTAACAGATTACTAATAAAATATACTTACTGATAAGAAGAAGAAGAATTTATTGACATCAAGCATGATTATGACCCCCACCCCCCACCAAAAGAGGAATTATCATCTTAGACAAATAGTGATAATTATATTTGGCAAACCTGACAAACAGCCTATATGAAGGCATTTTGATAATGCATTTATTTAACGACTTAAATGTGCTTTTGAATGTTTGTCTACTTTAAAGTATGAAATATTTTTGTTGATGTTTTTTCTAAAACGACAAAAAACTATTTTGTGTAGGTTTAGCCTATAATAATTTGAAATGGCTTTATATAGAAACATTTAAATGTTATTAATAATAATAATATATTAAGTACTGGTGTTTCATATTTACATGTGTAGATATTATTCCTGAGGCTTAAAATGCAATTATTTTAATGCTTTGGAGCGATATGCTGTGGATGTCTATTCAGCAATGAACTGACAACTTTCAAAACCCGTTTAATTCCCAGACTCTCGAGCTGGTGCATTTACACGTGAGTGTGCGCGCGGTTCCTGCCTGGTGGAGGCGCGCGTGCGCGGTAGTCGCCACGAGCAGACTGAGTGCTGGGCAAAGTGGCAGCTCAGGCGAGCGCGCACACACTTCATCATTCAGAGGTGCTGTGCGAGACCGGACACAACGCACTGACGCTCCGCTGATACTGGATTAACCAAACCTGATTGTAAAAGAAGCGAACAAGAAAGTGGAACAAAGTTATGGATGAAAGAATACCTAGAATGCAGGGCAGACAGTTCCTGGATCACGCGGATTTCTTGGGGTAATTTTATTTTCGGTTGTTTTGGGGTTTTTTTAAATTAAATTTAGTTTCAAGTAACGTTACTATTTTTTAATGTGTGTTGAGATTAAAATAGTGTTTTCTTTTTATAGGGTTGAATATTCGTCTCTCTACATGTGCAAATCCAAAAGAGGGATGAAGAGAGAGGAAGGAAAGGTAAGCAAACTGGACCCGTGATGGAAACGTGATGTCCGTCAAGTTCACGTAACACCATCGTTATTAAGAATTTGAGTGATAATTATTACTTTAAGAACTTTTTTGCAATGGCTGCTACTTCCCATTCGCAGGACGCGTACAAGTTACCACACAGACTGATCGAGAAAAAGAGGAGGGACCGAATAAATGAATGTATTGGGCAGCTGAAAGATTTATTACCCGAACATCTCAAACTTACGGTAACATCACTTGAATTTTTTTTTTTTTTTTTTTTTTTTAGTCTTGTTAAAATATGTTTTGTAAATTTATATTAGGGAAAGCATGAAAGTAGGGAAATCCTATAAATATTCGTATTGTCTTACAGACTCTTGGTCACTTGGAAAAAGCGGTAGTTCTTGAGTTGACGCTGAAGCATTTGAACGCTTTGACAGCTGTCACAGAGCAACAGCACCAGAAGATCATCGCTTTGCAGAACGGTAAATTACATAATATGCAACCCACACAATACAACCTGAGAAACATCTATACCACATGAAGTAAAACATGAGTAAATGTAGCTTAAACACTAACATAACTGCACATATGAACGCATAATTATGTGTATTTATCTTATTTATATTAATGTCACGTGTTTTATATATTTAAATCTTGTATATTTAAATCTGTTTTGCATCTATCTATCTATCTATCTATCTATCGATCGGTGATCTATTTATCTGATCTATGTACAGTTTATTTCTATGTATCTGTCTGTCTATCTGTCATTTTTCTGTTGTATATGACAGGACTTTGTCTTTGTTTTATGACAGGTGAGCGATCGTTAAAGTCCTCCCTCCAGGCTGACTTAGACGCGTTCCACTCTGGCTTTCAAGCATGTGCCAAAGAAGTCCTGCAGTATCTGAACAAGGTGGAGAACTGGACGGCGCGCGAGCAGAGGTGCACGCGACTCATCAACCACTTACACAAAGTTTCCGCGCAGTTCCAGTCGGGCGCAGGGATCCTGCAGCAGCAGCAGCAGCAGCAGTTGCCAGGCGACGACGCTCCAGAACGGGACACGCAGAGAGACACGCAAGCCAACTGCGTCCCTGTCATCCAGAGGACTCAGAACCTCGAGCTGAACGAGAACGACACAGACACTGACAGCGGATACGGAGGAGAGGCGGAGAAAGGCGATGGCAAATGCGAGAAAGGATGTGACACAGCGAAAGGAGTTAAGATCAAGCAGGAGTTCGGAGACGAACGCGTCACCAAAAAAGCCAAACTGAACTGGTCTGCGAACGGCGCGTCTGATTCCGCCAATACCCGACCGGACGTGGCGCTCATGAACTCTTTAATGGGAATGACGGGTGTTGGTGGACAACAGACTCCCTTTTGCATGCCGTTTTACTTCATAAACCCGTCCGCAGCAGCATCGTACATGCCTTTGTTTGATAAAAGTCATTTGGAGAAGTTGGTGTATCCAGCGGCGCTGACCACGCCGTTCCCATGGCTTTACCCCGGGATTCCCACTCACGCCTCCACCGCAGCTGCGGCCGCCGCCGCCATCGGTTTCGCCGGCGCGTGTGCTGATAAAACCTCCGGATTTGATGCAGCATCCTCAAAAGATGACGAGCCGCTGTCTCCTGACGGCGACCTGTCCAGCGACGCCGACCTGGCCTCTCCTGTGTCTGGGGACCATGGCTCAGAGAATGATGCCGGTCATCAGTCCCAAAGAAATGAAAACGATGGTACATAAAGCTGGTCCTTTGACCATTGAGTGCACATTAGTTTGCTTGTAAAATTGCTATTTATCTGTTTATCTTAATTTAATTGTCATTGAGTATTTAGTATAGTGTTTCTATGGATTTCCAAGCAAAGGCTATTCTTTTATTGTTTTTGTTTTGTTTTTGTTTGTATTATTATAATTATAGGATTCAAAATTTCACAACAAACTGGTTTATCAGAATGGGGAGAATGGGGGACGTTGTAACAGCCAGTGCCTTTTGCACTGATTCCTTGAGATATTTGAATGAAAATCCAATTGACTGCAGCCACTTTTATGTCTTTTATGTCTCGCCATTTAATGGCATATTAGTATTGACTGAAAATGTGTGAAATCTCAGACTTTGCTCTGGGTTTTTTTTTGGGTTGTTGTCTTTTATTTTTTTTAATTTTTGATGAAGAAATGTAGTTTAGTGCAATACAAATGAATCCTCTTTAAGCTAAAGAACGGCACTTATCCTAGCTGAGTTTCCTTTTTTGTGAAGATTTGGAAGTCACATATTGGACTCTTGGATGTAATGTTTGATATTGACCTCAAGCAGGCTGGTGTGACTGCTGCAGTATTTGTCAGATATAACTTTCTATTATAGTATGACTGGATTTCAGTCCGATTTCGCTCTTTTCAATGTTCAGTGCTTGAAAGAGTTACCTACATACCTCAACATACCGTAGAGTTTGGGCCACGACTCATTTCATAGAGATGCTCCTCTGGTAGGGGTGGTGACGGAATGTTTCGAGCGATTTTAATTGGACAAATGGTGTGAGCAACAATCCTCTGATGTAATGTTACAGCAGCCCCCGTCTCTCTCTCTCTCTCTCTCTCTCTCTCCCTCTCCCGAACAATTGTTCCGATTCACTTGTTGTGAAGGAAATCAGCACTCCAGATGAGAATGGCAGGACCAATCACCTGTCAATCATCACTGAGAGTGCTTTGCCAACAATCTGACATCATTGTCCTGTGTCACCTCTAGCAAAAATGTACAAGGTATTATAGCACCTTATGGAACTTTGATATTGAATGTAATCTGTGTTCTTTTGGTAGATATAAAAGTTTGTACTGTATATATTCTGATAAAAGTAGTTATTTAATCCAGAGGTAAAGTGCACTTTTTCTTGCCTTCTCAGTTTCCTATTACACAATCCTCACTCTTCGTTTTTAAGCCAATGCCCTTTGAACTCAAACTATGATGTATGTCTTTCTTAAGGAAATCTTCTTAAATACAAGGCAAGTGTTGGAATATATGTATGGCATCATACTCTTGAGCTAGCATAAACAAACAAACATGTGAGCTGGCTCATTTTAGTCTGTAGTAGGAGAGACAGCTGTTGAAAAGTATGTAAGGTAAGAGATATGTGATTATATCAAATGTGTTTGGCCTTTTCTGAAACATTGTCACTATTCATGACCTTGAAAAAGCTAAATGGGTCACGCTGTGTATTGTACAAATGTTGTGGAGCACTGTAACATGACATGAATAAACATGTAAACAGACCTTTTTAGATTGGATAGATCTTGAAAATCAGGAGATCATGGAAGGCTCTTGAGTTTTATTGAATGTGATTATTTTTCTAGGCCTGGGTTTATTAATGCATAGGAACAGTGATGTACCAGCTGCCATTTATTTCTGCATTGTAACACATTTCATAGGCCCTATAGTGTCTTTGCCTCAACTGTCATTTGCCTAAACAGTGGCATGTGGATGTATATAGTTTGTGAATATGCTGTATGTTTAATGTTCATGTTGTAGAAGAAATCTATGGATTTTTTTAAAGGATACACTGAGAGACTGCTGCACATTTCCTTAATGCTTTACACATTTGCTGTTTGAAATTATGCAGCTCAGTTGTCAAATAAAAATAAGCTCATGTAAACAAAATGCTATCTCCCCCCTCATTCATTTCAGCACCGATATGCACATGATATTCATATAGGCCTATTAAACAGTATAACACTTTATTGCAGTCAGTGACAGTCCGTTTGAGTGTTATTTTCAATGTGAACCACCCAGAAACACCCACTTACCTGCAGCTGACATTAAGAGATCTGCTAACACTAGCTTCATGTAAACAGATTTTATGCACATTTAACATAACCTTTCGTTTTATGCACATTTAATAAAAGGCAACCAGGAAATCTAAAAATCAGTTTAGTCTGAAACTGGATACTTCTAAGGACTCAACCATAACTTTTGGATCAATAAAAGCTAAATAAAAACTATCCTGTTTAGAAACTAAAATGTGCCAATTTCTTTACTGTCATTAATCAAAAATGTAATTAAATTGTGTTTGATGGGCCCAACAAACAAAACCTATAAAATGACCTTTTATAAATTAAATAATAGGATTCTTTTTGCTTATGTTTGGATGTTTGTGTTGAGAACCAAAGAATGAGTCAGCTTGGAAATCAGCTGACAGGAGATTCATAATGTTGGAATGTTGAACAACCAAATTTAACATGTGATATTAATCTGTAAACAAGGAAGCTAACCACAGACATACAGTACATTACATTTTTAGACAGAAAAAATCAGCAAATCATAGCTTTGTGTGAAATAAAAAGGATAAACCAACAGCAGGGGCTCGTCTACTAAATGCTTATATAAACACGTTGCTATATATGTCTGGAAGTCTTATGTAATAGAGTTGTGATAAATGGTGTTATTTCAGTGGTTGCACTGAACTGAAAATAGTTATTTACTTCTTCAGGACACCCATGTTGGGGATGTGTGAAGTGATAAGAGCGCATTTCAGCGTTCTGTTTTGCTAAACAAGTTCAACTTTGTTGTAAATTTGTGGAATCTGCTGTCAGTGTTCAGACGGTCCTTTGCCACATTCTCAGACTGGGGCGAGAACATTATCGAGATCACACTGACCTCTAGTGGTAAAACTGTGAAGACACATGTCATTTATAGCTTACAGTTTCAAATAGCCTAGTGGTGTATTCAGTTTAACTGGGACAGTTTTTGCTATTGAGATGACTGGGAAAAGTGTACCTATCAACCTATGTGTCATTTTATTGAAAAAAAGGGAAAAGGTAAACTGTAGAAACTGTGATAAAGCTCACAAGTATTTCACGGTTTAGCGTTTTAGGGACGTACGAGGAAACGGAAGTAGGCTATATTCTCCGCAATCGTTTTTTTTTTTTTTTGTTACTTTATTGAACAATATTAACAACCATAATTGGCCTGGTACAACATATGAAAATGTATTTTCAGACAACAGACAACCCGAATAAGTTAGCAGAACTCAAAAAAATTAAGGCAGTGGATTGCCTCAATTTTCTTAAGTTTTGAAATTCAAAGTTTAAGTAAGCAGAACTGGCAGATTTTAAGTTTTTACTTAAACATTTCAAGTTAAGAACAATTAAAATCAGAGTAGCCTACACTATTTCATACATTTAACTTAAAACACCTTCATGATATCTCAGTGTGAACACTTTCATTAGTATTAACATATAGTTTTAACAAGCTAGTTTGCTAACATACTATTATGTCATCATGCTAACAATAGTATGTTATACAGCACTTGCTGCATGAGTACAACAATATAAAGATTTTATTTGCTCTCAAATCAAGCAGCATGCACCACTTGTCACCATGATGGTAACTATCCTAAAACCAACATTAACAGAAATTCTTCTAAATTAGCATAACAAAACATTAATCAGTACTCAATCTCCCACTTAACATTAATCTTGCACAAAAAAAACCATTATATTACATTTAATTTTAGCATTTACTCTCAAGTGCCATCGGCAAAGCATGCTGGGAAATAGACATCCCAGCCGTTTCAGTTAAACTTAAGTTTGTTTAAATTAAAATAAATAATTTCATAAAACTCAAAACAATGAAACAGTTCAGTTTACTTAAAATATATCAGTTCTGTGAACTTGAAAGAAAAAGAAAGTGCTAAATACTCAAAAGAATTAATTTGACTGAACTAATTAGTTTAATTTAAGTTTGTCCTACTCAAACCAATTAATTATTTTGAGCGTTAGGGTTTACAGGGGTTTTCATAAAGTTTCACATCCTCTATCAAAGTAGATAAGATTAAGGCATTCTTTTTCTTCATTAATTTTAGCGATGAGAAGTAATGATACAGTTCTTTATGAAAAATGTAAAAGTTTGGAAGTGTTTTCAGGAATCTATTCTTGTGTAAAAAGAATTTCCCAAGAATAATAGATGTGTTAACTGCCAAGTCATGTGTTTCATAAAAATACCAAAAATTACATTTTCCTTTGTTAATACGGGAAATAGCTAATGCAAATCCTCCCAAAAGGTAAAAGCAAATTTACAGTCATAAAACAGATGTTCTGTTGTTTCAATCTGATCAACACAAAAGGAGCAACCGTTTACATCAAGACCAAATCGACATCTTAAAAATTCTCTAGATGGATATACTCCATTCAGAATTTTAAAATGCATTTCCTTTGCTTTTGGTGCAACTGGAAATTTAAGATAATTTTGTTCTTAAATTCTTAACTTCAGTACTGGAAAAATATTGAAAAATTGAATTTTTATTTGAAGAATAAGGATATAATTCCTTCACAAAGGCTTTCCGAATTGTAATATTGGGTAAATATATATGTGAGTAAGAGAAACTCCATTCACCAAAAACTTAGGAAGATTACTTTGAGATACGTTGAAAGACATCTGAATTATAGATTGTGGGATTGCTTTGATAATGTTATCATACTGTTTCCTGTCAAATAAATTACATTTTAAACAGAAAGTCTCAAAAGACATAATGACTCCGGTATTATCTAAAATATGCATTACAGACCATATTCCTTACCAATTTTTGTTGGTATTCCTAAATACCACATACCTACAATTCCACAAAGGGTTGTTGCGAGGACTGAAATTATGCTTATAGATCATTTTCCAGTAAAGTAAAACCTGTTGTTGAAACACTGATAAGGTCATAATCACATCTAAGGAGAAGATTCACGCCTCCTAATTTCATAAAGATTTGACTGGGGATATGAAACCAAAAACTATTTTCATTTTTCAAAAAGGATCTTAGTCAATTCGTTTTAATAGTACCATTAATACACTGAATGTCAATTGCTTTTAGCCCTCCTTCTTCATACTCTTTAACCAATATTCCTTTTCTAATGTAGTGTGTTTTTCTTTTCCAGATAAAATTGAAGTTGGCTTGATTTATAGCTTTTATTGCATTCTTATGAGATTGAGTAAGCTGGGTTAATGAGCCTAGAAATGCGTTCTCCGCAATCCTGTGATTAGCCTACATTTGTTGATTAGAAGTGTACTTTCAATTTTTTTTTAAGTTTGTGACTAAACAAAAAGATCTTTGTTTAAATCTGTGAGATTTTTATTTCAAAATGTAGGCTAATTGAGATTTATTAATATAATAATTCAAACATAAAAATGCAAATAAATAAATAAATAAATAACTTAATGGACAAATTAATAGACATTTAAACTGTTTATTTAACTCATGTTTTAAAATGAAGTTAAATAAAATTATATTTTAATATTTTATTTTTTTAATTGAACAATAAATCTAAACATTTAAGGTTTATTTACTTCATGTTTTAAAATGTAGTTCAATAAAATAATGAAATAGTAAATACATTTTACATTATTGTAAACTCCAGTAAAATAACAATAAATAAACCGTTTTAGTTCTGTCAATGTCAAATTTCCCATTTTAAAAGTAAATTATTTCTATTTTCTATTTTTTTCCATTTGAATTATTTAATGAGTAACTTTTATTTTAAGTGTCACTTTTAGTCCTTTATAGTTTTAGCCTATGCAAATATGTAAATTGTATAAATGAAATTAAGGGGGGAAATCCGAATTGAAATGATCAGCACCAGTGTTCACCAAGTGACATTCCATGTCATTCCAATTGGATCTTTAACAGAAACATAGGCTAATCAGAGCCGGACAGTAACGGAGTACATTTACTTGAGTACAGTACTTAAGTACAATTTTGAGGGATCTGTACTTTACTCGAGTATCATTTTTGGGGAGTACTCATGACTTTACTCAAGTACATTTGAGAGGCAAATATTGTACTCTTTACTCCACTACATTTCTATCCATAACTGTGAGTACCCGTTACTTCAAAAAAAAAAAAGAAAAAAAACATCTCGGAAACCCTCTCAAATGTGATTGGATTGTGCAGGCGCCACTGATTGGGACAGCCTATCAGCAAGCAATCACCTTCAGCTTTCCGCCAAAGTCAACTCCATGGTCAGATTTAGATAAAGAGACGAAACCATGGACGAAACAATGGACGAAGACGCAGCAGGTCCATCCCTGGAGCAATATTTTTTTTCCCAGGATGGTAGGGGAAGACTCATGAATATTCATTAGGGAAGTCATCCCTGATTGGTCTTAACCCCAGTGACGGGTAGGTTTAGGGGCGGGGTTATGGAGGTCATAAGACCCCCAGTGAATTCCCTAATGAATATTCATGAGTCTTCCCCTACCATTCTGGGGGAAAAAAAATTGCATCCCGGGAATGTGCCAAGCCGTGGCCCCACCTCGCCAGACTATTTCAATTTTCTGAACAAGTTAATGATAGTTTTCGCTTCAAGTGTTTGCTGTGTTTACCAAGCACTGTGGCAGTAGTAATGCAATATTTAGAAAATGTACTCTTGATACTCAAGTACTTTTAAAAACAAGTACTTTAGTACTTTTACTTAAGTAGACATCTGACTGTAGTACTTTTACTTGTACTTGAGTAAAATTTAGCAAGGGGTATCTGTACTTTTACTCAAGTAATGTAGCTGTGTACTCTGTCCGGCTCTGAGGCTAATACACTGCCCAGGCCAAAAATAAAAAAAATTGATTTAAAGTTTGGATTTAAAAAGGCAAATGCTTGCGGGTGCTGTATATGATTGGATCATTATTGCAGTGATTATGTTTCTAGCATGTTATGTTGGCAACAGTTCTACTAACTCGAGGTGCATACATTTTTGGTCAAGATCTAATATTGACAATGCAAGAGTCAAGCACTCTGTAAAGTCTATTCCAGCACATCCCAAAGACTTTAAATGAATTTAAGTTATGGACTCAAAGGCACCAATTCATGTATGAACATGATTCTTCATGCTCCCTCTCAACCATTATTTCACAATTTGAGCCTGCATGAATCTTGACATTGGCATCCTGGAATATGGCCATGGTGTGTCTTCCTACATGGTTGTCTAACTTTAAGAAATGAAAAGCTACTCACTCCATCAAGTAGGGCTAGAAGAACTGTTGTCCAACAAATAACATGCTGGAGTATAATAATCTGCAATAATGATCCAATTATAGACTTCTAAGCATTTGCCTATTTAAATCCAAACAGCAACTTTTTTGGCAGAGCAGTGTAGGCTATTTAGATGTATTCAATTTCAGTAATATAGCCTACTATTAGGCTATACATATAATCAGATTTATTTAGTTAAAATACTATATATATATATATATATATATATATATATATATATATATATATATATATATATTTTTTTTTTTTTTTTTTTTTTTTTTTAGGTACATATATTTAACATATTCGACCAAATTAAAATGTGATTAATTTGATTAATTACATTTATTCCGGTCAAGGAGTCGACAGATTAATCACCAGTAGTTTAATCTTCTCACGTCCGTGTCTAATAAACATTTTATATAGTATAATAGTAAATATAGTGATTTATATTGCATTAGATTTATTAGGTGGGTAGAGGAATATATAATTAATGTTTGTTATGAAATTATGTCAGTTTCTTTGTAAAGGTGCATATAGTTTTTAACTTGTGTTTAGGCATTTTTTATAGACCTTATGTAGCTCCGCCCCTTTTCAGAGCTGCGCTCGTTGTCTTTTGACTTCCGGTCTGTATTTTCACAGCGATCTTGCGTATTTATGAATGAACGGCTCGTTTTAAAATCTTCCCGGTCTACTGACATTTGTTAAGACATCGGCTTTAAACATTACAGTCCTCATGATAACTTTCGTTAACTTTACATTAAGTAAATCCACTTCAAAAGCTAATTACTCCTGGACAGCAATGCCATTGAAATATACAGAGCGACCGCAAAAACGGAAGTTCAAAGACAATATTCTAAAGATGGCGGCGCCTTCGTTTCTCTGGCGCATAAGGTCTATACAGTGGGAGTGAGTAGCCTGTGGTTATCAAGTCTCACTGTCAGAATATTTTAATTTAAGCATAACAATTATAAACAAAATAATTATTATTTCTCACCAAGAGCTATGAGTTTGTATAATTAATGTATTTGTTCTAAGGAAAATAGTTGTACACAGCTGTAAATTATCAAGTTTTTATTTATTATGGTTATATATATCTGCATACTGTTGGGTACCACATTTCCAAGTAAATATCATACTTTTTTAGGGTTACTTTAACTTATTTATTGAAACTAATATTGAAACTGTTATGTTTCAATAAATAAGCTAAACCCCCAAACCGGCCCACCTCAACTTTTCGATTTGATAATCCGACCCTCGAATGAATAGCCCTGCCTCAGAGCCTTTATTCAAATTCTAATTAATGCGCAGAATCGAGCGCAGCCTTGACGCTCTTCAATGCATCATCACATGACGGTGAGCAAAAGTTGCTCGGCAGCACCATCACGTCAGCTGACTGCAGCCGTTTGTATTATATCAGATCACACAACAACATACTCTCAACAGACAGACACTACTCCTCAGATGCGTTAACAGGTCCCGAGGACTCGCCAACATGAGAATCGCCTTTGTGCTGCTAGTGCTAGCTGCTGCCTTTTTGTGGACGTCCGACGCTATTGTTCGGTAAGGTCGAACAAACAAACTTAACAATAACAACAACAAAATCCGATCATTATCGCCTTGTAAACATCGCAGTGTGATCACTGTAGTTCATTCACGTTAATTGCACTTACTAGTTTGTTTAAATACTATTTTATCCAGTTAATTAAAAAGATTACAGTTATCTCTTAAGACGTAGTCCCTCTATATCATTTTAAACGTGTAAAAATGCTGTCTAGGTAGGCTGCTTTCCATGTTTTAAGACACAGTCCTTTGTGAAAACGATTACAGAGACACAGAGGTCGTTACGGGTCTCCCACTAGACAACGAGGCTGGTCATTTATGATTCAGCAGAAACTAGGAGCTGTTTATAGACCAATATGAAGGGCTCTTTAAAGTTCAAACCTTTAGAAATCCCGTTTAGTGCACTGAAGCTGATACATCTCACCCAAATGACTCAAAAACAAGTGAATAATGTTTATATCACGTGGTCATCAATTACTTTATTTAGTCCTTTAGACCTTTGTTTTGTAGTTGTATTTAACTTGAATGTTATAAATTGACCTAATTTTTCTGTCAGTGACACATACTGAGGTTTATTATTCACCGCCGTATCGAAGTCCAAAACACTGCTGCTTTTACGGCATCACATATTGTTATACACATGCAAAGAGAAAATGATATTTGTTAGCCATAACCAATGCAACTAATTCATTTAGTTCATGTGCTTATTTAACTTGGCATGATTGATTGTAAGTATGTATAGTGAGCCATTGGTAAGGTTCTTGCCCTACTTAAAAGTTAATCATGATAAAGTGGGTGAAAAGGAGCCTTGACTTGCGTTTAGCATGAGAATGTTTTTAGTTTGCTGCAGGTGATGTGGTTATGACCGCAAGATAACCGTGTGCGGTTTACTAAATCCAAATGTGTCTGTTTCTCTCCAGGATTCCTCTAAAGAAGTTCCGTTCCATCAGACGGACACTGAGTGACTCTGGCAGAGCTGTAGAGGAGCTTGTGGCTGGTTCTGTGCCCCTGAAATACAACCTGGGCTTCCCAACTAGTAATGGTCCTACTCCAGAAACCCTCAAGAACTACCTGGATGTGAGTATTGCTTGTTTACATCATTTCCTGTGTAGGGCAACTGTGGTTTGCGCTGTTTTGCTAATGCAAATTAATCCGTTGGCTCTACTTAATGTAAAACCATTTACCAAACATCTCTATTTGTAACATATGTTGTTTTTTCGGAATATCACTAATGAATTAATTTGACGTCAGAGGCATGTGAATGTCTCTTTTTAACGGCAGAGGTTGCACAAAGCTGTACATCCAGGAAGTAGCAAATGCAAGAGGACAAGCAGTTGTTTTAAATCAAGTAAGAGTACTGTTGGCGGTGGAAACACAAGCCGGATCAGGGTTTACGTTCCCGAATCGTACTGTACCGTACCGTACCATACCATACCGCTCGGTGGAAACGAGCCATTACAGTCATTTTGCAGAGTCATGTCATATGATTAGTAAATACCACCATGTCGGCATTATGGAACGTGACTAACTGTAGGGAAAAAGTGAACCTGAAACTTGTTCTGTCATCTTTATTCACCACAATGTGCTAGTCTGTTTCCTGTCATAAGCTGTAATGGACAGCATGATGGTGTGATTGACAAACTGGTCATGAGTTTGTTTGTCATGCTTCTGTTACAATGCCTTTCCCACAGTAGGCCACGACAATCCTCTTTGGCAATGAACAGCTGATATTATTGCTGAAACAGGCTTAAGTAATTGATGCAAGATCTTAAGGGTTAAAAGATCACATTTGTTTTTGAGTGACATATGGGAGATGCACATTATAATTCAAAAAAATGTTTTGTCCTAAAAATGTTCAGTTTTCTTTTCTTTTTTTTGTATCTCAATCTCAATTACATCCATAAAAAAACGTTGGTTGGCATTTGTAGTTAAGGTAATAATAAATTAGAATATCAGTAAATCAGTAAAAATAAAAAATGTATTGTGACATTTATTGCATTTTTCTTATTAAATTCAGAGATTTTCAATTCACAGTGGAACTGAAATCTTCAATATTTGCATGCATAAGTTTTCGTTTTTTCGGAGGACCTAGTAATTGTAAACAAATTGTACAGACTGTTGTGGCGCTGAATTTGTAATTAATTTTTTGTTTACAGGCTCAGTATTATGGAGAGATCGGGCTTGGCACTCCTGTCCAGACCTTCACTGTAGTATTTGACACCGGATCCTCCAACCTGTGGGTGCCCTCGATCCACTGTTCCCTGACTGATATCGCCTGCTGTAAGTCCACGCAGAGCCTAGGGATTTTATCTCAAACAATATTGTCAGATCAGTGTTGTCCTTAAATGATTAACAATAAAATCTATATGAATTCTTCAAGAAACAAGAAGTTATTTGACTGTAGCCAAATGTTGCTCAAGCTTGTCATTGACATCTTTTTAGTGGTAGGAAGTTTGTTCCTGTAATCTGAACAAGAACTTTTTAGAGATTGTATCACACTACATTTCAACATAGTTTGGTGAAGTCTTGCAGATCAGCCTCAGTGACAACTTTACTTGGTGTGAATGTTTGGGTGTTTTAAAATGTGAGCAAAGTTCTGTATCTTTAGTAAAATTTGTATATACAGTAAGAGATAAGGGCACCATGAAATTAAAATTGACTTCATATTTTATAGAATATTGCAGTATTTATTATAAATGATTTATCCGTGCACATCATTAACTTTAATGTGCTCTTTTAGTCTTTAATAAAAAACGACTTCCCCTTCCTCTTGCAACGACAATCAATCATCTCCATTGACTTTGCATTGAGAGAAGCTGCATCCTTGTCATTTCTGACTTATAACAAAAAACGAAACAATGTCTAAAAGCTGCCATGTGACAAGGTGTAGAGCAAACAAGCTAAAAAACCCAGAAATACGTTTTTATAAGCTGTCGACCCCAAAAAATGAGCGTTTAAGGACACAAAAGTGGATACAGGCTGGAACGAATGGCTAAATTGTGGGATCCTGACACTTAGTATGCACTAAAAAATACACTTACCAGTGACAAAATGTTTACTGCACACTTAGTCAAATATCCAAATGTCAGTTTTATATATTAATTGCTGTAAGCTAATCTATCCCTGTCGCTGATTACGTTCCCTTCCAGTTCTCAGAGTAATATCACACCTTGCGCTGTTTCAATTGCCTGTATCCACTTTTCTGTCCTTAAATGCTTGTTTTTTGGGGTCGACAGATCATAAAAACTTATTTCTGTTTTTTTAGCTTGTTTGCTGTACACCTTGTTACATAGCAGCTTTTAGACTTTTTTTTTTTTTTTTTTTTTCGCAATGCAAAGTCAATGGAGACAGTTGGATTGTTTTCCCCCCTGCTGTGGGCGTGGCCTAAATGCGCTCTGTCTCTATAGCCGCCCACTTTTTCAGTGACCCCTGTTCCGGAAGTACTTTTTCAGTTCATTTCTCCCATAGGGATTTCAAAAGTCTTCATTAAAGCATTATAAGCCATGGACCAAGTCAATCAGCAACGAGTTAAATCATAACATTACAAACTTTGATTTGAAGCAAAAAAAGTATTTGGAAATCGGACAAAAATACAAAGGTACAAGATTATGTACTTAATGGCTTTAGCGAGAGAAAGAACTACAATCCCATGTAGCATTGCGAACAACACAATCAAATTAAAAACAATGGAGAAATATAAAACTATTCATTTAAAAAATGTTGATTATAGACAATACATTAAGTTTATTGCAAAATATGCTTAAATATGCAAACATTTAAATATTTTGAGAGTGTTGGGAGACCGACTCGATTATGTCATTAGCATTGCTTCATGGGAGTGTGCGGGGTGTTTTGCTTGTTTCGACTCTCTGATTGGTGGAATTTTCTGTACAGCATCATGGGTAATTTAGTTTTTAAACACGAATTCCGCTGTTGAACAATTATTTTACGTAGAAATAATGCGGGTGATGGCTTCACAACCTCATAGCTCACAGTAAGGCTGTCTTTAAAGGTTTAAAGGTTATTGTTAAAAATCTATTTCCCTATGGAGAAAATGAATGGAGTTTTTACATCTGGAACCCCACTGTTGCACTCTCTAGCAAACCACAACCATCCAACGAGCTAATCAACTCCTCATGGATAAAATCAAGTCCCACCCTACCCTACTTTTCTTGTTCGAGAAGCCATTTCACTCGGATATATGTCACAATAGAGAAGAAGAATATTGCAACTTCAGTATTTCTTTTTTTAAACCTGTAGTGCTTCATCACAAGTACAACGGGGGCAAGTCAAGCACCTATGTGAAGAACGGGACTGAATTTGCCATACAGTATGGATCCGGAAGCTTGTCTGGGTATCTCAGCCAGGACACATGCACGGTAGGAATCAACAAGTAACAAGTCTGAACATTTTTTTTGTCACCAGAAATGGTGAAGGCAAGAAACCGATCTGTTACTTCTCTTTCAGGTTGGGGATATTGCGGTTGAGAAGCAGATATTTGGAGAGGCTATCAAACAGCCTGGAGTGGCCTTCATCGCAGCCAAGTTCGATGGTATTCTCGGCATGGCCTACCCTCGCATTTCCGTAGATGGGGTTCCTCCTGTGTTTGACATGATGATGAGCCAGAAGAAAGTGGAGAAAAATATTTTCTCTTTCTACCTAAACAGGTAAATGAATTTATTTAGGCCATCCTGGTTTATTCCAGATGTTTATAAAATAAGCAAATAGTTACATGTCAGTCTGTCATAAACGTGTATTAAATGCAGTTGAATCATTCGGGCCTGATTGTTTTAGATGTCCCTGTTTATTTGCCCGACAGAAACCCTGACACCCAACCTGGTGGTGAGTTGCTCCTTGGAGGCACAGACTCCAAATATTACACTGGAGACTTTAACTATGTGGACATCAGCAGACAGGCCTATTGGCAGATTCACATGGATGGGTGAGAGATTTTTGGCTTCTGTGTAACGCAGTGGTCGTCTAAACATTTAGCTGATTTATACAAATCTATGTTTAGAAATCAAGAGTTGGGAAATGGTTTATTTTTAGGCAAGAAAGTATCTCATTGCAAACTTTCTGGCATTTTAAGCCTTTCCATCATGCATTGCTCTGTGTGGGAATCCCATTTTAAGGCGAGACACGGCAGGCAAAAACATCAGGGTTTTTTTTTTTACTGGTCAATTTTGAGATTTTTGGATATGTCTTCAATAACATGTCTTCTTTCAGACTTGTGGTGGAAAAAAAGTCTGAAATACACATTTAGGTCTTTATTTTACTACACTTTGTCTGTTCGCGTCTGTAGATTTCTCATAAATTCAACAAAAGTTGGTGTTCTTAATCATCCCTCTGTAATTTTTTTCCCCATCTAATATGTGAACACAATGAAAAAATCATTTTTAACCTGGCTTTATCCAATACTCAGATTTATGCAGATATATGCAAATTAGTGCATATTTAATTAGATATTGCCTAATTTGCATATTTAAACATTAAATTACAGAAAACTTGTAATACATTTTTTTCTCATCTTAATGTAAGTAATCAACTGGGAAAGTTTCATGGTGATATCTGCTAGTTAAAATTTTTACCCTATTCACCTGTAGTGTCTCGCCTTAAGTGCACTAACTGGTCTGTCATGTGATAGGCAGGAATTCTACCACTGAACCACCAATGCAGAAGATCACTATAACAATAATGTAGTGTTAACAGTTCTCTGTTTATGTGTGTAGCATGAGCATCGGCAGTGAGCTGACTCTGTGTAAAGGAGGATGTGAAGCCATCGTGGACACTGGGACGTCCCTGATCACCGGCCCCGCCGCTGAGGTCAAAGCCCTGCAGAAAGCTATAGGAGCAATCCCTCTGATCCAAGGAGAGGTACTGCAACTTGAAATATTTATATTATTATACATCACTGAAGCTTTGTGACACAATTAACTATCTATTAGGATACTATAAAATATTTAATTTTAACTTATTTAAACTTGATACAAATATAGACTATTGTTCAAAAGATTGGGGTCAGTATGCTCACTAACTGCATTTATTTGAGCAAAAATACATTAAGAACTGTGTTATTGTGAAATATCATTACAATTTAAAATAATTGTTTTCTATTTTAAAATTCCTGTGATGGCAGATTTTCTTCATTACTCCAGTCTTCAGTGTCACATGATCCTTCAGAAAACATTATAATATGCTGATTTGGTACTCGGGAAACATTTCTTATTATCAATGTTAAAAAACAAATGTGCTGCTTAATATTTTTGTGGAAAAAAAGGATTTTTTGATCAATAGAAAGTAAAAACAAAAAAACATTTATTTGAATGGAAATCTTCTGTAATTGTATACATTTCTTTACTGTAACTTTTGACCAATTTAATGCTTCCTTGCTGAATAAAAGTATTAATTTCTTTCTTTTTTTTCATACTGACCCCAAACTTTTGAACTAAATTTTTTAATAGATTTTTTTTAATTATTATTAATATTTATATATTTTTAAAGGTATATTGTGAACAAAGCAATGCATGCTTGGTGTGTTGTTTTTAATAGTGTAGGAAAATATAACATTTTTGATAACGTTCTCTTATTAAACACGTTTCCTCTGTAGTACATGGTTGACTGTAAGAAAGTGCCCACACTCCCCACCGTCTCATTCGTCCTGGGTGGAAAGACTTACACTCTGACTGGAGAACAGTACATACTCAAGGTTAGTCTTGTTTTGTCACCTCAGTGCTGTTGTTTTGATGTGGAACTTTGCATTAGCAGAACTGTGAAATCGAGGTGTTGTTTGAGGAAATAGTCATGCCTGAGTCAGAATAAAATCATGTGCCTGATGTTTTTTATAAATCACATGCAGCTAGTAGCCAGTGAAAGCAAAACATTCTTACGTATGACAAAGACATTCTAAAGATTGTGTGTGTGTTTACAGGAAAGCCAGGGTGGAAAGGACATCTGTCTGAGTGGATTCATGGGTCTGGATATCCCACCTCCCGCTGGACCACTGTGGATTCTGGGTGATGTGTTCATAGGGCAGTACTACACCGTGTTTGATCGAGAAAGTAACCGAGTGGGCTTTGCTAAGGCCGCCCAATTGTAGAATTTAACACTTAAGATGTGTCATAAAAGTAATAAGAAATCTAGGAATCTTTCAATATCATCTCTGCTTAAATGATAGAGTAGCGGTATGATTGATGTGTTTGCACTGCTCCTAGCTTTCTGATGTTTTCGTTTTAAAGTAGCATGTGGAGATGAAATGATTCAGGGAAAAGTCAAAAAGATGACAATTTACACTCATTTGCTTTTTAGCCGAGGCTTATTTTAATCCTTATGTGATTGTAACACCATGCTTTAACATTTATTTTCTAATTGTTATGTCATTGATTTTAGACACTACCTGTTTTAAGATTTTTATTGTTGAAAACGACCTTCCAATGACAGAACAAATCAAAAATGGACAATAAAGATGTTTTAAACCCACCTATGTTGTTAAACCTTTTCATTTAAACAAGGGCTCAGGTTTAAGGTTTAATTTTTTTTTTAAAGATGCATAATATAAATTAATAGTTCAGATGCAAAAGCCTCTAAGTGCCATCTGAAATTTTCTTCTAGAATGATCATTTTTATCAAGTAAGTTCAGTAATTTCACTTAAATGGCAATGAAAATTGTCATTTAAGTGAAATTACTGATCTTAAATATACAAGCTTGACAAAAATTATCATTCTAGAAGAAAATTTCAGATGGCACTTATAAGTTGATGATTTAATCATAATGGCCAACACTGGAATGTTAACACTTTTTATATATATCAGGCAGAATTTTAATATTGGTGCATCCTTAATATTTGTCCATGTACAGTTTTGATCATGGTCATGTTGTTGTGAAGTGCAACAAAGTAGTAAAGCACAAAAGTGTGTCTGAATCCTTTATCTTTTAATCTCAATACTGAGAAAAAAAATACTGCGTCATTGAGCAAATTCATGAAAAATATATACAGGAAGAAGGAGGAGTATCAAAACTCCTTACAATGGTAGCACGTCAGCAAACATACAAACAAAAAAAGTCGGCATACTGGATTAAGCACTTACCCAAAAACATGATCTGTATTCCAAACTATATTAGAATAAATGTATTCATAATATATTTACAGAATACCTTAAATGTACAACATTCACTCCTTGTATTCTATTAACATTTTTAGGTTTGTTTAGGCACACATTTTTTCGAACAATGAGTTAGGGTTGTATTAAATGCAATCCATACACAATTTAATTACATGTTTTCCACGTTTTACGCATACATTTACATTCTAGTCTTTTCAACAGCTGCTAAGCTGCTTCTAATCTCTTCTTTTTTTTCTTTTTTTTTTTTCTTTTTTTTTTTTTTGTGGACAGTAACTGCCCTGCCTTGCAACATTATCAGTTTTTACAATTAGCCATTCTAGAGTAGAGCATAAACCAGGGGTCTACAGGCCCCTAGAAAGTCGGGTAAGTGCATGTAAGCAGTTGGGGCAATGGGTCGGGATAGGGGTGCGTTAGCGCTAGCTACACATATAATACAATTACCCCCGGTTTCACAGACAAGGCTTAAGATAGTCCCAGACTAAAATGCATGTTTGAGCTGTTTTAACTGAAAGCAACTTGCACTGACATATCTAAAAATATGTCAGTGCCAGTCTTTTGTCTCAAGATGCACACCTGTAATGTTTTTTCTAGGGCGCGTATATAAAAGCTACTTAAATTGAACTAAGGCCTAATCCTGGCTTAATCTAAGCCCTGTCTGTGTAACCAGGCCTGGACCAGTGTGGATGGAAGAGAGCTGTTCGAAGCAAAGAGAATAAGAGAACGCTATCTGTTAGCATTCCTGTTCATCTCAATGAGAGGGAGCTTGATTGTGATTGACATTTGAAGTGCTGGAACTTGAAGATGAAGAGGTTCTTACAGGGTAAATGAACTGACGCTGGCCCTCACAGTTACAGATGACACTGGACAGGTCCTCACAAATCAGATTCGGGCATGTCCGGAATGTCTGTAATATTGGGCATTGTGTATCCAGTGCTGCAGCTACCGTTGAGCGTGACGTCTGCGCTTGAAGGAGGGCCGTTCTGCTTACGGTAGTTGGCCGGCATGGGCGATGGGGCTTCGCTCGGCGTCTTCGTGTTGAGAAGACTTGCGTCATCCTCATCCTCTTCTCTGCTCCTACAAGCGGTGTCTTTTATAATGCGGCCCTTCTTGTAGGAGACGGTGGACAGGCCTCCTGCGTTCTCGTCGATGATGTTCAGACAGCGCAGGATGAAAACCACAGGCACAGGGAGGATGGCGGTGACCACCAGTGAGATGCAGACAGCCAGGCCCCAGGGCGGATAGCTGAGAGTCTGTTCTTGAGCCTGAGAACAGACACAGCAATTGGATTATTCCAGCAAAGGAATAATTCCACTTTAATCCTGTGGTAAAACTGTGCATCGAAAGCCTTAGAACGACCTGGGCTTAAAGAAACAGTCAATTTTCTGAAAAGCAATGGCATTAACTTATCTCAATAGTCACATATAGATTAGTGCTCATAATTGCACTAGTCACACCAATAAATGTCCTTACCCTAAGCTTTTTAAAACTGACAATTACTGTAATAAGATGCACAATTCACTTTATCATTGTTACAGGTTTGCTATAGTTATTGTATTATATAATTAGGATCATGTGACACTGAAGACTGGAGTAATGGCTGCTAAAAATACAGCTTTGCCATCACAGGAATTTTTTAAAATAATTTTTCACAATATTACTGTTTTTACTGTATTTTTGATCAAATACATGCAGCCTTGGTGAGCATATTTTGTTTTATTTGATTTATGGTGAATGCAAGATGTACATTTTATTTTTTACATGCGTTTGCAGGTGCTATGCTCCCATATTATCTCTTTTTATTTCTGTTTATTATCCCTCATGTTGATTTATTGTCTGTAAATATTGTGTTGTTGTAAACATTTCTAAATGCTACATATTTTCCCAGAAAACTACTTTAAAGTCACTTGAAATGAAATGATTTGAAATGACATACTTTAAATGACAAAAAAACCGACTAAATAAAACACAGTTCAGTATGCAAATAGATGGACAAAAGACCAATTTTAATACCCTAATTAGTCTTAAATTCTAAAGACTAAATTAATAAGTCTTAAAATCTTAAATTAATAAATGATTTTTAAACTTTAGTACAAAATTTATTAAACATTATATATATGTTTCAGGTTTAAAAAACAGAACACCTATAGGTGAAATAATCTGAATGGAATCTGTACCTCTCTGAATAAAACCTCTGAATAAAAAATGTCTGAATAAAATGATAGCCATGTTTTAAGTTCGAAACATTATTGCATCTTAAGTATTAAAGTGTACCCACCAGTTGCTGGTTCCATGCGCTGTAACTAGGTGGCGACAGTCCCAGCTGAATGAGACTTGCGGCCAGAAGACCCAGCAGCAGCACCGGTGTGACAAACTTCCACATATAGTAATAGAAGCGGTATGGAGTGAAGCCAAGCATGTCCTTCAGATCCTCAAAGAACCTAATTAAACCCACAGAAGAGAAAGAGAGGCATCAATGCCACAATCACTGCAAATTAGCTTAGAGTTGCTGCTAAACTAACTGCAGTTTGCATTTTTTGCAAAATAATTTTGTCAGATAAAACCTAGTTTAGTGTTTAGTTCTTCCCTCATTTTTAAAATATTTAAAAATATAAAATATTTTCCTTATATTTTGATGGTTTAATCAAACCTGTAGGGTCATTAAAACCAAATCCTCAAACCAATTCTCTCCGGACATAGCTTTTGGCCACTATACTGTATGAAATTTCATTATATTTACGATATCATTTTAACTACATTTATTTTCCATCGGTTAGTTTGTAACTGTAACTAACTTGAATTTCAATAAATATACAGTATATAAAGATGAAAACAAATACTTGTCACATCAATATGAATCTCAGTATTCAGTATCTTAAATGTCTTAAATCAATGTTTTTTTTTTATTTAGTCTTAAATATTTTAAATAGTTCTAATAAAAAAAAGTAAAATGAACAAAACAAAAACAAAGTATGAATGTAATGTACAGTATGTTCTCTGAGCAAAACCACAAATACATGTCCATATTTTAAACTCATTTTTTTTTTCATATATCTTAAAATATCTTTTTCAGACATATTAGACTTTCAAATTGCGAGCTGGCCTTTTTTCAATCAAGATTTAATCAGTCAATGCCACAATCAATTGAAAGTAGTAGTTTATGTCATTTAATTGAGTTGTGAAAACAATCTATTCTTTTATGATAACATAATTATAATAAAACATTTCTTAAGGTAGTATAAGACCGTAACAAACTTGAATTTTAATAAATAAATGTAGTTGATAAATTCTCTTGATATAAATACGTCGCTCATCATGCCACCAGAGGGCGCTGTAAGCTCTCTAATTAGAGGCTGAGTACTGAGTAACATACTTGTCGGTGCCGTAGACCCAGGCCACAGCAATGTTCTCCAGAAGAACCACGATGAGCAGGGGTAGAGTGGCAGAATAATCGTCAAACATGGCCACAAAGTAGTTCCCTGATCGCTGGACAAATATTAAACCAATAAAGAAGGCAAGTACACAGCAACCAACTGTAAAGAAAGCAGAGAGCAACAATGTGTATTAGAAATCCAAAGGATAAGTTAAACTGGAAATGAGAAGGGGCCAGGGGGTACGACGTTATCCTCTCAGTATTTTATGAAAGCTCATAAAGAGTTATAATGCTCATTAATGTAACTCGATTTTCTGCGTCTGTGGGTGGGCATTGTTGACTTTTGTGAGTAGCGGAAGTAGCCTAACGTTACGGAAATGTGTCTCTGTCAGGCCGATAAGTTACTTAAGATGAGTTTTCTGAACAGAAATCGTTACTTTTAACTTTACATGGATAAACTTACGTGAAATTATTTAGGTTTAATCTGATTAAATGTCAATTAAATCCATGCAGTATACTGTTAAAGTAAAAGTTTGGGGTCAGTAGAATTAAAAAAGATGAATCAAGGATACATTAAATTGATCAAAAGTGACAGTTAATACATTTACAGTGTTACAAAAGATTTCTGTTTTAAAGATTAAGGGGAAAAAATTATCACGATTTCCACAAAAATATTAAGCTGGACAACTTTTTTCAACATTGATGATAATGTTTGTTGTGATTAAAGGAATATTTCAGCTAAAAATGCAAATCTATCATATGGTTTCAGAGACAGATCAAATAATGATCCATTATATTCTTCAAACTATTAAGTAAAAATGTTTCCTTCTCATATTGCAGAGTCATGTTTTTTTTGGCATTGGCTGACCTGTGAGATATTCCTTCCGTACTTTGAAGGTGTCCACAATGGGGGTAAGGATGCCCTGGATAGTGCCGAACATGCTGCCCAGTCCCAGATTGACCAACATAAGGAAGAACATCACAGACCAAAAAGGTGAGGCTGGGAAATGAGTCATGGCTTCAGTGAAAGCGATGAAGGCCAAGCCTGTGCCCTGCACCGCCTGTGAGAGAAAAAATAAAGGTAGGATTCTAGCATGCCTTCAAAAACATGAACATATAAATAAAAAGATAAGTGTAAGATTAGGCTTGACTTGTATCACGGCAGCTTGTTTTGCACAGGCAAACATAACTTGTATTTTCCTCAGAAAAAGTAAAATATACTTGATCATTTTTTTAATTTTTATGTCAAGATATTAGATTACTGCTATAGTGATAATGTACATACATCTGTTTATTCTGTACTGTTAAAATGCTATAGTTTGCTTGAGGCCTCTGCATGAATTATTCAACATGTTTTAGTGTGAGGGTTTATGTCGAAGCAAGCAGAAACGTACAAAAATAGATTTGGGTAAAACGAAACACATCAAAAGATGCAGGAGGAAATGTGCCTGTGTAAAGAAAGAGCCTCATATTCTAGTAGGCCTATGACGGTTCTTGCAGGTGTTTGTGGTTTAATCCGATCATGGCATCACCTCAGCCAACACGTACCGCATTTATTTCCTTTTGTTTCATCATGTAGTGCCTCTTGATTTCCTACACACTAAAGGCCACTTGATTTCCTACACACTAGAGGCCACTAAAGTATTTCCTCTGCAGTTTCCATTATATTGGTCATAAACTTTTAAGTATTTATATATCCTCTTTTTATGTGACACTTTATGTGATCTCAGAATTGCATGATATAAACGTGAGAAATGTGAGATATAAACTTGCAATTCTGAGAAAAAAAAGTCAGGATTGTGAGATGTAAACTCGCAATTATCTATTAAAATGTTTTATTCTGTGGTGGAAAAAAGCTTCCACATAAAGGGCCTTTACATTTGCTAACCATTTTTTTTTGTAAAAAACAAGCAAGCAGGCTTGAGAAAAAGTAACACATAAGTAACAACACATTAATTTCCATAAAAAGTAACTTAGTAGTTACGTTTTTAGGGAGTAACACATTACTTTTAAAAGTAATTTTCCCCAACACTACTCATCATTGACCCCTATCTATTTAGTTTGTTTGTCAGATTTTCTAATAGCTGTGAAGTATAGGTTTTAAAATGACACTTTTGATAGTGAGTGCTCTCTTGTGTTGTATTAACTTTCAAAACAGGACTGGAGAGAGAGCCTAACCAGCAGGGTTAAATTCCATGGAAAGTTTGTGTTTTCAGTTGTCTCTAAGGTTTCCCCGTGTGTCTCTAAGGTTTCCCCGTGGTGTATCAGTTCACTTTAAGCTCCTCCTCACCTTGTTCAGCTCCTCTTTGATGTCGCAGTTGTCTAAGCCTAGGCGTGGGTAATCGTTTTCCATCACGCCCTGGATAACGCTAGTCATTTGCTGGTAGTCCTCTGGGCTAACATTACTGAAGTTAATGTGGTGTGGGATCAAGCTTGGATTAATCTCTTTGCCAAGGAAATCAATGATCTTCTTTGTGTTCCTAAGATACATTAAAACAAGAAATTCAACTACCGGTCATTGGACCGGTATGCAGTTTCATGACAGTTATGGACTGTAAATTTATTTTAATAATATTTGAAACTTGCTACTAAACTGCTTCTCAGGGTTTTGTCTTGGACTTACATTTCCACACATTTGTCAATCATGATGTTGGCTTTGAAGCCCAGCACAGCGAACACTACTAGAGTGGCCAACACTGAGGTGAAGAAGTTAATGAAGGAGACCAGCACAGCATCAAAGTGGCAGTTGTTGTCTCGCTTGTTGTAGCTGGAGAAGGCGATAACCCCACCGAAACCAAGACCCAGGGCAAAAAAGACCTGCGTGGCAGCTTCACGCCACACTTTGGGCTCCAGCATGATTTCCAGCTGTAAGAAAATAGTGAAGTTTATTATTTGTCACGTGCTAAATCATGCACTGTGATATGCTTTTTATTTAGAATATCTGAAAACATCAGAAAATATATAAATTTGCCTATGGTTAAACTGAGAAGCCAATTTTTTAACCATCCAGGCTGATATATAGACAGATTGCTACTTGAAACATTGGGCTGCACCACATATTTTAACATATGATCATATAAATAATTACCTTGAGTCATACACACACAGTAACACTCTTAAAGGGAAATTCTTTCATCATTTACTCACACTTTTATCGTTTCAAAAGCTGTTCGGGGTTATTATCATTAACTAAAACTCCAACTATCAAAAACTTTTTTATTAATTCAAATAAAGCAATATATTAGATGGACAACTTAAACTGAAAGAAATATTGCCTCAGCATCTACCTGAAATAAGTTCAAGTTGAAGCACTAAAATGATTGGAATCTGGAAAAAAAAATGGAAATAAAAAACTAAAACTGAAATAAAAATAAATGAAACCTTTATAGTAATATTTAAAAAGAAACAAAACCCAATAAAAGTGACAATCACATAACAAAACTAAAATATAAAAAATAATTAAAAACATGAATGAAAACTATAATACTGTATAAATAATACCAAAATAGCACTGTGAATTACTTTTCTTTTGTGGAACATAAAAGAAGATATTACTAAAGAATAGGGTTTTTTTGGCCATATAATGGATGTCAGTAGTCACCAAAACTGTTTGGTTACCAACATTTCTTCTTTTTTTTGTGTGTTCCGCAGAATAAAAAAATGCATCTATGCAAGGTTTGGAGAGTAAATTATGACAAAATATTTTTTAAATATAAATAGAATAATACTTAATCAGCATTTTTAACTACTGAATTGCACCCTTGATAACATAAATGTAAAAACAGCTCTAAAAAGCTTGTTAAATATAGGATTTTATATAAAAAGAAAAATTATAGTCCCCCCCATTTCAGCAGTGCAGTGATTGTAATGGCTCTGTACTAATTACCATTGTGTGTGAAACAGAAGCAGTACAAATCTAAAGCTTTGGCTACGTACTATCATTTAATTGTGTTACACAAACCACCCTCTGATAAGACTCTGAAGCGACATGTAACTCAACAATGGACACATTGACAGCCCTTTGCACTGAGGAGAAAATGTGACCACATCTTGTGTCTGTGTGTTGGATGGATATTATGTAAAATAGCTGGCACAATTAGACAGTCTGCTGCATTTCAATGTGTGCTGATGGAAGATTTAATTCACTTCTGCCGAGTCACATCACAAATGCATGCTGGGAAATCTGGCTAGGGTATTGTTTCCATAGATACATCTACTGGTCTTCACCGAACTGAGATGAGTGATACACATGGGAATTAGTTATGGATGATTACGGTAATTCTCAATAAATTGGATTAATTGCTGCAGTGTGAACCAGAGCATGTAGAGTAAATTGGTCTAACCATTGTGGTAATGTGTCATCTGCTCACACATGCCTTACCTTCGGGGTGAACATGTGGATGATGCCGTCTATAGAACCTTTGAGTAGGAAAGCACGAACCAGGAAACAAATAAGCACCACATAGGGGAACAGAGAGCTGAAGTACATCACCTGCAGTCAGACAAAAAAAGATTATCAAATAATGTAATTTATTGTAATTATAACCTTAAGGGGCAGAAAAATGTGCCCTCACTTGCTGACTTTGCTGACAAACTATGAATCGACTGTAAGGCTTTTTCTTTTTTATAGTGCACCTAATTCTGGTTTGTTTTCCAAACCTTTAAAGTCCCCCTGTGGTGAAAATCAAGGTTTTAATATTGTTTATAAGTCTATGTGGTGTTGTTAAAGGGTTAGTTCACCCAAAAATGAAAATTCTGTCAGTAATTACTCACCCTCATGTTGTTCCAACCGCGTAAGACCTTCGTTCATCTTCGGAACACAAATTAAGATATTTTTGATGAAATATGAGCTATGTCTCACTCCTCCATAGGCTGCTATGTGACCGAAACTTGCTGGCCCAGAAAAGTCATTAAAGAGATCGTTAATATAGTCCAAGTGACTCCAGTGGCTCAATCTTAAGTATATCAAGCGACGAGAATACTTTTGGTGCGCAAAAACAAACAAAAATAACGACTTTATTCCACTTTTCATTTCCTTCTCTCTGGGCCTCTAGTTGGTTTGCGTAGTCTTTTTGCGCAGCGCGTCTGTGTTACACGTCACCACGTAGGCTCACTATTGGTCGACGCCGGTCATGTGTGTGATGCGTGATGACGTGCAACACAGACGCGCAGCGCAAAAACACTACGAGGCCCAGAGAGAAGGAAATGAAAAGTGGAATAAAGTCGTTATTTTTGTTTGTTTTTGCGCACAAAAAGTATTCTCGTCGCTTGATATACTTAAGATTGAGCCACTGGAGTCACTTGGACTATATTAACGATCTCTTTAATAACTTTTCTGGGCCAGCAAGTTTCGGTCACATAGCAGCCTATGGAGGAGTGAGACATAGCTCTGATTTCATCAAAAATATCTTAATTTGTGTTCCGAAGATGAACGAAGGTCTTACGCGGTTGGAACAACACGAGGGTGAGTAATTACTGACAGAATTTTCATTTTTGGGTGAACTAACCCTTTAATATGCTCTAAGACAAACCATGTGTAAATTCATAAGTCAACTCTTTTTTTTTTCTCTTAAAACTGCAGTGAACCAAAGACAGTCTCAAAAACGCGGTTTGAAATCGCTTGTGTTTCTGGCGTCAGTGAGTGGAGGCGGGGCTAATTTGCATATTCATAGAACCGCACAAACTAAATGAGGCAAGGGTGAAGAGTTATATTCAAGTTATTTTAAGGCATGACATTTTTTTTTGTCATGGAAAAAGTGACAAAAAAGTTTCCTTTTGTCAAGGAAAAAGTGCTTAAATATGTCATTTTGGTGATCACAGATGAGTTTTAAGGGATAAAATGATTGACTACAGAGTAGGGCTGCATCTAACGATTATTTTTGTTGTCGATTAATCTATCGATTATTTCTTCGATTAGTCGACTAATCTAACGATTATTTTTACGATTAATCTAATGGTTATTTTTGGGATTAGCCGATTTATCCATTGGCAAACTTTCCAATAAATAATAATAACAACAATATATCAGCTGTAGTGCATCTGTATATTATTTTAACATGAAATCTATGGATGACAAAAAAATTGTATTTCAGAAAGGGTAATTGTCATTTTATTATGAAATATGCGAACAGGAAGCATTTCGTCACCTTCCTAAAATAATTGCCCAAGTCATTTTTTCAGGTTTCTCAGAAAACACAAAAACGGAACCAATAATTGAATATCATCACCTTCCTAAAATAATTGCCTAAGTCATTTTTCAGGTTTCTCAGAAAACACAAAAAAAATGAAAAATAACTTCAGAGGTTCGTTCTTCTTGATGCAGCTCCCATCTTGAAAAGCTTGTAAAATTGCCTTTTAAAATTGCTTGTAAAATCTTTTGACTTAGGCCAAATAAAACGGCCTAAGTCACACTCTTGACATAGGCCATTATACTACAGGGGTAGAAATGCATGATCTGTTCAACTGAGGATGTGGGGATTTTACCAGAGGTGGCCAAATTTATTTGTTTTTAGATGTTCAATTTATAGATATTTCTATTTTGTGGGAGTCCCGCGAATCGTTTTATTCTCCCTCAACCAGCACACACGAGTGCATTACCGCCCGCGTCCGCACTTGGCCATCAGAACTAACTATATTCCCGCGCCGCACTCTGTTGCGTTGGGTCCCGCGGGAGTGCAGGTCTCTAGTCTACATGTGCATACACACCTTTTAAAAAAATGGCACATGCACTGAAAAAGCTTCGCGGGAGCGGGAGCAGAAGCCGCCATTACTCGACATTTAAACGTAAATAATTAATGTGACGCGTCGACGCATTTCATGCGTGTCGACGTATTTTCATAGTCGACGTAATCGATGACGTCGACGCGTCGTTGCGGCCCTACTACAGAGGGACTTTTAGTTACGTTTTCAAATCTAGACAGTCCGTCATTTTACAAAAGAAGAAATCAGATGCATTTGTTCAAACATTACAGTGAAAAAATTATTTTATTACAATACACAGCTCATTTTGAATGAACGTTAATGAAGATAGATGCTTTGTTTAAGCCAGATGGTGTAGATAAGGCATCTATGGCAGGCCTGAATGCAACATGTGACTGTAAATGAGTGAATTGAGACACAGCTGCAGACACTTTGTTTGTGATGTTAAATGCCAGCCTGCATGGCCAGTCCAATCAGACTGAAGCATATTTCCAGAAATCTGACATATGGATTTGGTTTTGATCTAGTTTGTAATAACTGGGTTTCATGTGGTATTTTGCCATTCAAAATACAACTAAAGTCAGAACTATTTTTGCTGACTGTCTGAACAAAGCCTAGACTTAAGTGTCTAGTGCTTATCCTATCAATACATGGATGGTCATCTACAGAACTAAGATGATGATACTGATTGCGGTTTGTCGAGGGATGTTGTAACCAAAGGCTTTGCTCTAAACGTACATCAAAAGAAATGGAACTGTTGAGTTTTATATCTTGCATTGTTGCTGACAATGAGATCATGTGTGGCTCAGTGTTGTTATTGTTAACTAAAACTATATCTAAAGTGATTAAATTTTTATTTTTTTTAAACTGAAGCAAAGCTAAAAAATATAACTATTCAATAATCTTTTTTAACTTAAAATTAAAAATGTTTCCTTGGCGACTAACTGATATAAATAAGATTACATTGAAGTATTAAAATGACTAAACCTAAATGTAATAAAGAATAAATTAAAGCTATAGAAAAAAAACTAATAAAACTGATCATTTTATTTTTAAAATGTAAAAATTTTAAAATGTATAAAATATTTTTACTAAAACTGTAATTGAATATTTAATTAAATATTATAACAGTATATAGATTATATAAAAAATATTACAATAACACTGGTGTGACTCAAAACCTTGCGGCAATGGGAACAGTTGGTTCTCTTTATGAGTTCAGTACAGTCATAAAGTTACACCCCAAACATAATTAATTTCATAATTTTCTATTTTACAGGAATGATAATTTGGGGGCTTTAATGATTAATACTTAACTTAATCCTTAAATCATATACATAATTTATTTTATGGACAGATTATAATTAGGTTATATTAATTTTTAATGTGTATTTTAGGAACTTGCATTGCATTGAGGTTATACATTTATTTTATCAGTTCATGCATTCCCTGGGATTTAAATCCATGACCTTGGCATTACTAGCACCATGCTCTGATATAAAAATATATGTGCAGTCATATATTGATTTAAATTACTTTTTGAAGTAAACAAAACGGCCTTTGTTGATGGCATTAATGACTTGTACATACTACTGTACGACCATAATGCTCAAAAGGCTATACTGACTCATCTCTGATTCATCAAGGGCGGACCAGTCTTATAGTGTAAAGTCTTAACTTTAACTATCCCACAACTTAGAAGATTAAAAGACATTTCTTTGTGGTTCCTCAAAAGTTAATCATCACAAAGGTTATATGACGATCCTTTTAATAAATATATCCTTCTTCCTGCAGACACAACTCTAATTCTACAGTACAGTATCCTCAAACACCAATAATTGTAGTTGAGTAAGGTTACAGGGTACAGTGCCACAGAACTGTGAATAGGGATGGTGCACATAAAACCATGGCAACCAGCACTGCCATGCTTTTGTGCACACAAAATGACAAAGAAGAAGAAGAAAAAAATCACTAGGATTTTTTTTTGTGTGAAATACGCTTTTGTGGGAATGTTGAATGAGAGATTGGTATTCTTTTGTGAGGTAAATCCTAGATTAGGCTTCAAAGACTGTCTTTATCCCCGTCAGAGTATAGCATATATATCCCATACTATAATATCCTTACTGACTGAGGGGCCACACTTAACTGGCAATATATTGAAGTCACCATGAAACCAAAATGGACATTTCTTCTTTTTTTTATGGAATATTGCTGTATTTATTAATTCTAAATTATTTATCCGTCCACATCATTATTATTATTATTATTTTTATTCATGTGCCCTTATAATCTTTAACTTCCCTTCTGTCTGCCTTCCCAACCTGTCGCTCACATGAGATCACAGCAATAGCAAACCACAACCATCCAACGAGCCAATCAATTGCTGATGGACAAAATCAAGTCCCGCCCTACATTTATTCTGGTTCGAGAAGGTGTTTCACTCTGACATACATCACAATAGGGAAGAAAATGCTATCGCAACTTTCGTTTCATACCAACTTTTACTGCTGTTCAGAAACCTCTATAGATGATTTATCACGAGCAAACATCTATTTAGTGCACTCTGTAATCAAATTTTTTGTGGATATTGAAACGTTGTATATGTAATTAATTATATTTATACTACGGGGGAATGCTTGAACCTGATTGGCTGACGAACGTTCTAAGGTGTGCAATTATTTTCAGGGAAACATACGGCTTAAGTAGTTCAAGGCAGGTCTTGACCGCATTACAGTTCCATATCACTTCGCCAAATGATTTCAGTTATTTTAAAGGTCCTTCCAGCCCACAACAGCAAGAATTGTGGATGAGCATGTTTTTTTTTTTTTGCCACAAAATTACGTTTTATTATGTATGGAAAGTACATACTCTCTTTCTCCCACTTTTTTCTCCCAATCAAACATCAGCAATTGATTGGCTCTGACGATTTTATCAAGAAAAATTGTTTACCAAACTTAAAAGCTACATGAAATTTCTCACTAGCGAGGTAATAACGGCATGTTTTTTTTATTTTTACATATGCACTATGATAATGGATGCCTTTAAAAATGAAACCCCCTCATTATGTTGTTTTAACTTCTTTAGGGGGTTTTAATACCCACATGACTTGAAAATCAGCTGTCAAAAGGAACCGGGTCAAAAGCTCACTGATGTCAGAGTACCACATTTGGTTTTATCAGTATGGACGCTGCATCACGTTTCACAAAGTTATGCAGGCCTGGATCACATGAGAGGCCGATGGTTCTCATTGATATAGGACGGATCAGTCTGAGGGTCAGTGTTTCTCTCTGTGCTACTTTTAAGACATCCCTTGAGGTCTTAGCTGACTTTATTCTGTGACTAAAGGCAGACTTTCCTAGAACAAAATACAAAATACTTTTCTTACCTTTCCAGAAGACTGGATACCCTTCATCATAGCAAGACACACCATGGTCCAAGCAACCAACAGGCACAAAGTCATCTTCCAGTTAAGTCCTCCACTCTCAGAGATGGAATCGGAGATATCCAGGGCCACACGATACCAGTAGAACGTAGTAGCTGAACTTTTCTCACACTCTGGTTCAATATCTACACAATAACATGAAACTTATAATCTTGTACAGCACTATAAGATTAATTCGAAAAGTTATTCAGTATATTAAAATCAATTGTTTCTGTCTACATACAGTATGTCATAATGCATTTAAAAAAATAAAAAGCATGATTTCATGGTCGTCTTACATGTATTCGTTTTGTTTTTGACCAGGGGACACTCGTGCCACGGAAGAGGATGCTGGAAGGACTGCGAGAAGTAGAAGAGACTCCAGCCAATGATGACATTGTAGTAGAGCGCCACAAAAAAGCACACCTGCAATTAGAGAGAATGCAGTTAAATGTATGAGCTACACCCTCTACTCCATCTCCCCAAGTCTTTAAAAGCTTTAATTAGTCATCTCTCCCCTGAGCAAAGACAGTGTCCGTCTTTGGTTATTTTTACACAGTGCACTTAAAATAACGTATGTCTACATGAAAGCACTGATATTCACCAAACAGCTGGCGAAGCCGATGCCACCCAGGCGTGGACTGATGTAGTTCCACACCCCGATACTGCCCCGTCGGATGCGCTGGCCCACTGCTAGCTCCAGGAAGAAGAGGGGAATCCCTATCACCACCAGCAGAATGAAGTAGGGAACCAGATACGCTCCTACAAAGAGGAGAACTGGTTATGGCCCTATTTATTTTGGAAGCAAACTTCCACACTGTTATACACAGGACTTGGGATATACAGTATGCCAGATACAGTATATGCATGTTACAAGTGACAGTGATAATCAAACATTCTTCAAGGTCAATGTTTGATAATTCTTAAACTGCCATTATTGGTGTCATATATCTAAAAAAAAAAATAAGTTTTTAATGTTAGTGTGTATTTTATACTGTATTGATAGTTTTTTTCCTGGTTTTATGCCGATTTATTTATTCATTCATTTATTAGTTTGTTGTTTCTTGATTTATGGTTATTTATCATGCTAATCATGTAAATGTTTTGTGTCTAATCCAATGTTATTTTAGTAATATTTATATAGTATTTATTAATATTTTGAAATAGCTTTTATTTTTATATTTTCAGTTTCATTGTAAAGTAATTTAGTTATGTTCTTTTGTTTTATTATTATTTAGCTTTAAGTTATTTTTATTTCACTTTTAATGATTCAACTTATTTCAGTTAGTTGCCAACATTTTAAATGTTTAATTTTTTCATCAATTTATTTACATTTTGTTTAATTTTAACTTTATTTTAAGACAGTTTTTCAGTGTTTAATAGTTTTAGTTTTCTAACAACACTGGTACAATCTAATATATATATATGAAAGAACTAGTTAACCCACTGTTATTATCTGCAAATATTTTCTCTCTTGAATTAAACTCTCATTACAGAGAGCCAAAGAAGGACGAGACTGACATTTCAAAACTGTTCAAGCATTGCCAATGGCACAGGATAGAACATTCCTTCCCAGTGCCTTATGGGGAACAACTTCAATACAATGGCATTGCTTTGATGGTCTGCTGCTCTTCCAACATGTTGCAGTCATGTGCTTTAACACACAGAAACCTACTGAGATTCACAGATAAGTATGATTTTAGACACCAACATCTGGTATATTTAGAGACATGAATCTTATTAGAAACATGAACAGTCATTTACAAAATGTATGTTCTGTAAACTGCAGCTTGGTTTGTAAGATCTACTTCAACCTGTATATTTTATTAAGTGGCAACTATACAGTACAGGCTTTGGGATATCATGAAATGTAATTTACAGTTTTGAGCCATTTTGCATTGATTCCTTTTGTCATATAGTATATGCGTAATCTAATTTCTGGAGCACCTGACCCAGGCAATGAAAAAGGTGAGCTCCACCACTGATTTTAATGTTTTATCATTAAATGTATTTAGCAGCCTTATTGTAGCCAGCAATAGGGGTCTTTAGATCTTGTGTTTTGCCCAATTAACTTTGAAGTAGTAGAATCTCACCAAAATTGTCATGTTTTTGCATTTTGTTTAAGGTTTTAATGTAGGTCAGATTGGTGCGCTGTGAGATGCTTGTTTAAAAATGTATGACTCCACGGGTTGTGCCTAAGATGACACCTGGCAGACTGGGGCAGCAAAACGTCATAGGTGTGTTTCTTGTGTGTGGTGTGACAAAATATGCTGTCATTGATGCCACATACTGTAGATGGTGCGGTGTTGTGGTTGCTCTGCCCTGGCAAAGACAGAGACAGCCCACACACAGTGGCCTATTTAATCTAATTACAGATCTGCACAGCAGGGTGTACACACTCACTTATTATAACCTGGAGTAAGTAGTAAGACACGGCAGGGTTGTGGTCAAATTCTCATGCAGTTAGACAGAAAATTGTAAACAAACACAATAGTTTCCTACTACAGTATATGAAACCCAAAATGTAAGACAGTAGAATTCCTTGTAAAAAATGATAGCTACTGCATATGTTTCTTTCCCGTCTGTCTTTCTTTCTGATACAGAAATCATTCACTAACTCTGAAAGTGTCTTTTGCAAATGACATAAGGAGAACAAAGAGAGAGACATGAGTAATCTTATCTACTGTATGTCATTGCTCTCAGGGAGACTAGGTTAAGAAGCTGTAATCTGCTTTCTCTTGACATTAAACAGCTTTGTATAATCACAGATGGGTAATATAACCTGTGATTATCCTGTAACATGCAAAACGTTTCATTTCAATGCCATGCCTGACTGATGTGAGAACATAGATATCTCACTCAAACAACTATTTCTAATTCGTTTTTATTGATTGATATACACTATATGAACAAAAGTATTGGGCCACCTGACCATTACACCAACAGGTAATGTAATGACATTGCATTCTAAATACATAAATACATTAATATTGAGTTGGTCCCCTTTGCAGCTACAACAGCTTCCACTCTTCTGGGAAGGGTTGCCCCCCCCTAAAAATATCATTAAAAACCACACTGTGTAGTGTAAATAATATAATGATATATACTTAAAATAATTGTGTAAGTAGTAAAACATTTTTTTTTAAAGCGTTCTAAGTTTAGAAACATTTTGAGTCTCCTATCCTTTGCCTCACAGTGCTTTGGTCCACTGCCTGCTTTCCCTTTACCTCACCTACACACAAGTCCAGTGGGAGAGAACAAAGTTCTTCAGTAGTTGTGGAAATCCAGTAAGTTGGCTGTCAAGGCTATTTTATTCACTTTAAACATCGGATGATTCTCTTTAATACAGACGATGCTGAGTCATTAATAAATTAGTCATGACAAAAAATTATAACCGTTTTTTTTTTTCCATAAATCCGCTATAACGTTACCCAGCTTGTTTGGTAGCTTGTTTAATGCTGCAGCTTGTTGGATAGTAAGTCACCCACTACAACTAACATGGCGATAAGCCTGTGTGATCTGATACGAGGCTTATATTTTAGATCTACCGTTGTGTTGGGTTTTGCTCAATACGATGTTAAGTGGCAGATCAGTGGGCTTGCTGAATATCAGAGACGTCCTCTGTCCCAGACGAAACCTAAAATACTATGTGGAGGATGCCAGATAATTTAATAATTATAATATGCCCACGTGGTGAACCTAACTATCGTTGTCCCTCCCAACTGCTGATGAAATTTACACCCATGACGAGAAGTGTTGGCTTGCAATCTCTGTTCCATTTCAGCCCAAAGTTGTTCAACGGGGTTGAGGTCAGGGCTCTGTGCGAGCCATTCCCAAGTTGGAAGCATAGCATTGTCCAAAATGTCTTGGTATGCTGAAGCATTAAGATTTCCCTTCACTGGAAGTAGGGGCCTAGCCTAACCCCTGAAAAACAGCCCCGTTATACCATTATCTATCCTCCACCAACGTTTACACTTGGCACACTGCAGTCAGGCAGCTTACGTTCTACTGGCACCTGGCAAACCCAGTCTCGCCCATCAGACTGCCAAACAGAGAGGCGTGATTCGTCACTCCCAAGAACATGTTTCCACTGCTCCAGAGTCCAGAGGCGGCATGCTTTACCCCACTCCATCCGACACTTGACATTGCACTTTGTGATATGAGGCTTGCATGCAGCTGCTCGCTCATGGAAACCCATTCCATGAAGCTTCCGCCGCACAGTTTTTGCTATGGAA
Source organism: Abramis brama (assembly GCF_963993115.1). Taxonomy (NCBI): domain Eukaryota; kingdom Metazoa; phylum Chordata; class Actinopteri; order Cypriniformes; family Leuciscidae; genus Abramis; species Abramis brama. The sequence continues at coordinate 32,685,728 of NC_139971.1, forward strand.
TCTGCAGAGCGTTGGCAACTTTTACACACCATGTACCTCAGCACTTGGTGACCCCGTTCTGTAACTTTATGTGGTCTTCTGCTTTGTGGCTGAGTTGCTGCTGTTCCTAAACGCTTCCACTTTCCAATAATACCACTTACAGTTGACCATGGAATAGGGCCTATCTAGCAGGGATTATTTCACAAACTTGACTTATTGCAAAGGTGACATCCTATCACAGTACCATGTTAGAATTCACTGAGCTCTTCAGAATGAACCATTTGTTTCACAAATGATTGTAAATGCAGACTGCATGTATAGGTGCTTGATTTTATATACCTGTGGCAATGGGTCTGATTGAAACAGATTAATTCAATAATTAAGAGGTCTGTCTCAATATTTTTGTCCATATAGTGCATTTATTGATTGTAACTGTCGTAAGCTATTCTAATATCAATGACTTTCTATGGTCTCTACAGAAATTACAGCACGTTTGCTAGTGCAGTTTTTTTTAAACCTGTCCTGGAGGACCTCCAGCACCACACATTTTGTATGTCTTTTTTATCTAACACACCTGATTCAACTCATCAGCTCATTAGTAGAGGCTGCAAGACCTGAATGTGTGTCAGGGAGACATACAAAATGTGCAGTGCCTGGGATCCTTCAGGAGAGGTTTGATAACCCCTGAGTGGACCACTTCATTATGGCAGATCTTTGTTTATTTTTACTAATTTTTCTTTGATTTAGTTGTAATATTATGCCTCAAAATGACATTCATTTCTCTTAATCGTGTGTATTTTCAGAGAAAGACCTCTGGCATCGAGAATCGTGTTTCCTGCAGACACGCGTGCAGGAAATGTATAATAAGAACTTGCAAATGAGGTGTCAGACATATGTCTGACTTTAGGTTGTCAAGTTTTTGAAATGAGGTTTGTGTTCAAGCATTATAAAAACAATGGCTTATTTAATTCCATTTATATAAATTTTGAGGGGAACCACAAGGGTTCTCACAATTATAAAAATATTCTGTAATTGATAGAAGATTGTGTTACTGAACTGAAAAAGTTCACAGTTTCAGATTCAATTCCCGGTCCACAGACTCTCTAAAGATTCTTCATTCAATTGTCTGTGTGTGTGTGTTTGTTTTGTGATTTATGAGGACAGAAATTTGTATAACGACATGGGTATTACATTGGTATTACAACGTGAATGTGATTTATGAGGACATTTCCTGAGTCCTCGTATTTCAAATGGCTTAAAAAACATACTAAACAGTGTTTTATTAAAAATTAAAAATTGCATAAAGTGTTCTGTGATGGGTAAGATTAGTGTAGAGGGATTGAATATACAGTTTGGACGGCATAAAAACCATTACGCCTATGGAATGTCCTCACAAGTATAGCAAAACAAACCTGTGTGTGTGTGTAAATGTATCTTTCCTAACTATGAGAATAGGTACTGCAATTCAGTATGATTGTGCACTGATAGGATATTCGTTTTAAATAAAAAAGGAAAATATTGGACATTTTTGTAAGCTCTAAAATAATGCTGATCATATATCCATATGTATTAAATTGATAATGGTCATTTTGAGACATTTAATTGGATTTACACTCTTCTTATAAAAAATGTATTTTGCTTAAATGCATAACCTACCACCACCGTTTTTCTGGCACAAATATGGGAACCTCCAGACGTTGCCCAGGCCCACTGAGAAGCCCACTTGGGCGAGGATGTACTGGAGCTTGCTGCTCCAGGCGGGTCTCTCCTCCTCTTCCTCCTCCTCTTCCTCTGAGCCCTCTTCAACATCCCGCTCCTTATTCTGAGGAACATCTCCTACCATTAGAGAGCTCTTTTTGAAAGAGTCCTCACAGCTGTCTTCATTGGAGAGTAAATCTTTGACAGATTCCGTAACATCGTCATCGTCAATCTCTCTCTTGACGGTTTTGCTGTTTTTGGGCATTTGAAAATGTCTTTTTTGGCGATGGGGAGGGAGAGATTCTAGGAAATCCTTTTCGACAGGGCACGTTTCGTTCAAAAGGGCAGATGTAGGTCAGATAAAAGGATTTAGTCAACGGAAAGAAAAGTGTGGGTTGATGAAATGTTTATCTTCTCATTTTCACGGTAGGCTTCCTATTAGATACAAAAACAAAGAACAGAAACTAGACAGCTTAATTCCCCTAACATGATGCAATGTGACACTTAATTGCATGTTAAATGTCCTTAAAAAAAGATGACTTACAAATGTAATAGTTTTGTAGCAATAACTTATTGTTTTACATAAGGCAGATCACACAAATCTTTATTTTTTCTCCACTGACTGCATATCACAGAAACAGGTGTAATTCCCAGAATATCTCATTAAGTTGGGACAGTTTATGCATTACGTTTAGGGAAAAAATCGAGAGATTTCTTTCACATAGAGAGTACTTTTAATTTAGCATTAATTTTAGTATTTGCTACACAAACGTAAACAGAGCACAATGCAGTGTTTTCAATAGGAGGCTGTGAGTAAACCATGACTCGCATCACAGCTTCCATCAGATATCAAATGTCATTTAAACCAACCGAATCGTTCGGAACACGATCATATTTCCCATCTAAATAATTTAAGCCCCACTTCATAGCACGAGGTCGGTTAATTTGCATACGAACCCAAACAGACAAGAGCGCGCCTTCTGTGGTCACGTGTAAAGATTTGAAGAGCGGATTTGCAATAGATGGACAGTAAAATAATAGTAATCACGCTATTAAATCATTCTTTTGTGGCTCAAAACCTCTGGTTTTGTACATTGTATGCTAAACCACGAGTGTAGGCTACAATGTGAATGATGCTGCTCGGCCGCTCTCGGTCGAAGCTCATGTGATTAACAGATTTCTTTCAAGGCTGCACCTTTTTATAAATCAGCCTCCAGCAGAACACATTTTGGCCTCTTCGTTATTGAATTTACAGTACAATCTCTTAAAAATAACGCCTATATTCTCTAAAATCTTTTAAAATCAGCTCAAAAAAAAAAAAAAAAACATTAAAATAAGGTCATGAAATCTAATAGTATGCCTATATAGATTTCATGACCTTATTTTAATGTTTTTTTTAACAGGGTGTCAACAATATAGGCTAAAGTAAATAATTTGTCATTAGCAAAGGCCATTGTGTCAACATGTGTAGATAGATACAATTTAAATTCCGCTTATTTTAGGAAAAAAACACTGACTGAAAATAGACACTTACGCTCATGCGAATAACACTTATTATTTACGAATGAAATACAATATACATTTGTAAAGAACTTCATTTTTACCCCCCGCCCGAATTTACTGTCAACCATGTGCGAGGTTTCATCATACACACTGGATGTGATTGCGCAGCCGTTCTCTCATCCCTATGTCAAATAAGCACAATAAAATAGAAAAATAAAACAATCTTACCTTATAACGAATCAAATGGAAATGAACAAAGGTTTTGAAAAGAGCTGTTTCGACCTAAATACGGTTTATATTCGATGGTTTGGACATCTCGTATACAATCTGATGTAAATGTGATGCAGGAGGCGCAGATGCTCTGTCTACTGTATCAGTGTCGTCCGTCCCACACGAGATGGGGATGGAAACTGATTTGAGTTCCCCGAAGAAGTAGAATAGGCGTGTCTTATGTAGGGTATTAACATCATTTATTTAAACAGATCAAATAATATGACAACACTGAATTTTGGTTTAGAGTGTGTTTTTGATGATTGAAAATAATTTTAAATCGGACCCCCACCCCCACCCCCACCCCGTAACTGTGGTACAACCCACTACAACCCTCCACAAGCTGATTTTTAGGGGTGTACCGGTAACCTCGTGCTTGGAAATCTTACATCAGCTTTACAATAAAATGGCTGAAATCATAGATATTGACACTGATTTAATCAAAGGGCCACTACGACGTGTTGGAAACGCTGCTGTTTTGTCTGTATTATTATTATGCTTTTTTTTTTTTTTGTCTTAGAACGGGATGTAGGCTACGGATCTGTAAATGGTAGAAACTTGAAATTTGGATGTCTGAAACGCGCGCCCCTACTCAGGGAATAAACGGAGAAATCATAGACTGTATAAAACAGGGAGAAATACGCTGTTGGGGGCGCTATAGAGAAAACAAAACGAATAAATTGTGACTTTTTGGTTATAATTCATAATTTATAATAGTAATAATAAGTGTTTTACATCCACTAATTCCTTGGCTTATGCTCTTCGTATCACTCCATTTATTTCCAGTCAGGAATATTTGAAAAACGTAATTTTGCCGACTAGTCCTAGGATTTTTGATTTGAGATCAACAAAACTGGTGCCGAAAGATTTATCGAATTCCTTAGTTAATAATTATCAAAAGCATGTTTGACTGATTTTTCAACGTGGCTCCTCAGCGAATTAGTGTGTACTATTTTAATGAAAACAAAATAACTCTTAATCAAAATGTCAGATTTTCAATCTGTATAGCCTACTTATTTTAATTATACAAAAAAATGTGATGCTGTTTAGTCAAAGTGTGGCGCGCTAGCCTATAACAGTGACAAAAATGTAGCTTCATACTAAATGTAAATAAATTGGCAGTATTTATCAGTTACAATTGTTGTAGTTTAGTATAAATTAAAAATGTACAGGCAAATGTTAGGCTTTACAATAGATTTAATTTACACAAGCCCACCTTCTTTACTTTCCAAGCTCATGTTCTTTCCTAAAATGTGTTGGTAACACTTTATTTTACTGTCCTTGTTACACATGCTACATGTAGTTACTGTAGTAATAACTAAATATGCATATTTACGTCCAGCTACCCCTAAACCAACCCCTATTCTTAACCCTAACCCTAAAGTAAGTAGCCTACATTGTTTATTATTACTCAGTACTTAGGCCTAAATGTATAATTACACTGTAACAAGGACACTTTAAAGGTGACATATTATGCCCCCTTTCACAAGATGTAATATAAGTGTCCCCAGAATGTGTCTGTGACATTTTAGCTCAAAATACCCCCCAGATAATTTATTATAGCTTGTCAAAGTTGCCCCTTTTGGGTACGAGCAAAAACGCGCCGTTTTTGTGTGTGTCCCTTTAAATGCAAATGAGCTGCTGCTCCCCGCCCCGTTCAGAAAACGGTCGATCCTTTTACACAAGCTTTGGATACAATAACAAAACATGTGAATAATCACTTATCCAAAATCTCAGAAATAACCAGTAGCGGAGTGCAGCCTTACAGAGAGACTCAGGAAGAGGCTGCAACTTTTAGACACACCTGGACATTTCTGTTAGTGGATACATTTATGTAAGCTAGTTGTTGTGGAGTTACATTGATTAATCTCATCGACTCGCATGTACCGTCATGTTACTTTTACACAAGTTCCCTGAGGTCTTTAAGACAGCTGTGACATTTTTTGGGGGGGTCAAATAGTGTTCTGTGCTCATCTGTACAACCAATGACAGAACAGTGTGCATGCTTCTCTAGAACTTTTTCCATTGCGTTAGAACTGGTTACATTGTTGTCGCTTGCGAAAACCAAATGGTGGTGCCGAGGTGGAAATGTGCAGATGGGGCTGTAATATTATAATAAAATCCCCTCCCTATGTCAGAAAGGGAGTGAAATCTGATCAGTTTATTTTTTTGACATGCTTGCAGAGAAAGGCTTACCAAAACAAAGTTACTAGATTGTCACTTTTCATGTTTTCTGGTTTGGTAGATGCACTGGGAATCCGATTATAGCACTTAAACACGGAAAAGTCCTATTTTCATGACATGTCCCATTTAAAATAAATTGTAACCAATATGTTTATTTGAATGTGTGTAAAAAACAAGCATTTCTTAAAGATTTTAAGTGACTCCCAACACTGAGGGACAGTCAGTGTGAAGGTTCTGGAAAGCAACTCTGATACATGCTGCTAGTGATTGGAAAATGTGTAATTGATTATAAAGTAATAACTTGTTCTTTAAAAGGGCACATCGATTGCTTTCTTGTTCCCAGGCTGTTGTCTGTTTGTGACGTGACTACTGCTGATAGCTGGAGGTGATCATAATGTTCCTGGAACTTTAGTGTGATGTTACATTGCACTCAGCACATTGTGATGAGCCACAGAACCAGTTTCCTTGGATAAGGTTTAATCCATGACATCATTAGATGAAACATAAAGCTAATTATGCCTCAGTAGATTATTAGAACTACATTTATGTTGAAATATCACATCTTAGGAATCATTCATTATACATACATGCATGCATAAACATGCATTATGCATCTCCCAGGGCATTATTTTGGGAATGGTTCCAGCATGTGATGATAACAAACACAAACCAGTCTGTCACAGATGGCAGGTTGTTCTACCTACCTGTTAAATAGTTAATTTCTTAACTACGCCAGTCAAGTAACACGATACTTTGCTGCTGTCACAAGTTGCTCTATTCGTTTGTGTTTTTACCCCAATACCAGATGTCCATTTTAAAATTGTGGCTGTTGTGGTTTTGTGGAACAACCAAATTATAATAGTTTGAGTCAAAGAGTTTAATTAATCTATATATCATTATGACAATTTAAAGTGTACAATAGACAATTCATACACTGTTGATTTCTTGGAGATAAATATACAAATTCCAGAAAGTGGTATTTCATGCATCCAAATCTCCAAGTTTGATCAGTGCTCATTTCCATACTTAATGTAATGCGATATGATATGATTCTAAATAAATATGCATCTGAATCACAAATATCCATTTTAAAGAGTCCTGTACTGAATGAGTGTCCAGCAAGCGCAGGACAGTAAGCGGCTTTTCCCTGAGTGAATTAGCATTTAATATACTCTGACACCATTCACATACCATTGAATCCCACCCATGCTGTAGTTACCTTTATCCTGATGAAAAAAGATGGATAATACTCTCCCTTCTGCTTTTTCTCTCTCGCTTTATCTTTATCTCCCTCTGTCCGGTACCCTTTTATTATATCTAAACTGTCCCAAGATAATGGAATTAATGTGGGAATTGAGTGGACAGCAGTGCCTTCACAAGATCTTGGAGATGCTTGACACTGAGAGGATTAATTTCAATGTGGTCTTGAAACTCTTCTTTCTCAAGAAAATATTTCTGTGTCATTGGGTTCAACTTAGTCATGGGATAATCAGAGGGTTGGGAATCCTTTAAGGAATGAAACCATATGGGAAATATCATAGACAAAAAAAAAGGTCTATGATTTGATATCAATAGGTTCACTTTGTGAACTGCAATATTCACATATTAAATTGAATATTGGGTCAAGAGGGCAGTGTCAGGTACTTGGATGAACCCATGCAAACCCAGAAAAAAAGTCAATTAAGGTTAACATATTTAGATACTACCAGGAAACAGGAATAGTCATTCAGTAATAATAATGTGAACAGAAATTTTATCAAGATAGAAGAGTTTAGCCACAACTTAGCTACTTGTGATTTCATTAAAGTTATTTTTTCAGTTTGTTCAGTTCTTATACATGCAGTGTAAAGGGAGGTGGGAAATATTTTACATTCGATGAAAGCTAAAATAAAATGAATAAAAATCCATAAATATTATTATTAAAATTAGTGCTGTCAAACGATTAAAATATTTAATCGCGATTAATCGCATTAATGTCATAGTTAACTCGCGATTAATCGCAATTAATCGCACATTTTTATCTATTCTAAATGTCTCTTGATTTCTTTTTGTCCCATTATTTTTTCTCATTTTAATGCTCTTATCAACATAGAAAAGTGGATCGGCTTGCTTTGAGCAAATGTTTCTTTTTGAAATCAACATTGGCATACTGTAGTGTTCAATTTCACACTAACATTCTCACTTGGAGCAAATAATCTCTCACACAATGTAACACTGTCCATCAATAAAAGGGTGAAAGAAATACTGACGAGGTCCTAATATTGACGAGGGGATGGAGAATTCGCATCAGCGAATCAGTGTGCTTGGCCATCAAGTAGTAGGCCATTTCAGACTGGACGTGCTGCAATGATAGCTCAGTTCACAATGACAAAACACACAGATCACTTTGGTCTTGTCAACTGAAACATTTTGGCCACTTTTTTAAAATTAAACTTTCCATTCAGAATCTTATTGGCATCCATTTCGGCGTCTCGCGCTCATCATTCATCCACTCAAAACATAATGTTAAAGGGGGTCGCACACTGGACGAGAAGCGAAGCGCAGCGCCTCGTATTTAAAATTCGAACACATTATTCTCTATGAGTGTACACACACCTTTTATTGCTGGCCATAAACTGAGAAAGTACGCGTCCGATGTGCGATACAAGTTGTCCATAGACGCGGCTTCTCGTCCACTCTTTGGCCGGCTCGCAAGCCCAAACAAGTGTGTGCGGCGTGCCTGTTGTTTTGTTTCCGGTCTAGCTAGATCCGGTGGTGTTGTACTAACGTTACTAGTTGTTGCAAAAGCATGTCAAAAAATAAAAATAAAAAAAAATAAATACAAAGTTTGCTAGGCGTTAATCGCGCGATAAAAAAATTGACGCCGTTAAAATGGGTTTGCGTTAACGCCGTTAATAACGCGTTTAACTGACAGCCCTAATTAAAATATATATTCTGTATTTTTGTCTTTATGCTGTACAAACAACATATGCAATACTACTAAAACATTGGGTGTGTTCACACTTGTAGTTCGGTTCGTTAGGTCCGGACCAAAAAACAACAACATTTTCTGGTCCACCTAAGCGTTCATATTGGCATTTTAACACCGAACCTAAAGATACTGAACCTAAAAGCATAGGGATATGTTCACAATTGTTCACAAAAAAAATAGTTTTTTTAACGTAGGCTATATTTTGATGAAACATTAAATTTGTGTAAAAGTTACCGAACATCCAAAACAATGCTGTGTGCTGGGATAATGCGCTCGTTATGTGAGTAGGCTACTGTAGCCTACATATGTTGGTATTTTTGGCCAGCTACTCATACAAAGCTTATAAAATGTGTAAAGGAGTCAAAACAGCAGCAGGAATCCCTCCGTCACATACACACAGACGAAGATCTGCTGTGAGGAGGTTGGTTCTGATGCCTGTACCGAACTGTGACGATGACGAGAAAATCTTGTCAAATCAAATCCCATTTTTGGTTTGTTTACATGTCTTTGGTCCGTGTTGCGTTCATATTTGATTCCAACCACAACAGAGTTCGTTTGGAAGCGGACCGAGACCCATCTTTTCAGGGTATGTTCACATTTGGCATGTTTGGTTCAATTAAAATGAACCCTGGTGTGATTGCTCTAGTGCGGTTCATTAGTGTGAACGCTGCCATCTGAACCCTGGTGTGCACCAAACAAGCAGGACCGAGATCGCTGAAAAGATGGGTCTCGGGGTGTGTTCACACTTGTAGTTTGGTTCGCTTGTTTTTTTTGGTCCGGACACATAATAAAAAAAGCCTTTAGTCCTGGTCCTTTTAGCATTCAGATTGGCATTACAACAAACCTAAAGGCATAGGAATATGTTGGCTGATTGGTCTGCTTTTATTACATATTTCATGACGGAACTTACGAACATCCAAAACAATGCTGGGCATAATGTGCATAGCCTACATATGATGGTATTACCAGATGAGAACTCGTGAAGAGCTTATAAAATGTGTAAAGAAGTCAAATCAGTGGCAGGAATCCCTCTGTCACGGGCAACATCGCGACAAGAAAAAAAACTGGCATGCATGAGCTTTCTGTCTTTTTTAAGGGTCGCACCTTGTGACATCATGTCCTGTTTTTGGTTCATTCGTGTCTTTGGTCTGTGTTGCGTTCATATTTAATTCGAACCGCACCAGATTTAGTTTGTAAGCGGACCGAGACCCATCTTTTCAGCGGTCTCGGTCCGCTTGTTTGATGCGCACCAGGGTTCAGATGGCAGCGTTCACACTTAGGGCGTTTTCACACCTATAGATCGTTTGTTTTGTTCCAAAACAGGGACTTCCTTTATTACAATGTTGCATTTTCTTCTTGGTTCGGTTCGCTGTCACAAATGCAAGTCGCTTTTTGGTACGCAAGTCACATGCGAGTACAACTGTCCTCTTATTGGTCAGAGTTTCCTCTGTGTCATCCTTTAAGATGATTGACAAGTTCGCTCCATGAGCTTATTGTGGCTTTATTTGTAACTGTCGAGACACACGCAAACACTAGGCTATACAAATGTAGCTGTCATTCCCGCTGTTAATTTATATAGCCTACTACATTCATATTAACAATGCAGCAAATTCAAACACACTCTCTCTGGATCTTCCAACACTGTCTAGAGGTTATCTGTGTCCGGACACACGCAAATACTAGATGAATGTTATAATGCAGCTAGAGCAGGAATCAAGGCTTCATCGGCACAGCATTCTCGCACAGAGAAGCGTAATTACACAACATTTTAAGATGAAGAGGTGCTCTTTTGGTTTTCAACTGTGATAATTAATGTGATCACTCACAGAATCACTAGTGCATTTTATATAACACAAAACCCGTTATGAATTATAATACTATTTGATTCGTTGGTCCGTTGGGTCCAATTGCTTTCACACCTCAAGCGAACCGTCCCAGAGTTCGTTTGCAATCGGGCCGAGACCACCTCGTTCAGGCGATCGCGGAGCGATTGTTTTGGAGCGGATCCGAGCGCGATTGCCGTGTTCACAAATGCCTAAATGAAATGAAACAAGGGAGAAAATGCACCAGATTACAAAACAAATTCAGGTGTGAAAGCACCGTAATTCAAATGAACCGCACTAAGAGAGCAATCGCACCAGGGTTTGTTTTAATCGAACCAAACATGCCAAGTGTAAACGCCCTCGGTCCGCTTCCAAACTCTGGTGCAGTTCAAATGAAAGGGTGCTTTCACACCTGCCTCATTTATTTCGGTTGAATAGCACAAGAGTTCGTTGTCCCCCTTGGTGCGGTTCACTTGGGCAGGTGTGAATGCAGCAATCGCACTTGGGTGCGCACCAAAAGCGCACCAAACAAGCATACTGAGACCTCCCTGAAGAGGTGGTCTCGGTACGCTTTCAAACGAACACTAGAGCGGTTAGTTTGTGGTGAGAACGCAATCCGACCTCGAACAGACCCAACTGCGAACTGCGCATTTTTGGACTAAACCAGGTGCCGTAGTCCTGAAGTGACTTGCGATGCGCCTTTGCAGTGCATTAAAATATTATTTTCCAGCCGCATCCGCTCTTAATTCTCAAAATGTATAGTTTGGCTAAAGTGGTGTATACAAACTATGTAGTATATGATGACCAGGGATACAATTAGCCCGGGCAGTCGTCTCTCCATAGTATGACTTACAAAAGTGGCATGCTGTCTGCTGGCTTTTCCTCCTCTCTTTGTTTACTTCCGGGAGTTCCGTTGGAATTTTTCCGCACGTTAATTCTGACCAATCGAAGGGCAGTTTAGGAAATATGTTCAAAGACACATCTGGCCAAAAAGTGATGTGGATGTTGTCACGTGACTGCATTATGGTTCGTTTCACGAACTCATCAACTGATTTGGGCCAGAGCAATCAGTATGGTGTGAAAAATAACCAAAAAGGCTGAAAAAATGCTACAATTGTATAATTTTTTTCCCTTGGTCCAGACCGGTCTACATGAACCGAACTACAGATGTGAAAGCACCCGCAACACGGACCAAAGACATGTAAACACACCAAAAAAGCGACATGATGTCACAACATGTGACCCTAAAAAGGGCAGAAAGCTCAAGCAAACCTGTTTTTTTATCTTACCCGCGATGTTGCCCATCATCACAGTTTGGCATAGGTATCGGAACTGCGTCTCCTCGCAGCAGATCTTCGTCTCCGGCCACTGTTTTGACTCCTTTACAAATTTTATAATATATTTTATTTTTTTGTCATTTTTAAAATTTGGTGTAATATGGTAGTGGCAGTTTCTCTCTGCAGATGATGAGGTTGTGGGAGGTGTGACAGCATCCATCTGGGCAGAAATACACAAATGAGTAATAAATTCAATGTGTCTTGTCACTTGCTTTGTGGAGAAGAGAAGTATCCTCAACTGAACAGAGCTGCTCACTGTTAAACTGAAAAGAGAGAGGAAAAAAAGAACATGATTGGTAGGAAAGCAGTTACAAAATTTATGGACATCAAGAACCTGTTGACAGTTTGTTGACAGTTTGTGTTTTTGGATGGTTGAGCTCAAGAAAATTTAAGAACCCTAAACTAACTTAACCAAAGAGGTTTATAATAGTAGCTTATAAGGAAGAATCTACAGTCACAGATAGCAACTCAGAGCTGAAGCCACCTTTTCAACAAGTTCTTTCTCTCTCTCTCTCACCCACTCTGAAAGAATGAATGGAAACAATTAGCTTGAAGAGCAATGACCAGATAAAAGCAACAGACCAGTAACAGAAAACCCTTTACAGTACAAACACAGGAACACTATCCAAACTTGAGCTCTGTTCGGAGCTGAGCAGGCTTTGACTGTCCTAATCTGCAGTGTAAATCTGCAGCCACTGCTTGTCTAGTCCCTGTCTGGGTTCCATACTCTCAGACAAAAGCTCCGGACACTTGCCCAGTAACAAAGGGGTCTATGCCACTCTCCGCTAATTAAAGCAGACAAGGCTTGCTGATGGGGCCTTTTTGAGCAATTGAACAAGGTGAATGCTTCTCCGGGATCTGATGAAACACCGACAGTTGGTTTGACTTTAAAAGCAGACTCCTGCAGCCACTCAGAGGAACATGATCAAAATGTGTCCGGTTTCTAGGGAATAAAATGTATTTGAATGCTCTGGATAAAAACAACTGCATGCCAAATTAATGAATGTAAATAAAAAACACAATCTGTCATGACTTGGCTGGTCAATAGACCCTGCAAAAGTACAATTTAGACACAGCTAACAGGAACATTAGCAGAACTTATCTGACGTTCATGGCAAGGTTCTTCCAGTTCATTTTTTTTTTTTCAAAGTTATCTGGTCTTTAATAACATTATCAAAACATTAGCACAAAAAAGTTATTTATCATTTATGGTACGTTCTTGTGAAACATAGTTAGATGTTAATCTGTTTTTTAATGTTACTACTTACTCCCCCCAGGAATGAACCTCATTGGTTCTCGCACAACAAGAAAACATGCTTGAGCTTCAGGTTACCACAACTGATGTGAGTTGATGAATGTTTATATGTGAATAAAATCCTAAATTAAATATATTGAGTGTATAAAGTGATTGTGTCTCTTCAGAAAATTTGGAATAAACCACTCAATTCATATGGATTAGTTTTACAATCTCTTTGAATCGTCAACGTGTAAGTTGCATAGCTGTCAACGGAGGGACAGAAATCGCTCAGATTTCTTTAAAAATATCTTTATGTTCTGAAGATGAACGAAAGTCTTACGGGCTTGGAAGACATGAGAGTGAGTAAATAATGACAGAATGAATTTTTTTTGGTGAACTAGCCGCATATCCCTTTAATGAATTATGTTGCCACTAGGGGGAGCCAAATATAAAAAAAATAATGTGTGCTGGAAATGCTGTACCTTTCCATATAATAGCTTTCCAGAGTTGGCTCAAACAGCTGTTAATTTTTACCAATACGTTTACATTAAAATATAACGCTGAACTTGTTAAAAAGCAGCCCGACAATATTAGATGGGTTCTCTCTTCATGAAGTTTGTCCCTCATGCCACTCTGTACTTTGTTGTCCATAGCAACTGCAGTGGACGCTAAACTACAAACATGAGGAAAAGAGAGAAACAGGTGCTGTGTAACACACAGTCAGGAAAATAAAGTGTTGGTTAAATACTTACGAGATGCTTTTCTATCATTATTATTAGTATTGTAAACTGCTGTTGTTAAGAGTTGACAATGATATAGTTTACTTTAACTACAAATCTGCGCGTTTGCTGTTGCTTCGCGATCAAATACACTCAAAATAGGAACTCAATAATAGCCTAGTGACGTAAATGGATAACATAGAGCAGGCAATAGATGAGGAGTTGATGAAATTGAACCTCGATCCTTCTGAAAATTATTCAGAGTCAGAAGATGACATCTTTAACGTTACTGTTTTGGATGGAAATGTAAGTAGCTGCTAGCTATTTTATTTTATTTTGTTATTCAGTTCTTAAAACTCTAACTTACTTATTTTGAATTTAGTCGACTTTCCAACATTGTAACTTATTACAACACACTTTATTATGAAAACTTTATTTGATAATTTAAAGTTATATTTAATTTATATTGTATTTAATCTTTACTGGTGAAGAAAACAATCATGGGTTAAAACAAACATAACATCTAACGTTACATCGAATATGGTAATCTATTCCACTTTTGTGACATTAAGAAGATATCATTTATACTGTAATTCACGTAGGCCTAGTTCATACAAAAAGATGTACGTTTACTCTAACTTACCTGTCCTTTCATCACTGTCAATAACCTGTTTTCACACAAGCTACATGCAGAAGATAGGCTGCCTGACTCAGTACTCGCATATGTTGAAGCTTCAAGAAATCGAATGAATGCCTTTGAACAAGTAATCCTTGAAGATGTTGAAGAAAAGGGTGAGAAGCATTTTAAAAGATCAGATTGAAATTCTGTTTATATTATAGACTGCTTACTTGAGGTATTGCATTGTTTTTCCCTTTTCTGGTTCCCCATAGATTTGTCAAGCCAAGAGCAGTCTCACCTTAATCACAAAGATAATCCTACAAATGAACCAGCTTCGGATTTTATAGAAGACCCCATAAAGTGGAAAGAGAAAGTGAGTCATGGTTATTTGTTTGTGGTTAAATGGAAATGGGATTATTATCCCATCTGAGTCATCGCAGAGGAAAGGAGTGTCTGTGTTTTGTCCTTAACTTAACCTTTAATTCAGTTTGTCCCTCACAGTAGCAAATGATCTGTTACATATCCCAGTTTTGTTTGTGTTCAGTCAATATGAATTAGGCTGTAAATTCTCAGAACTTACCCTTGTTTATCCTCAGACATGCAGCATACTGATGATGTACAAACATACATCAGATGATGTACTGCATAGATCCTATTTTGTTAGTTCATGATTATTATAAAAATGCACATGTTTTTGTCAGATAATCTCTGAATTAGAGGAACAAGTTGGACTTCTAAAAGACGTTGAGCCACAGAATGCCCAGCAGGAGATTCCAAATATGTCATGGATGGAAGGTACATTTTCTGTATTGATGTGGTTAGATGGGCCTGTATTTTAAGTTTATTAACACACACTTGTAAAAAACTAGGTTACACTGCTGTTAAATCTACACAAATATCTTCAATGGTTTTGTAGATTGCTTATTAACCTCTTTATATTCACCGAATTGTACCTTTACTCTGTTTTTAGATGTTAGTGAGCGTGATACATTCACTGAGATTGAATTGCAATTTAGTCTTGAGTGGAAAGAATTAGAGAAAAGACTCAAAGAGGAAGAGGAGCAGAAATTAGCTGCACAGGAGGTAGACAGACTGCTGCATTTGAACTCGGAAAGAGAAGAAGAAGAGAGGAGGAAGAGAAGACTGATGGAGTTTGAGGAGGAGCTGAGGAAGATAGAGGAGGTCACTCTGGTAGGACTGTCTAACTTTTTTTTTTTTTTTATAATCTTTTTAAAATTAGGAGAAAAGTTGATTGAATAACAAAGTCTAAATTCTGTATTCCAATAACAGTTTCAAAATGCTGGAGTTAAAAACGAAGTTCACCACACAGAAGATCTTCAACTGCAGCTGGATAAACAGCAGGTGAGTTTAATATGCCTAAGACTGTTGAAGATGGTATTTAATAAATGTGGCAAAAGCCATTTCTTTTTTATAGAAAAATGCATATATGTAATATAAAAATAAATGTTTGTTAATATATGAATGAACTGAGTTGGTGTATTATGTAAAAACACACAAATGAGACAATTTGTTGAGTGTATTTGTCAAGTCAAGTCACCTTTATTTATATAGCACTTTATACTGTACAGATTGTTTCAAAGTAGCCTTGATAGTGATGACAGGAAAATGATTCAATGATGCAAACAGAATTCATTCCGGCTGTACAGCAGCTCTAAAGGACAACAGTGTCATTGTTCAGCTGAAGTCAGTTCAGTGTTGATTCAGATGTCAATTATTAAATTACTTCATTTAATCTATAAAGCAGTTCTCCAGAAAACAGTGATGTCATCATCCAAGGCAGCGTTTCTCAAAAGCATAGTGAGCTAAGTTGAAGAGACCATTGGTGGCAATGGCTCTACGATCTACTTAGGCTTACGGTTGCTTTTGGGAAACACAGCCCAGCTCAGTATGGTGACGAAGCTGGTCATAGGTCTAATATTAGTGCGGATTCCAGTCTTCTTACGATGGAAGAAGTACATCGGGTGTTATGGGAAGTGTTCCTGGTTCTGGTTGACCTCTGGGGCTGCTTTGCATCCTCTGGCACTGGAAACCTGCAGCGTGTGGAAGGCAAGATGGATTCATTGAAGTATCAGGAAATCCTAGTAGAAAACGTCATGCCGTCAGTTATGAAACTGAAGCTTAGGCATCATTGGACCTTCCAACAGGACAATGATCCCAAGCATACCTCAAATTCCACCAAGGATTGGTTGCAGAAGAAGTTCTGGAAGATTCTACATTGGCCATTACAGTCACCTGACTTGAGCCCCATAGAAAATCTCTGGCGGGATTTGAAGAAGGCAGTTGCAGCACCCAAACCCAAGAATATTACTGAACTGGAGGCCATTGCTCATGAGGAATGGGCTAAGATTCCTCTAAAACGCTGCCTGAAGCTGGTGTCTGGTTATACATCTGGTTATTGCAACAGGACATAACAGCAAAAGGGTGTTCCATTAAGTACTAAAGATGCTTGCCATGAAGGGGTTGAATCATTTTGAGACCGCAGAAGTCATTAAAAGTTGCATTTTCAGCTGAATTTGGGGAAACCACATGAAACATTTGTTGTGTTGAGCTATTTCAGTTAATTTTGTTTGATTTGTTCATTGCAAACAGCTGAAAGTTTGTAAATTTTGCCAATAAACCTGATTTGCAATGAGGGTTGAATAATGTTGATTACAACTGTATATCCATAAATATCACAGGCCACTTTATTAGGTACACCTGATCAACTGCTCGTTAATGCAAATATCTAATCAGCCAATCAGATAGCAGCAACTCTATGCATTTAGCCATGTAGAAATTGGGCATGTACCATGATGGTAGTTGAACAAATCACATGCTGTGAAGCAATGAAACTCAGATTGACTTCTCACAAGGGAGTCAGCGCAATTCAATTATCTGTTCTGCCAAAGATTAAGAGATTGAGAAAAATGAAGTATGTTAATGCATTTACACAGCAAGAAGAAAATATGTTGCTATATTAATGCAAGTGAAAGTTGTGAAGTTAGTTTATATATTTGATCATATAGGTATACAGAGACTTCAAAAGCTCACATGTAGTCATTTTTAAAGCTTTATCTGTTGATTCCAAATCTTATTTATCTTACATATTATCGTTATATACAATTTAATTAAATGCTTAATAATAATTGTTAAATTGTAAAATTGCGTATGTAATGGATTAGATATATAATATATATATAATAAATAATAATTATAAAATGATTATAATAAATGATTATTGCTTAAAGCCAGACAGTTTTGTCTTAATTATATATATATATATATATATATATATATATATATATATATATATATATATATATATACAGTGAGGAAAATAAGTATTTGAACACCCTGCTATTTTGCAAGTTCTCCCACTTGGAAATCATGGAGGGGTCTGAAATTGTCATCGTAGGTACATGTCCACTGTGAGAGACATAATGTAAAAAAAAAAAATCCAGAAATCACAATGTATGATTTTTTAACTATTTATTTGTATGATACACCTGCAAATAAGTATTTGAACACCTGTCTATCAGCTAGAATTCTGACCCTCAAAGACCTGTTAGTCTGCCTTTAAAATGTCCACCTCCACTCCATTTATTATCCTAAATTAGATGCACCTGTTTGAGGTCGTTAGCTGCATAAAGACACCTGTCCACCCCATACAATCAGTAAGAATCCAACTACTAACATGGCCAAGACCAAAGAGCTGTCCAAAGACACTAGAGACAAAATTGTACACCTCCACAAGGCTGGAAAGGGCTACGGGGAAATTGCCAAGCAGCTTGGTGAAAAAAGGTCCACTGTTGGAGCAATCATTAGAAAATGGAAGAAGCTAAACATGACTGTCAATCTCCCTCGGACTGGGGCTCCATGCAAGATCTCACCTCGTGGGGTCTCAATGATCCTAAGAAAGGTGAGAAATCAGCCCAGAACTACACAGGAGGAGCTGGTCAATGACCTGAAAAGAGCTGGGACCACCGTTTCCAAGGTTACTGTTGGTAATACACTAAGACGTCATGGTTTGAAATCATGCATGGCACGGAAGGTTCCCCTGCTTAAACCAGCACATGTCAAGGCCCGTCTTAAGTTTGCCAATGACCATTTGGATGATCCAGAGGAGTCATGGGAGAAAGTCATGTGGTCAGATGAGACCAAAATAGAACTTTTTGGTCATAATTCCACTAAACATGTTTGGAGGAAGAAGAATGATGAGTACCATCCCAAGAACACCATCCCTACTGTGAAGCATGGGGGTGGTAGCATCATGCTTTGGGGGTGTTTTTCTGCACATGGGACAGGGCGACTGCACTGTATTAAGGAGAGGATGACCGGGGCCATGTATTGCGAGATTTTGGGGAACAACCTCCTTCCCTCAGTCTTCCAACATGACAATGACCCGAAGCACACAGCCAGGATAACCAAGGAGTGGCTCTGTAAGAAGCATATCAAGGTTCTGGCGTGGCCTAGCCAGTCTCCAGACCTAAACCCAATAGAGAATCTTTGGAGGGAGCTCAAACTCCGTGTTTCTCAGCGACAGCCCAGAAACCTGACTGATCTAGAGAAGATCTGTGTGGAGGAGTGGGCCAAAATCCCTCCTGCAGTGTGTGCAAACCTGGTGAAAAACTACAGGAAACGTTTGACCTCTGTAATTGCAAACAAAGGCTACTGTACCAAATATTAACATTGATTTTCTCAGGTGTTCAAATACTTATTTGCAGCTGTATCATACAAATAAATAGTTAAAAAATCATACACTGTGATTTCTGGATTTTTTTTTTTTGATTATGTCTCTCACAGTGGACATGCACCTACGATGACAATTTCAGACCCCTCCATGATTTCGAAGTGGGAGAACTTGCAAAATAGCAGGGTGTTCAAATACTTATTTTCCTCACTGTATATAGCGACCTTTGATTTGGAGCAAGAGAAACTGGAGGAGTGACTCTTTTTTTCTGTCAGACATGTGTCACTTTGCTCACAGCTGATTGGTCCAATTTCAGTTTGAAATGTCTTACCCAGAACATAACCTGCCTTGGAGCAGGTTAGCTGTGGAGCGTAAGTTACTATGGTGATGAACACCTCTAAAAACCAGGGTTGGCACAAACTAAACTGAAATATACCTGACTATCCACCTAAACCGGCTTCATGGTATAGGCCTATGGTCAAGATGGTGTGCTAAAGTTCAAAATGAGTATCAGAATGGGGAACAAAAGGTGATTTAAGTGACTTTGAACATGGCATGGTTGTTGGTGCAAGGCGGGCTGGTCTGAGTATTTCAGAAATTGCTGATCTACTGGGATTTTTACTCACAACCATCTCCAGGGTTTAAAGAGAATGGTCCAAAAAAGAGAAAATATCCAGTGAGCTGCAGTTCTGTGGACGAAAAATGCCTTGTTGATGCCAGAGGTTAGAGGAGAATGGCCAGACTGGTTCAAGCTGATAGAAAGGCAACAGAAACTCAAATAACCACTCGTTAAAACCGAGGTCTGCAGAAGAGCATCTCTGAACGCACAACCCATCCAACCTTAAAGAAGATGGGCTACAGCAGCAGAAGAACTCACCGGGTGCCAATCCTGTCAGTTAAGAACATGAAATGGAGGCTGCAATTTGCACAGGCTCACCAAAATTGGACTATAGAAGTTTGGAAAAAATAGTTCCCTTTCGTCAGCAGGGAACTCCGACGCCTCGTCGGGGGAGTTCCCCTGACGAATTTGGATCACGCTAGGGAGCCAATTGCCTTTGAGAGAGTTAACAACGAACCAATGAAAGAGAAACTGAATTGGCATGCAAAATTTGCATTCCGTGGCCCGCCTACCAGCGCGGGTATAAAGCCCGGAAGTAAACATCATCGCTTATCGCCTCGGAGCCGAACAGGATTCACACCGTGTGCTGCTGTTTCCTTCGCCTGAGAGTTTATTTATTTTTTATTTATCAAAAAGAGTTTTTCAACGAGTCCTCTTCGGGAAAGAGTCCTCTCTCTGCCGGTGTTACAGCCTTTCAGCGATCGCCGCTTCCTGCCGCCAGCCGTGCTTTTTTGAATTAAATCAAAAGCCGTTTTCACAGCTGGTATTGAGTGCCCACACGGGCTTGCAGTTTCCCCGTGTGTGGCCGCGGTGGGTCCCTGTGTGCTTCGGCACTTAAAAGAGAGGTTTCTCTCTTTCCTAAAAGAGCATCACGGGTGACTTGCATCTTTTTCTTTGTGAAATACCAATGAGAAAGATGTCATCTCGCCCGTGCGTTTCTGGATGCGGTAGACTTCTGTCTCAGGGTGATGGTCACAAATACTGTGTCTCGTGCTTGGGCTTAGCGCACGCTGAGGCAGCATTTGTGAACGAGTCATGTTCTCATTGTGGGAACATGACTCTGGCGACACTCCGCTCGAGACTGAGAGTCCTTCAGCAGAAGATCGCTGAAGGTGTCCCTTCAGTGTACACCCGATCTAGTTCGTCTGCTGGTTCAGTCCAGCAGGCGGCTACTTCGGCTGTTCCTGTTGGTGAGCGTCTGAGGGTTACAGTGCGGAATACCTTGCCAGGTGAAAGACCCTCACGAGTTTCCCACTCCTCAGCGGCGTCGTTGCCATCGGTGCCCCCGCTGGAGCCGCCCCGTGGTGTCGAATGGTGACGAATCAGCGGGTCTACCCCCTTCGGGTGTGGTGGCCGCGGCTGAGCCGGATCCTGAGTTGGCTGCTATGCTTGCCCGGGCGGCCTCGAATGTCGGGCTCGTGTGGAATCCTCCACCGTGTCCTGACCCTTCGCGGCTCGATGATTGGTGTATCGGGGCGGCTCGCGTTGGTTCTCAACGTCCCGCCCCGGTCCCATTCTTCCCGGAGGTGCATGAGGAGTTGACGAAGTCGTGGATGGCACCTCTGACTGCCAGACACAGACCGACTCATTCCTCCTCCCTCACCACTCTGGATGGTGGAGCGGTGAAGGGATATGAGGGAATCCCCCCAGTGGAGCGGTCAGTAGCGATGCAATTGTGTCCTAAGACCGCTTCCACTTGGCGGGGTGCCCCTTCACTCCCCTCCTGCGCCTGTAGATTCTCTTCCGGTCTGACCGCGAAGGCCTACACGGCGTGTGGAGAAGACGCTTCCGCCCTGCATGCCATGGCGTTGCTTCAGGTTCAACAGGCCAAAGCACTTCATGACATGCAGCAGGGTGGTCCCGACCCAGGGGTGCTGCAGGAGCTGCGTGTGGCGACGGACTTCGCCCTCCGGGCGACGAAAGTCACCGCACGTTCTCTGGGACGGGCGATGTCCACTTTGGTGGTCCAGGAGCGCCACCTTTGGCTTACCCTCGCGGATATGCGGGATTCAGAGAAAGCCAGATTTCTGAATGCCCCTGTATCCCGAGGGGGCCTTTTCGGCGACGCGGTGGGGGACTCCCAAGAGTTCTCCACCGCCCAGAAGCAGTCTGAGGTGCTTCGGCATGTCCTGCCCAGAAGACGGACTGCTGCTGAACCGTCTGCTGCGGCCGGAGAACCTCAGACTGCTCGTCGCCGAGGGCGCCCTCCTGCGGCTGCCTCCGCTCCTCCTCCTGGGCAGCAGTCCAACCCTAGGAGGTGGTCGCAAGAGGGCTCCCCCGCCCGCTCAGCCGCCTCCGACCCCCAAGAAGAAGTCTAAGGGAAAGAGGCGCTCCTGAGACGGGCGACCCGGAGGACTGAAGTGCTGTTCTTCAGGAGGGGGCCTCTGCTCCTCTCCTTCCCGCGGAGGAGGGCCGGGCGGAGAATCTTGTGTTGAATTTTGTTTTTTCTGTTCCGCAGCGGTACCCAAAACCTCATTAAAAGAGCAGTTTCTTCCTCCTCTGGGTCATTCACGGTTGGGGCTGCTGAACAAGCAGTCTCTTCTGCTCGAGAGTGGGACGTCAGTGTGCGCCACCCTCGGGTCTCGCCACGCTCAGTCCCCTCTCCCCAGCTCTCAGATAGCAGTGGCGCCACCCCGGTCACGTCACTCCTGTCTGCCGCTGGGCGGGAAGGCACGGAGACCAGCAGCCACCCTTGGGCCTCGCTCCTCATCTCTTCCCCTTCTCTCGCCAGGCGACAGCCCGCAGCAGAACACTCTAGGGTCTTCTCTGCCGTCTGTCCCCCGGTGGAAGCAGGTAGGTGTTGTCCAAGTACACACCCAGGCCGCTACAATGCCACCGGAGCCGTGTCCCTGCCTTCCGCCTCGCTGCCCCTCCGCGGGTACGCCGGCAGTGCGGGTGGGCTCATTGCGGCAGTTTCTCTGAGCCTGGCTAGCGCTTCCGAGCCCGTCGCGCTGGCTCATCCGCACCATCCGGCTCGGCTATGCAATTCAGTTTGCACACCGGCCTCCCAAGTTCAGGGGCATTCACTTCACCCGTGTGCGTCCAGTGGATGCTCCTGTCTTGCGGAAAGAGATAGACGCCCTGCTGGCGAAGGACGCGATCTAGCCGGTCCCTCCAGCCGATATGAGGTCAGGGTTTTACAGCCCTTACTTCATTGTACCCAAGAAAGGTGGTGGGTTACGGCCAATCCTGGACCTGCGAGTATTGAATCGGGCCCTGCACAAGCTCCCGTTCAAGATGCTCACGCAGAAACGCATTTTCGAATGCATCCGTCCCCAGGATTGGTTTGCAGCGATCGACCTGAAGGACGCGTACTTTCATGTCTCGATTCTTCCCCGACACAGACCATTTCTTCGGTTTGCTTTCGAGGGTCGAGCATATCAGTACAAGGTCCTACCCTTCGGGCTGGCCCTGTCGCCCCGTGTCTTCACGAAAGTCGCGGAGGCGGCCATTGTTCCCATGAGAGAACAAGGCGTTCGCATTCTCAACTATCTCGACGACTGGCTCATTCTGGCGCACTCGCGAGATGTGTTGTGCGATCACAGGGACATGGTGCTCCGGCACCTCAGTCAGTTGGGGCTTCGGGTCATCTGGGACAAGAGCAAACTCTCCCCTGTGCAGAGGATCTCTTATCTCGGTATGGAACTGGACTCGGTCGCCCAGACTGCGCGCCTCACGGAGGAACGCGTTCAGTCAGTGCTCAACTGCCTCAAGTCTTTTCGAGGCAAGTCAGCAGTCCCACTGAAACAGTTTCAGAGGCTCCTGGGGCATATGGCAGCTGCAGTAACGCCGCTCGGCCTGTTGCATATGAGACCGCTCCAGCACTGGCTTCACGATCGAGTCCCGAGGTGGGCGTGGCAGAGCGGCACGTTCCGGGTCAAAGTCACCCCGCACTGTCGCCAAACCTTCACCCCTTGGTCGGATCCTGTGTTTCTACGGGACAGAGTGCCCCAATTCCAGGTTTCCAGGCATGCTGTAGTATTCACAGATGCTTCTGCCAAGGGCTGGGGGGCTGCATTGGCACATCAATTGCCTAGAGTTGCAAGCAGTACGCTTAGCCTTGTGTCGCCTCAAGGGCCTTCTCAAACACAAGCACGTACTGGTCCGTACAGACAGCACTGCGACCGTTGCGTACATCAACCGACAAGGTGGTCTACGCTCCCGTCGTATGTCGCGACTCGCCTCCCACCTCCTCTTTTGGAGTCAGAAGCATCTGAGGTCGCTTTGTGCCGTTCATGTCCCCGGGGAGCTCAATCATGTGGCCGACGAGCTTTCACGTCAGCCTCCCCTTCCGGGAGAATGGCGACTCCATCCCCAGGTGGTCCAGCTGATTTGGCGAATCTTCGGAGCCGCACAGGTAGACCTGTTTGCCTCTCCGGACATGACCCATTGCCAGTGGTATTACTCCCTGACCGAAGGAACTCTCGGCACGGATGCCCTTGCACACAGCTGGCCCCGGGATCTACGCAAATATGCGTTTCCCCCTGTGAGCCTTCTTGCACAGACCCTGTGCAAGGTCAGGGAGGACGAGGAGCAGGTCCTTTTGGTGGCCCCATATTGGCCAACCCGGACTTGGTTCCCAGAACTCATGCTCCTCGCGACAGCCCCTCCTTGGCCTCCTTTCTCAGAGACGGGGCACTCTATGCACCCGCGTCCAGACCTCTGGAGACTCCATGTCTGGTCCCTGGACGGGACGCGGAGGTTCTAGATGGCCTGCCACAGGTAGTGGTAGATACCATCTCTTCAGCTAGAGCCCCCTCTACCAGGCGCCTCTACGCTTTGAAGTGGAACCTGTTCATCGACTGGTGTTCTTCCCATGGGGAGAACCCACGAACTTGCCCAATCAGAGTCGTGCTCTCCTTCCTACAACAGGGGTTAGAGCGAAGGCTGTCTCCCTCCACCCTTAAAGTGTATGTTGCCGCAATAGCCGCACATCACGATGTAGTTGAAGGTAAGTCCGTGGGGAAGCACGACCTGGTCATCAGGTTCCTCAAGGGTGCTAGGAGGCTAAATCCACCTCGCGATTTGCACCCTGTACCCTCTTGGGACTTAACTTTAGTGCTTAGAGCGCACCAAAGTCCTCCTTTTGAGCCTTTGCCGACAGTTGAGCTTAATATCCTGTCCATTTAAGACAGCGCTCCTGTTAGCATTGGCTTCCTTCAAGAGGGTAGGGGACCTGCAGGCATTTTCGGTCGACGAATCGTGCCTAGAGTTCGTGCCTGGCCTTTCTCATGTTATATTGAGACCCCGGCTCGGATATGTGCCCAAGGTTCCTACCACTCCCTTCGCGGACCAGGTAGTGAACCTGCAAGCGCTGCCCCAGGAGGAGGCAGACCCAGCCCTAGCTCTGTCCCGTCCGGACCCTCCGGGTTTATATAGACAGAACGCAAAGCTTCAGGACCTCAGATCAGCTCTTTGTTTGTTACGGAGGCCAGCAGAAGGGGAAGGCTGTCTCCAAGCAGAGGTTAGCCCACTGGCTAGTGGATGCTATCACCAGGGCTTATGAGTCCCAGGGTGAGCCCTGCCCACCCAGGTTGCGGGCTCACTCCACTAGGAGTGTTGCCGCTTCTTGGGCTCTGGCACAAGGCGCCTCGCTAACAGACATTTGTAGAGCTGCGGGCTGGGCGACACCGAACACATTCGCTAGGTTTTATAGCCTACGTGTGGAACCTGTTTCCTCCCGAGTACTCGCTACGGCCAGTAATTAGAGGGAATAGGTGTGTCGGCTTGCGACGCCATTCCGTGAGCGGATACGTGCGTCTTCTGCTCCGTTGGTTACCCAGCAAACGGCTAACCTCGTGAGTTTCTCCATCACCCCCTCCGGTGCCAGGCGTTGCGGACTGCCCGGCACCAGGTCTGCTACCTTCAGTAAGGAGTTGCTAGTAGACTGGGTGCCTTTTCAAGTGGTCCCTGTGGCGACCCGTGATTGCCACGTGCATTTCAGCCGTGTCTTCCCCTTGACAGACTCATTCTGTCGTTCCTGTTGAGTACGCTCCTCACTCCTCCGGACTGGGACTACCTTCAAGGACTGCCATATGTTTCACTACCCTACGTGGTTAGTACATGTGTGTATTTGAGGGCCTTCCTCTAGGCTGCCTCAGCTTCCGCAGCGTTCCCCCCCCCTTATTATTTTCCTTGGGGACAGGCACGCTTTCCCAGTGTTATCCAATATCCACTGATTGGGTCTTGCGGAACAGCAGTGTGATTCCCTAGCTAGCTCCCGCAAAATTTATGGAAACTGCTGCAGGGTCGCTTAGCTGGGCGCTGGAAGGGGCCAGCACCATGGCGTTTTGGTAGGGATCCCAATTCGTCAGGGGAACTCCCCCGACGAGGCGTCGGAGTTCCCTGCTGACGAAAGGGAACGTCTCGGTTACGTATGGTAACCCTCGTTTCCTGAGTCCAGGGAACGGAGACGCCTCGTCCCGTCGCCATGTTGCTGTACCTTCGCGGAGGGCTGGACACTGTTCGGCTCCTCAGCGAAAAGCGATGATGCAATGTTTACTTCCGGGCTTTATACCCGCGCTGGTAGGCGGGCTGCGGAATGCAAATTTTGCATGCCAATTCAGTTTCTCTTTCATTGGCTCGTTGTTAACTCTCTCGAAGGCAATTGGCTCCCTAGCGTGATCCCAATTCGTCAGGGGAACTCCCCCGACGAGGTGTCTCCGTTCCCTGGACTCAGGGAACGAGGGTTACCATACGTAACCGAGACGTTTCCTGGTCTGATGAGTCTCCATTTCTGCTGCAACATTCAGAAGGGATGTGGTGGAACGGGAGACTCACATCATGGATGTGAAGCAGACAAATCTTCAGCAACTGTGTGATGCTATCATGTCAATATGGACTAAAATCTCTGAGGAATGTTTCCAGCATCTTGTTGAATTTATCCCATGAATAATGAAGGCAGTTCTGAAGGCAAGAGGGAGTCCAACCCGGTACTTGCAAGGTGTACCTAATAAAGTGGCCGGTGAGTGTATGCGTGTTTCTGTGTGTGTGTGTGTGTGTGTGCGCGTGCGTGTATATATGTGTACCAGTCAAGGTTTTTTTGGTTAATTTCAGAACTTAATCAGGAAACTGGAGGAGCAGATTGAGGAGGAGAAACGGGTTTTTGAGGAGGCTCAGGAGGAGGAAAGAAGGAGAACCCAGAAGCTTCACTGTGGAGCAGCCACAAAGATCCAAGCTGCTCTCAGAGGAGCATTAGCTCGTCGCTGGAGCAAAAAAGAGCTGAGGAGAAAGAGAGAGGAGGAGAAAAAATATGAGGAGGAAAAGAGGGAATGGGAAAAGATGAAGAAGGAGAAGGAGGAGGAAAGAAAAAGGATAGAGGAGGAAGAGCGAGTACAGAGGGAGGAAATGGAGAGACGGAGAGCAGATTATGAAAGAGCGAAAGAACAAGATCGCCATCGTCTGGAGAGAGAGCAAAGACTTGAACAACAGAGGAGGAAAGAGGAAGAAGATAAGGAGAGGAGGAGGGAAATGAAGAGGAAGGAGGAACAGAACAACATTACAAGTGTAATAGATGATTGTAGAAGACAGGAAGTGGATGCACACAGGAAGAATAAAGAAAAGGAGAGAACAGAAGTGGAAAGGAGTTGCCAGGTGGAGGATGAATTTAAAAGAGAGGAAGAAAGAGAGGAAAATGAGGTAGGCAATAAGGTAATTGTTAGGAAACTAGAAGATAATAATGAAAGAATAAGACATGGGAAGAACATGGAAAACACATTGGATGACGACAGGAATGCGATGAAAAAACAGGACAAAACTAAAGGCATAAGCACAGAAGACACAGAAAGATTAGATGATATGAGACCACAAACAAAGAGTGATAAAGACAGAATAAAGAGCCATGAAGAAAAGAAAAGAGTTGATGGCAACGTAGAGCTTGATTCTCAGATAAATCTGAACAACATTACAAGTGTAATAGATGATTGTAGAAGACAGGAAGTGGATGCACACAGGAAGAATAAAGAAAAGGAGAGAACAGAAGTGGAAAGGAGTTGCCAGGTGGAGGAAGAATTTAAAAGAGAGGAAGAAAGAGGGGAAAATGAGATCAAAGGCAATGAGGTAATTGTTAGAAAACTAGAAGATAATAATGAAAGAATAAGACATGGGAAGAACATGGAAAACACATTGGATGACGACAGGAATGCGATGAAAAAACAGGACAAAACTAAAGGCATAAGCACAGAAGACACAGAAAGATTAGATGATATCAGACCACAAACAAAGAGTGATAAAGACAGAATAAAGAGCCATGAAGAAAAGAAAAGAGTTGATGGCAACGTAGAGCTTGATTCTCAGATAAATCTCTCACAATCAAGAAAAAGCTTTAAATTGACCAAACCCACTCCAGAATCCCACATAAATGCACATCAGGGTCTTTCCAATGACCTTGGCATTAGTTTAATTGGTTCCCCAAGTGTTGCAGATCACCTAAGTGTTGAAGCGACTCCGAGCGTCGATACAGACTTGACTATGCCGGCTTCTGATTTGAACGATGTAGTACCTGAAATGAACACTAGAGGACATCAAAATACTACCGCTATTGAGCTTAAGGACCATGAACCTGAAAGCCAAGAATCAGTTTCAGTATGTCTGCCTGACAGCACAGAGCAGAAGCGACTGGCCTGGATGATGAGCTGCACTCCTTGGTCCAAACTATCATTGCAGAATAAAAGGAAAGTGTCTTCGGCACAACAACAGTCCCAAAAAAGAGGGCCAAGAAGAAAAAGAGTATCCAGTTTACCCCCTCTGTCTGTGAACACTATTCTCAAAACAGGAACTTGGAGCTCTCTCAAACAGGTAGAAATTAAAACCCATTTCCTGGCTGAGATATGTCTTATATTTTCCTGCTGACTTTATTGTCATTGTGCTGGTAAAAATCAGGTTATGACAGTGATGCTGGAAGACCTGCCGGGTTGTTGCCTGTCTACACTGTCCGAGTGTAACAACCTGCAGACTTTGACACTTAGACGCTGTGGACTCACATCCTTGGATGGATTGAACCAGTGCGCTCAGATCAGATACATTGATGTACAAGTAAGAAAGAACAAACTATCAGTGCAATGAAGTCTACATGATTATTTTACACCTTTCAAGTAGAGTGTCCTAGATAATCTCTCATGTATTCTATACACAGTATACATTACTGTTCAAAAGTGTTTTTTTAAAGTCTCTTATGCTTACCAACGCTGCATTTATTCTATCAAAAATACAGTAAAAACAGTAATATTTTTAAATTATTACTCCAGTCTTCAGTGTCACATGATCCTAAAGAAATCATTCTAATATGCTGCTCAGGAAACTTTATTAATGTTATTGTATGTTATTAATGTGTGTACCATTGTTTCTCACATTTAGGAGAACTCAATTACCCATGTGGACTGTGGAGGTCTGGTCAACCTTCAGGTCCTCCTGCTGGGCAAGAACCTGCTGATGAACACACACGGTTTTGATGGAGCTGAAAATCTGCAAATTCTTCAGCTCTCACACAACAACATCTCTCGTATCAGTGAGTATGTTCACTAGAACTGCCTTTATGCTTTATGTATTCTATTTATTTTTTATTGCAAGCACTAAAGAAAGAGAAGCTGACTGTTGGTCATTTGGAGCTATCTCGATTGTGCCACAGAATTAGCATTTAATATTAAGTGTTGTCATTGGCCAGTAGAGGGCATCATTGTTCCAGTTTGGTGACTTCAAATGGCCTTTTGCCCTCATTCTCCTTGCAAAATAAATCTTGATGTCTCATTTCTGAGTAAATGGCCTCGTATTGAATAAATATGAATAAATATATCATAAATAAGAGGATAAATGCAGTTTAAAGGTATTTGCTGTCAGTATTAGATGATGTCCTCCTGCCAATGCTGCCTTTTTATATTAGATTATCCTTTGGCTGGTATTAGATATTGTCACCATGGCCAAGAATTATCCTCATACACTCCCACACTCCCACTGA